>NC_080694.1:23144244-23456919 GCF_030445035.2 Dasypus novemcinctus
ATGTGCACTTGAGAAAAATGTATATCCTGCTGTGTTTGGGTGTAATGATCTATATATGTCTATTAGATCCAGCTCCTCTAATATACTGTTCAAATGTTTTGTTTCTTTAGTGATTCTCTTTTGAGATGTTCTGTCCAGAGTTGATAGTGGTGTATTAAAATCCCCCACTATAATTGTAGATGCATCTATTCTTTCACTTAGTTTTTCCAGCATTTGCCTCACGTATTTAGAGGCCCCCTTGTTAGGAGCATAAATATTTATGATTGTTTGATCTTCTTGACAGATTTTCCCTTTTACTAAAATGTAGTATCCTTCTTTGTCTCTCAACATTGTTTTGCATTTAAAGTCTATTTTGTCTAATATTAATATAGCTACTCCTGCAATTTTTTGATTATTGTTTGCTTGTAAGATTATTTTCCAACCATTCACTTTCAACCTCCATGAGTCTCTGGGTCTAAGATGTGTCTCTTGTAGACAGCATATAGATGGGTCATATTTCCTTATCCAATGTCCCAGTCTGAATCTTTTGATAGGTGAGTTAAGTTCATTGACATTCAGTGTTATCACTTTCAAGGAATTATTTGTGTTAGCCATATTTTGATTGGAGTTGAGTTTGTCATATTTTGTGTGCTTTTTCTTCACTTGTCTTTTTGTCTTTTTTGTTGCTCTTCCACTCTCCTCGAACTCTGCCTGTCCTGTTTTATCCTTTCTTCCTGCACAATTCTCTTTAGAATTTCTTAAAGGGGAGGTTTCTTGTTGTTCTAGATATGTGCATGTACACATCTTAGTATATACACATATATTTCCTTACACTCTCTGCAGAGAGGCCCTCAAGGCTGCAGTAACAATGAGCAGTGATAATGCCCAGACTTTAGGTTTTAAAACCATTCTCCAATAAATGCCTTCTTAGAGAAATTGCTCTTTCTAGGAAAGAAATATGCAAGAAGGATCTGGAATATTTTGTAGTACCAAAAAGTAAATAGATGTAAAATAAGCCCATCAATGATAGGGTTATAGTAAAGAGCAATAGGATGCACTGCAAAGAGCTACCATGGCTAAAAAGTAGAACAAATTGAAAATCAACAACAAAAGTAGTATTGTATCACACCCCAAAGTTTGAAATAAATGTCAGGAGTCAATCCTGTCAGAATTGAGCCAACTTCCCTCTAGAGTCTGTAGGACTTGGGTGGTCTTTGCCATGTTTACTACCTTTTGTCTCCCAGCTCTGAAACCTTCAACTAAGGCCCTATGGAAAGTTTCTAAACAGTTGGGCCTGCTCATGTCATTGGGATCCCATTGGGGGTCCTTGTCTGGGAACTGAGTGTGGGCATATTGATCCCTGTCCAGGCTTCCACCAGATGGGTGCTCTTTAAGCCAGGTGAAAGCTCCTATTGTGACTCACATTCTCTCCTTGAAGTTGAGTAAGGTCATAAGGAGCTGCTTACAGTCAGTCAGCCCAGGTGGGTTTGCAGGTTTGAATGATAGACTGGAAGAGGTCCATCATGACCTGAGGCTTCTCCAGGTATGTGGGGTGTGACTTTTCCAGATAAAGAGATCAGTAGTAGTGAAGTGTCCTCCTTGTATATGGTCATCAGCATCATAATAAATTGGAGCCCAGGCTTCAGAGAGAGGTAGCTGCAGGGTGGCCCTTCTCCCTGCTCCACCTGTCCCTGGGGCTCCTTGTGGTCTGAGTTGCTATCTTTCAGGGACTCCTCCTGAGTGATGGCCAGCACTATGCTGCCAGGGTCAAGATTGGTGGAGACAGCCATTGCAGAGGTGCAGAGGATGCACTGTTTGGAGAAAGCGGCTGTGGGAGTGCCTGCGGGAGTGGCTGGGCCATGTTGCTTGGAGAAATTGCCAGCAGAACCTGCTGTGGGAGCGGCTGCTGCAGCAGCTGCGAAACCCACTGTGGAAACAGCTGCAGGAGCAGCTGGCTCCTGTTTCTTGGAGAAAGTGGCCGTGGAACTGAACCGGCTGTGGAAAGGACTGTGGTAGTGGCTGTAGGAACAGCTGGGCTGTGTTGCTTGGAGAAAGCAGCTGCAGAATCGGCTGTGGGAATGGCTGTGGAAGTGGCTGCAGGAACGGCTGCGAGGTAGCGCTGCTCAGGGAGGACGGTGGGTGTGGGGGCAGTGAGGTCACTCTGTTCAGGAAGGATGGCAGTGGAGACAGCTGTCAGGGTAGCGAGGTCATACTGCTCAGGGAGGACGGCAGTGGAGATGGCAGTCGGGGCAGCAAGGTTGCATTGCTTGGGAAAATTGGCTCATCCCCACTCCTCGGCACTGGCACTGTAGGAACAATCTCATAAGTTGGTGGCCCCTCTAGAATAGGTGAGTTGTCACTAGATTTGGGGCTTACTTTCTCTGGACCCTTTGCAAGGCACCTGTTTGGCCTGGTTCCTGAGACAGCACCTGTGGGCTTTTGTATCAGGCAAATCCTGGCTTCCTTACTCACCCTTAACTAGGGCGGACTTTGACTTGCAGTGTCCTGCCAGGCATCAATGTAGGGGAACTGGCCAGGGCACTCTGGTTTTCTCGTTAACATCTCATGGACTTTACAGATGATCCGGGGTCAAAGGTGCCCTCCTGGGGCCAGCCCATGCCAAAAGCCAGCCATTGTAGTTCACAAAGCATTCTAACATTTCCTGGTTAGAACTTTATGCCACATCTTCGTGGAAAATTCAGGGAAAGTTTTTCTGCATATAACTTAATGGGGTCCTACTTTCTGTGCTTTCCATGTTTCCTCTGTGTGTTGACACTCACTCAGCCTTTTGTTTCAACCATCCCCAGCTGTGTCCATTGTGGGAACACAAGGCGCCTCTTAGCCTAAGCAAGTCAGTATAAGCTCGGGACTGGGAAGAGGGTTTTTTTTTTTCAGGGAGGTGCCCCAGACTGCCCTTGACCAGAGCGGTTACCACAGAACTGTGGATCTTTTCATGTGCTTTTTGGCCATTTGTATTTCTTCCTTAGAGATATATACAAAGAATACTCAAAACTCAACCATATATATTCTCCTGTTTCTATCATTGATGGAGAATTAAAAATGAAACATAACACATGAATCTATTTTCCTGGTTAATCATAAGCATGTCTAACCTAGTACAGCTCATGATTAAATGTCTCATTGTGTGTTTGCAGCAGGCTATGTTCTGAATGTCACAGTTACTTTCAATGGGGAGAAAAATGAAGGAAGGAAGCTTCTTCTCTGACCATTAGAAAAAACCTCAACCATAAGAATACAAACATTCTAATTTTAGAAATAGCTAAGTGATCCTAATAGTACCTTTAAAAAAAAATACATAGGTAGGAAAAAATATATGAAAAAAAGTTCTACATATTAGCCATGAGGGAAATGCAAATTAGAACCTCGTAGGACAACACTACCACTAGTTTGAAAAAAATGAGAATATCAAATAGTGGCATGAATGCAGAACAACAGGAACTCATATGTTTTACTCATATGAATACCAAACAAAACAAAACTGCCACTTTGGAATATAATATCAGTTTCTTCTAAAGTAAATCATACACTTAACAAATATTCCTTTAGTCCCACTTGTAAATATTTACTCAAGAGAATGGAAAATATTTCCACATACAATCTTGTACACAAATCTTTAAGCAGCTGTTTTCTTGGTCACAAGAACTCAAAAAAATAACAATAAAAATGATCATGAACAGGGTGAAAAATAGAGGAATGAGGAGAAAGGGCAGCCTGGTAAGTGTAACTGGGGGTGTGAGTGGCCCCTCTCATCCCAGAAAAAAAAGAGACAGAGGTAATTGACTCCTAACACTAAAGACTCTGAGGCCCTCCTCTATTTACATACAAAAGGAGAGAGACAGTTCTCTGCAGAGCTGGCTGATAGACAAGGCAGATTCCCACCAACAATTCATAAGGCCACGTTTTTACATAAAAAGATGGAGATGATGCTATGGACAGAACTTTTCTTTGAGCCTTGTGATAGAAGATACCCTGAGTATATCTCCAGCCTTGGGGAGTCCCCTTTGACACAGTCATGGAACATTTTTTGTGGGGAAATCCCTCTGCCCATGTTACCAGGCAGCCTGGATCAACCAAGGCTCCTAATGCCAGCAAGCCTTGGGCCAGGTGAGCTATCAGCAGGAGGGAGGGTCAAACATCAGTCACAGACCAAACCCAGGCACCCACTCTACATGGGTCCACACACCCCTTTATAGAAGTGTCCCTGCCTCCTCCTCCTGTATAAAAAGCCCAGTCCCTGCCCCTTGAGGAACTGTGAATATTGAAACAATTCTTTTCCGAGAGCAGTGACTAGTAGTCACTTCTATTGGTATTACTTCCTGTAGTATTGTTATTGATGTCTTAACACCTTGCCTGGAATAAACAGAATCCCTGACAATTGCATACATAAGATCACAGATGGTTACCGTTTGCCCTTCCCCAAGATCTGAGGATCAGTGGTCTCTGTTTCTCAGGTCAAGGGTGGCATCAGCTCCATATAGTGGCCACTGGCTGGCCATCCTATGGTCTTCCCCTACCAACCTCCTTCCACAGGCCTCCCCAGGATTTTCACAGCCAAAACCAGATCCCAAAGCAGAGATATATGAAGGGCAATCCCAGGATAAAGGTCTCATCCCCAAATGGGTCACCACTATGGGGACTTTGCCTAAAACTCTTGTTGAATTTCAGCTTAAGAATTAACTTACCTTTAGAGACCAGTACTCACACTGTTATTCCACAGGAAGCTTCTGAGCTTAGATGGAAGGATGTCACCTGTCACAGAAATTTAGTGCAGGTTTCCAAATGTGGCATTAATGAAGTTCTTTTAGTTATCTGAGAATAATTTCCTATAGATGGCTTCAGGCTTGGTTGATCATTTAAGATGCAACTCTAAGGAGGCAGCTGTGGCTCAAGCAATTGAGCTCCCATTTACCATATGTAGGACTCAGGTTCAATTCCTGGAACCTCCTGTTAAAAAATAAAGGCATCCCAGACCTGCGGTCACCCCTCGGGCTGAAGTGTGGTTTGCTGGCCTGGCGAGGGGAGCGGCCGCGGTAGGCCTAATTCCGCTGCCCCCATAATAGGGTGGTTGGTCGGGCCCACCGCCACCCCTGAAGGAAGCTCGGCATGGGCGCAGTGTGCCCTCGGGTCTCCCCTTCTCGGCAGCCATGCTTCCGCGGCCGCCCCTCCTCCCAGATGGCGCCACACGATGCCTTGTGGGGCGGCACCCTTCTTCCTTCTCCCTGCGCAGGCGCAGGGCAGAAAATTCCAGTCTGCCCTTTTCCCCTCCCCCGACAGCAGCAACAGCCAGGCGTGGGCAGAAAATTCCAGTCTGCCCTTTTCCCTTCCCCTGACAGCAGCAACAGCCAGGCGTGGGTGGAGAAATCCAGTCTGCCCTTTTCCCCTCCCCCGACAGCAGCAACAGCCAGGTGTGGGTGGAAAAATCCAGCCCACCCTTTTCCCTTCCCCCTACAGCAGCAACAGCCAGGCGTGGGCGGGAAACTCAAGTCTGCCCTCCACCCCAGCAACAGCAGCCACCAATCACTAAACCCTGCCCCTTCCCCCAGCAACAGCGACAGCCAATCCCTAACCACCACCCCTCCCCCTTCCAGTACCGCCCACTGACCTTTCGCCGGCAACCAATCAGAACAGGGTGTGGCTTCGACCAATCAGCCTTCCCCAGCCCCTATAAAACTGTTGCCTCTCCCTCAATAAAGTGGACTTGCGTGTTTACCTTGTCTCCGCGGTAGTTCTTCTGCCGTGCGCCCTCCAGTCCTGGGAGCCCCCGACAAGGGCCTGGCCTCCCTTGTCCCCAGTTCGTTGCCTGCTTCTCCGGGTGACCCCTTCGTCGCCGGCTTCGCCGGGCGACCCCGTCAGCCGAACCGCGCAACCTCTTGTGAGACCGATCCCTCGTCTGCTGCCGGACTGGCCCCTTGTCCCAAGTGGGACCGACCCCTCGTCCAGAGCTGGACCGACCCCTCGTCCAGAGCTGGACTGACCCCTCGTCCGCAGCCAGACCCCACCTCTACCGACCGAGCAAGCCGCCGCAGCTGGCGCCCAACGTGGGGCAAGGCAACCCCACCACAGCCTCACTCCATAACCTGGCGGCTCTCCCCCTCCTCTCTTCTCACCTTGGGACTTCTCTCGTGCAACATTGCTGCTACCTGAGCCTTGGCTACCTCATACGATCCACGGCGGTCTGGGAGAATCGCTGGATGGCTTTCTCCTTCCATGTCGGGGGCTTATACCGACCCGCTATGATTAAGAGGAGCCTTGGATTTCTCGGGAGCGCGCGCTTGCACGTCTGAAGTAATCCTACCACAGCCCTACGCCTTCCTCTCTTCTCACCTTGGGACTTCTCTCGTGCAACATTGCTGCTACCTGAGCCTTGGCTACCTCATACGATCCACGGTGGTCTGGGAGAATCGCTGGATGGCTTTCTCCTTCCATGTCAGGGGCTTATACCGACCCGCTATGATTAAGAGGAGCCTTGGATTTCTCGGGAGCACGCGCTTGCACGTCTGAAGTAACCCTACCATAGCCCTACGCTCTCCTCTCTTCTCACCCCTATCTTTTCACTCTGCATTGCTGCTCCTGAACCTTGGTGACCTCATATGATCCACGGCGGTCTGGGAGAATCGCTGGATGGCTTTCTCCTTCCATGTCGGGGGCTTATACCGACCCGCTATGATTAAGAGGCGCCAATAAAACTCTCAGGAGCGCGTGCCTGAGCACCTCCACCCCTGCCTTCACCTCTGCCTCCTCCCCTCTGCGCTTGCTCCCCTTTGCCTTGCTCCACTGCTCGTCGTCCCGCCCTCCCTTCGTCGGGGCCTTCTTTTGGCCCGCGACCACCGTCGGAGTCCCATCGGCTCCGACCCCTCGTCTCACCGCGCACCTTGGCTCCCATCGCTGCGCTCTCAAGGTAAGGGCCCCTTTTCTTATCGGCTCCAAAAGGCCATTAGCAATGGGTAACATCCTATCTGCTAAGCAAGCCCCACAAGTTCGGGCCCTCGCCGGTCTCCTAGACACTCACCGGTGTAAGATCTCTTTTAAACAGCTTCAAGTATATTGGGACCTTCTTCTCCCCTTTAATCCATGGCTTACCACGTGTCAGCTTTGGGACCCGGACACCTATACTCGCCTTATAGATAGGGTCACTTTTGCTGTGGAGCAGGAAGGTAAAAGATTCCCTCCTGGCTTATTACAGGCAACATGAAGTCCACAAGAAATCTTGAAGGGTATAATCTATGATATGCTATATAAAAAAAGATTTAAAAGCAGCTATACCAAGAAAGTAAGAATTATGAGTCAACTGTAAATAAATTATATATTTCTGTTAATGTGTTGTAATTGTTCTGTGTTTGTCTGTCTGTTCGTTCAATGTCAACGTATATTGTGATACCTCTGGATGGTAAATATAAATTACTAGAAATCTTTAAAAGAGCTCTATTCAAATGGCCAAAGATTAAATAAGCGCTTATATTAATACTTAAGTTTATTATATTAATACATAAGTTTAAATGTTAATAAGATATCTACAATTAAAAAAAAATTGTAAGTCTTAATTAACAAAATTAACTGTACGTCTTCATAAAAAGTTGTTCTTGCCTAGATTAAAATGAATAACTTATTTTTCTTCACAGGATAATATAAAGAATGTAAAACTTACTATGAATATTAAAAAGGTTAAAAGTTTGTAAAAATGCTAATGGAAATGTAATAAGTTTTGCAAAAAGACGTATTTTGTCCTAAAATAAGATGGCTAATTTTTCATAAACTCTTGAAATTTAATTTGCATGCGGCAAGTGTAAAGGTATTGTGATAACTTTATGTAAGGGAATGTGTTCTCTAAAGATAAAATTTATCTTCAATAGCTTACATTAAGGTATTAAATGGCTAATTCCAAAAGGTCATTCTTAAATATATATATATAAAACTGAATTGATGATAATAATAATAAAAGGTAATTTTATAACAGGAAAGATTAACAGCAACCAAGCTCCCCTACCAACTTGCTTTTAGGAAACGGTTTCTAATATTGCATGCTACTAAGTATTTAAAGAAAAGTTATTTTTGAGGAAACAGAAGATGATTTTGTCTTTGCAGCCATTGTCTATTTAGCAACACCCCTCGCTATCGGCCTAGCCACTGTTGCACCGGACGATTGGAACCTTAAACAAAGACTCCTCCTCACTGTCATCTTCCTATCTATCGTTACTATATTTACTGCCCTCATTCTCCTTCATTTATAAAGCAGTCTCCTACAAACCACAAAGCTTCTGTCTTAAACATACCATTCTCAACCCTATCCTCTAAATGATCTTCTCACTTCCCCCACAGACTTTAATACTCTATTTCTTCCTCATAACCTTTGCTTTCTTGATAATATTTTCCGCCATCTGTCTAGCCGCTACCACCCCAGAAGATTGTAACCACGGCCCCCCATGCCGCCATCGCTCTCAAGCAGCTCCAGCCCCACGAAACGGCCCGCAACCTGCTTTCCCCAGCCTGCGGCCTGCTTTCTAGCATCTAATAACGTTTCTGCTTTTAACAGCTCCCCATACTTCTGCGGAGCTTCCTCCTCTCTCGACCTCACTCCTTTTCTCAGCCATCCAAAGCGTCCTTTCTCGTCCCCCGCCCCCCTCCTTTTTTCACTTGAACCCCTACTGCGTTGCAGATTGGGCCGCCCCATGTCGGCCCGCCCCATTAACATCGGCCTCTCTCGCGCCCGTGGAGACTTTGGCCTTCTTGTTGCACTCACCTACATCTCCACCACTCCCGACGCTGCCACCACCACCGTCGCTGGTGCCCTGACGTGACTTGTCCTCACTGCTGCGATCCTCCAGACCATCACACAGTCTGCCTCTACCGCTCTTCGCCGCCAAGAAGAGATCAACTACCTGTAATGCGCTGTCATTTGGGACTTTTAACAACAGATGGATCTTATAGCTGCCGAGATCAACAAGAATTGGACATTGGCCACCCTTGCTTGCAACGGCAAGATACCACCCCCTAAATTGTACATTTGTATCCCCGTCATACTCACCTCCCTCTTCAGCCCCGCTTCCCTCATTACTTACTGCCTCTTGGGCCTCGGCTACTTGTTGCTGCTGCCATCCTGGCCCTTATTTGAAAAGAAGGGGGAAATGCGGTCACCCCTCGGGCTGAAGTGTGGTTTGCTGGCCTGGCGAGGGGAGCGGCCGTGGTAGGCCTAATTCCGCTGCCCCCATAATAGGGTGGTTGGTCGGGCCCACCGCCACCCCTGAAGGAAGCTCGGCATGGGCGCAGAGTGCCCTCGGGTCTCCCCTTCTCGGCAGCCATGCTTCCGCGGCTGCCCCTCCTCCCAGATGGCGCCACACGATGCCTTGTGGGGCGGCACCCTTCTTCTTCCTTCTCCCTGCGCAGGCGCAGGGCAGAAAATTCCAGTCTGCCCTTTTCCCCTCCCCCGACAGCAGCAACAGCCAGGCGTGGGCGGAGAAATCCAGTCTGCCCTTTTCCCCTCCCCCGACAGCAGCAACAGCCAGGTGTGGGTGGAAAAATCCAGCCCACCCTTTTCCCTTCCCCCTACAGCAGCAACAGCCAGGCGTGGGCGGGAAACTCAAGTCTGCCCTCCACCCCAGCAACAGCAGCCACCAATCACTAAACCCTGCCCCTTCCCCCAGCAACAGCGACAGCCAATCCCTAACCACCACCCCTTCCCCGTCCAGTACCGCCCACTGACCTTTCGCCGGCAACCAATCAGAACAGGGCGTGGCTTCGACCAATCAGCCTTCCCCAGCCCCTATAAAACTGTTGCCTCTCCCTCAATAAAGTGGACTTGCATGTTTACCTTGTCTCTGCGGTAGTTCTTCTGCTGTGCGCCCTCCAGTCCTGGGAGCCCCCGACAAGGGCCTGGCCTCCCTTGTCCCCAGTTCATCGCCTGCTTCTCCGGGCGACCCCTTCATCGCCGGCTTCGCTGGGTGACCCCGTCAGCCGAACCGCACAACCCCTTGTGAGACTGATCCCTCGTCTGCTGCCGGACCGGCCCCTTGTCCCAAGTGGGACCGACCCCTCGTCCAGAGCTGGACCGACCCCTCGTCCAGAGCTGGACCGACCCCTCGTCCACAGCCAGACCCCACCTCTACCGACCGAGCAAGCCGCCGCACAGACCAGTGCAGTGAGGTGCAGCCCCTGACCCCACATGCAAAATGAAGCACAAAAAAGAGGATGGTGCAACCAGATAGAAAAAAAAGATACAATCCCTTACCTTTGCTCCCAAACCCATAGCAGATTTCAATCACTTCTTTCAAATGCAGACATTCTGAAAGCTAGAAGAATCAGTGTAAATGGAGTATGGAATACAGCCACAGGTTTCTTTCAACTACTCCCCCCCCCCACCCAGGTCACAGGTTGAAAATTAGAGGGCCTCTGGGAAGCCCCCAGTCTGGGGCAAATCCCATTCCTCACTTTTCCTACCCCTATTAGAGAATCACTGGCATGGAGGCAGACATTTAGCTTCCCCCCAGATGAACTTTCTAGATCTCTGTGGACATTTCCTAAAAGGACACAGCAGAGAGTTGATGGGCATAAGAGAGGGAGGGCTCTGAGAGGGTGGGGACTCCATGGAGGGAGCCAAGCACCTGGGGGGAGGAGGGTGATGTGAAGTGGTGCCCCAGTGTAACATCACATATGTGTGATCAAGATGTCCCCGGTGCTACAATCGGAGCCTGGGTGTGACAGCTGGAGCTGGGATAAAATATGGAGAGAAGAGTCTGGGTGAAGGGAGGATGCTCTCTGGCACCTGTTCCTCCTTCTTTACTCCCCATGACATGTTTCCCACTTGGGACATACTCCTGTCCAAATCTGGGGCCAGGATCCAGGTATCTGCTCCCCTTCCACAGCTTCCCTCTCTACCCTTGGGGCAGCTAAAGAAAAAGCAGTGGAACACCAGGTGAAGCCCCTTTTTGGGTTGGAAAGGAAATTCCACAATTCACATGCTCAGGGAACACAGGAAGCACATTAACAGGATGTGCAACTGTGGGGAATTTAAATGGAGGATTTTGTCATTGACCCAGAAGACATAACCACCAGATGGCAGTGACAATCAATTCATCGGACATGGTGTTGACTGTTTTGTAGGATGGACCCCTACAGAAAAGCTTCCAAAGGCCACAGGTGGGAAGGAGTCCGCTGAAGGGGAAGCAGGGCAAGGAGTGCCAAGGCAGCTTGGGACCATATAAACATCCCTGCTTACCTACAAATTGAGAGCCTATGTTGAGCTAGTTTCCTGGGGTATGCAAAGCCAGTTAATGCTAAATGCCAAAAAATTTTTATTGGGCTAATTTTAAGACAATTGCAAGTGTAATTATTTGAGTTTAGCTGTGCCTCAAAGATCTCAAAATAAATTTATTTCTTCACAGGTATTTTCTCAAGAGGATTTTCTGCAAAAGTGACAGCTAGGCAAGCCAGTCATGAGAGGTTTAAAGCTACTATATCTGAAATGACTCATCAGCATTCCCAACACTGCTAAGCCCCTCCCACAAATGATTTGTCCCTGACCCTGTGCTGAGGGCTTTCAATGTGGAGGGATTCCTAGGGAAGCCTCCTCCTAGGGATGCATCCCCAAGGGCTGCTGCACAGGATGACAATCATCATAAAGTTAAACACACCATTTGGAAGGTCTTTCATTTCTTGGTAGTGTAAGGGTAAGGCTACATTGGGAAAATAGGAATAGAACTACATTAGGAAATGGGAATTGCATGTGCCTTCAGATAAAAAAATAACTTAGGCTGTCTCCAAGGAGAGTGTCAGTAAATAACTTAGGGCTCTCCCCAAGAAAAGGGCCAAAAAATAACATGGGACTGATCACAAGAAAGGGCTTTTAAAAAAGAAAAAAATAGATACACTATCTTCAGCTAACCACAGTGTTCTGCTTCTGTGCCTGCTTGCTTGCTAGTAACTCTCTCCCCCCATCCTCAAAGGCTATAAAAACACCTCTTCCCTTAACTCAGGGCTGCTGTCTCCTCCACATAGGATGAGACAGTCACTGCACAGCTAATGAAGCTCTCAATTGGAACTTTATTCAAAGTCTGAGTCTGGTTAATATCACTAATCCATAATAGTAGATAGATGTTTGTTAATTAAGAGACAATTCTAGGCCAAGTAATGCCATTTATAATGGCTTCCTGATCCTTTTTTTAATGTCAACTGACTTTCTTAAAGTAAACTCCCATGGGGACTCCTAAATCAAGGCAAAGTCCCACCTGGGTCTCTTATGACCACTTTCTGTCCTGGTCTACAGACCACAACCCTGTTTCCTACTCAAGCAGTTGCCTAAATAAGACTGACTATAGGCCCTGGGGCCAGTGAGGCCAAACTAACTGTGGCTATATTTACCTACAGACACATTCACACCAATATTAATTTTTACCTATTTATATTTGTCTATGCATATTAACTTAAAAGTACACAATATACCCTCTCTATCACTCTGTTTACAGGTGCTTTAACACAATTGTACATGATTTTTTTTTGCATGGAAACATGACAATTTAAGACAACTCCTTTCCCCCTCCTTGTCCTTTTTATACAGTCCCTAACCCTCCCATTCCTCCATAAGCTCAGGACAAATGCTGTTTTTGATCAGCAGAATCCTGCTCATTCTCTGTCTTTCCCCACCAGCCATCCCCTGAGTGGTCACCTTCTCTGAGTCCTGTTCCTCCTGGGCCCGAGACCCACAGATACACAGCCCCCCTTTCACAGCTCTGATCCTGTGGGCAGAAGATGCAGATTAATGCCACGTGGTGGTCCAGGGTCATGGCGGGCCTAGGCATCCCTGTTAGTCCTGATGATGATTTCAAAGTAGAAATCTTAACTACTTACAGATGCTTTTAGTTCTTGGAATATATTTTATTTAAAGGATTTCTATGAACAGGAGAGCCAGTTAGGAGAGTTTGGTATATAAATGAAATAACAAACTGGTGTTATATTATTTATGGAAAAATAAAACAATAGAGGAATTTCTGTGAGTGGATCTGCCAGGTAAGAGGCTTTGAATTTTTGTGATGTGGTGGGTTTTTTTGAGGTCCCAGGGCCAGAGATTGAACCTGGGACATTTTAAGTGAGAAATCATCACTTATCCCCTGAGGTTTTTTTTTCATTTGTTTCCTTGGTGTTTCTTTTTTGTTGTGTTTTTCAGAAGGCACCAGGAACCAAACCCAGGATCTCCCATGTCAGAGACAGGCACTCAATACATGAACCACAGTCACTCTCCTGAACTGTTTTTACTTAACAATAACTCCCTGATTCTTTTAATTGTTCATAGTAATTGGGAGAATAATAAAAGAATAATAAATCCCTTACTCTGTTAATGTCTTATTTATGCCCAGTCATTTTAGGATTTCAGTTAGGGGTCAAGAGTCAAAACAGCTTTGAAATAATTTAAAAAAAAAAAAATCTGTGATTAAAATATTAGTTTCCTTTTCATAATAACCATTCCCAAAGATGATCATGAATTTAATTCTAGACATAGTTTGCTTATGCCAGCTTACCCAAGGATAAATAAGGTAAAAGATAGTGAATCAAAAAAAGCTCCCTCAGGCTCTATTCCAATTCTACAACTGACATATGAGTCCTAGGCCCTCATTTAGGAATGGGGACACTGAGGCCATGTGAAGGAAAGGGACAGACCAAGACCCATAAACGTGAAGAGGCAAGGGAGAACCAGGGTCAGCACTGGGCTCTCTTTCACATTCAGGACCCCTATTCGGGCTGACCTTTTGTGTTTTGTCTGTGGGGAATGGGGTGGGTTCCCTCTCTCTGAAGCTATGTGTGATAGTCTGAAGATGTTGCCTGCAGACCAAGGTGGGGTGCAGAGAGGAATGGTGTGACCCTGAATTTCTGAGGTCCAGACCTCAACATGTTTTCTTTACCCTTAAACATGGCTACTGCTTACTGTGGTCTCATCAGCCCTGGCCCCACTGCTCAATGTCCGGTGGCCTTGGTCAGACCCAAGGGAGGAGAAGCACATTACCTGTTTGCTATGCAACCAGAAAATGACTCAAATTCAGAGGGCAAGTGCTGGGGGTCTTGAATGAGAAGAGCCACTTCTCTTCTGGGCTGAGGGTTCTGGCTCCAGACAAAAATGAGGGAATCCCAGTAGAAAGCTGTGCCCTACAGAGTTAGTTGGTATGTGGGGGGAAAGGGTAGATATCATTCCCAGGTTTCTGCTTTTAAAATAGTTGAATAAACTGAGAAAATTGATTCACTTGTGAAAAGTACTTGAAATCATTATGTAAACTGTGATATGATAAAATTCTTTAAGCAACTGCAATTCATTCACCAACAAGATAACAAATCCTATCAAATAGCAGTGACATGTCCTTCACCCTGTCTAACTGCTGGGTTTGGCATTCCTGCACAAAGGTCCTTTCACACAGACCCATCCCTTCCTTCACCAGCACTCTTCCCAACTTCTCTTCCTTCCTATATTAACTTCTTTTCTTCTGAAATTAACAAAGACTTTGTATAAAAAATTCAATCAAGAAAAAAAAAATGGAGAGAGGCAAGATGGTGACAGATTAAGTACACCTACATCATCTCTCCTAAGTAAAACAACTGAGTTCAGCAAAATCCTTCCTGACTGAGCTGTTTTGGGAACCCAAAAACCAGGAGGCTTAAGGGCATCCATCTGCAGAGAGCATAACAAAAAGCGTGATTGTGGAAGGTCAAACCATGAGTTTCTGATGCTTCATGCAGGAGCTATTGGACAGCTGAGCACCTCCCTCAGGGCAGGAGCCACAGCATTCCCTGACCCTTGCCAGTCAGTCATCTAAAAGAGATAAATTCTGAGAGTGGGATGGTTCTGGTGAAAGGTGGAGAGGGATCCCCTGAGTGTGGGTTCTATGGTCTGGACCCCCCTTTTTTTAGCTTTCAGAAGCATACCAGCTGGCCTCTGGAGAAACCAGGAAGATGGGAGAGGTAAATCTGCTGAGGCCGTCTGATTTACCTAGCCTCCCTGGGATAGGGAAAATTGGTCTGGGAGAAGGTGGAGCCAGGCAATTAACTAGTCCTGTGCAACTCCTCTAAGGGAGGGGGACAGTAGGAAGTGCTTAATAAGCTTCCAAGAGCGCATTTAGGGTTCCCAGCAAGGTGTGGGTGCTCTCTTTCAAAGAGACTGAGAGTCATTTCGATGCTGCCAGCTTGTTTCTTGATTGGTGTGATTCCACTTTCTTGATTTTCTCATTTCTGTGTGTACTTATTTTGGCAATCAATGCTGTCTCATTTCCCTCCTGCATCTTTCTAACTTCCACCTTCTGTTGTTGTCCTTACATTCCAATTTCCTTTGTTTAGTCCCCAATTTTCCTGACTTTTAAATTCTAACCGTTCTGTTTTCTATCCTTTATTACCTTTCTATTTTTATCCTTTCCTTTCTGTTTCCCTCTCTCTTCATCACACTGACCTGTTAATTCACACTATATTCTTTTTGATATTCAGTTTCCCATTTCCTTGTAGGTGCACCACTTTTTTATTCCTGTATTTCTACACAGTTACATTAGTTTAATATTCAATCTCTTAGGTCTTATATGATTCTTCTGCTAACATTTACTATCAATATTACTATTAAATCTTTTTTTTAACTTCTTTTGCTTCCCCTGGATGTAAACTTTTTCATTCAAGGGAACTTAGACAACAACAAGGAAATAGAATAAGAAGAACAAAGTGTAAAATAGAAAACGTAATACACCCACAAAAACAGCAACTAAATAAAACCTGAGACTACATGGAGGACATAACCAACTGAAGAAACCCATCAAGATAAAACGATGAGCAGAGAGCCACAAAAAATTACAAAACATACCAATAATCAGGAAGACATGGCCCACACCAATGAAAAAAACTTAAAACCAGAAAGAGAAGCAGAACTTTGAACAACTAAACAAAGATGTCCAAACTAATATCATGGCTCATTATAATGAAGTGAAAGAAGAGATTAAGGATATTAAGAAAACACTTGCAGAGCCTACTAAAGAAATTGTAAACATATGGAAAAGATAACAGAATTGTTGGTAATGAATGGCACAATCGAAGAAATAAAAAATAAATTAAAAAAAAACACTCTAAGCAAATAACACCAGAATTGAATAGGCAGAGGAAAGAATCATTGAGGTGG
The DNA here is from genome assembly GCF_030445035.2 of Dasypus novemcinctus. NCBI lineage: Eukaryota > Metazoa > Chordata > Mammalia > Cingulata > Dasypodidae > Dasypus > Dasypus novemcinctus. The sequence goes on from NC_080694.1 coordinate 23,160,371, forward strand.
AAAACATTAAATCTGAAATCAAAGAAAGAGTAGAATTATTAGATAAGAATTTAGAAGAAATCCAATAGAGACTTAGGGTTCTGAACGACAACACAAAATGCACAAATATCCCAGAAGGAGAGGATAAGGGAAAGGGGACAGAAGTTTTTTTGGAGGAAATAGTGGCTGAAAAATTCCCAAACTTACTGAGGGAGATGGATGGTACATGCCCAGGAATCACAGCACAACCCAAACAGTATAAATCCCAAAGACCTAATAGAAAACATATCTGCGAAATTATCTGATGCTCAAGACAAAGAGAAAATATTGAAAGCAGCAAGAGAAAAGAGAACCATCGAACACAAGGGAGGCTCAATAAGATTAAGTGCTGATTTCTCATCTGAAACCATGGATGCAAGAAGACAGTAGTATGACATAGTCAAGATAATAAAAGAAAAAATTTTCGAGCCAAGAATACTCTATTGAGTAGAACTGGCATTCAAAATTGATGGAGAGCTCAAAATATTCACAGATAAACAGAAACTAACAGAGTATGCCAATAATGAATGTGCTCTTCAAGAAATACGAAGGGGAATTCTGTAGCTTGAAAGAAAAAAACTGAAGTCGGAGTTGGAGGACAGTTTAAGACGAACATAAAAGACAAAAAAGAAATAAAAACAACATATGACACACACAACTTCAAAGAAAATATGGCTAATGTAAGTAATTTCTTGTGAGTAATAACACTGAATGTTAATAGATTAAACTCACCTGTCAAGAGACACAGATAGGCAGAATGGATAAGGAAATGTGACCCACCTATATGCTGTCTATATGAAATTCACCATAGACCTAGTGATTCAAGAAGGTTGAAAGTGAATAGCTGAAAAATATTATTACAAGCAACTAATAACCAAAAAAGGCAAAAGTAACTATACTAATATCAGACAAAACAGACTTTAAAAACAAAACTATTGTGAGAGACAAAAATGGGCACTACATATTAGTAAAAGTGGTAATCTATCAAGAAAGAACAATCATAAATATTTATGCATGTAATCAGAGTGCCTCAAAATACATGAGTGCCTCAAAATACAGAGTGCCTCAAAATACATGGATAAACTAAATGGAGGAATAGATGACTCCACAATCATAGTGGGAGACTTCAATATACCATTATTATCACTAGACAGAACATCTTGACAGAGAATCAATAAAGAAACAAAGATTTGAATAATTTATTAGAGGATCTGAACCTAATAGACATATGCAGAACACTACAACAAAATACAGCATAAATACATTCTTCTCAAGTGCATATGGATCATTCTCCCAGATAGACCACAGGCTAGGCCACAGAGAAAGACTCAATGAATTCAGAAAGATTGGAATCATACAAAATAATTTCTCTGACCACAGTGGGATGAAACTGAAAGTCTGCAAGGGTTGGAGAACCAGATTAGGCACAAGGATATGGAAGTCAAGCAACACACTCTTAGACAAAGAGTGGGCCCAGGAGGAAATCTCAAAAGTAATCAGCAACTACTTTGAAATAAGTGAAAATGATAACACAACATATTAAAACTTATGGGATGCAGCAAAAGCTGAACTGAGAGGGAAATTCTTAGCCATAAATTCATATATCATAAGAGAAAAAATAGCTAAAATCAAACAATAACTGCACATTTACAGGAATTGTTGAAAGAATAAATAACCCCAAAGGAAGAAGAAAGAAAGAAATAACAAAGATCAGAGCAGAACTAAATGAAAAAGAAAATAAGAAAGCACTAGAAAAAATAAACAAAACAAGGAGTTAGTTCTTTGAAAAAAACAATAAAATTGACAAACCCGTAGCTTTTTCCTGTGTTTTTTTTTAACACAGAAAAAAGACCAAAGATGTGAATAGACAAAATAAGAAATGAGAAAGGGGATATTACCACTGAACCTACAGAAATGAAAAGAATTATAGGAAAATATTTTGAAAAACTATATACCAACAAGAACACATAAGCAGTTGACATTCACAAAGGAAGAAACTGATGATCTCAACAAACCAATCACAAGTAAAGAGAAAAAACCTGTCATTAAATCCACCCAAATATGGAGAGTCCTGGGTCAGACAGCCTCGCAGGTGACTTCCACCAAAACATCTGGAAGGAACTACCTCCAATTCTGCTTAAACTCTTACAAAAAATTGAAATAAAAGAAACATTGTGTAACTCATTCTAGGATGTCAACATTACCATAATACCAAAGGCAAACAAAGACACCACAAGAAAGGAAATTAACAGACCAAACTCTCAAATGAACCTATATACTAAAATCCTTAACAAAATACTTGCTAATTGTATTCAGCAACACATCAAATGAATTATCCACCATGACAAAGTGGATTTCATCCCTAGTATGCAATGAAATCTAAACATAAGAAAATTAATCAGAGTAATACACCATATAATCAGGTCAAATAAAAATCACATGATCATGTCTATAGATGTAGAAAAAAGCATTTGACAAAATACCCACCCTTTCCCAATAAAAATACTGCAAAAGATAAGAATAGAAGGAAACTTTCTGAACAGGATAAAGGATATATATGAAAAACACACATCTAACATCATATACATGCTGAAATTGTACAATCTTTCCCTCTAAGATTAGGAACAAGACAAGAATACCCATTATCACCTCTCCCATTTAAAATTGTGTTAGAAGTACCTTGTTGGGCATGAGGCAAGAAGCAGATATAAAAGGTATCCAAATTGGAAAGGAAGAGGTAAAATTTCACTCTTTGCAGATGATATGATTCTCTACATAGAAAGCCATGAGAAATCTAAAACAAAGCTTCTAGAACATATAAATGTGTTCAGTAAAGTCACAGGGTATAATATCAAATGTGTAAAAATCAGTAGGATTTCTCCACACCAATATTAAACAATCTGAGGAGGAAATCAAGAAAAAAATACCATTTGCAATACCAATTAAAAAATCAAATACCTAGGAATAAATTTAAACATGTAAAGGACTTATATTAGAGAAAACGACACAACATTGTTAAAGGAAATCAAAGAACACTTAAATAAATGGAAGAATACTCCCTGTTCATGAATAGGAAGAATAAACATCATTAAGATGACTATCATATCCAAACTCATCTACACAGTTAATGCAAACCCAATAAAAATCAACACAGCACTTTTTAATGAACTGGAATGTCTAACTATGAAATTTATTTAGAGGGGAAAGTGGCCCCAAATAGTCAAAGACATTTGAAAACGAAAAATGAAATGTGAGGAACCATATTTCCTGATGTTAAATCATACAATAAAGCTACAGTGGTCAAAACAACATCGTATTGGCAGAAGGATAGACACACTGACCAATGAAACTGAATTGAGAGTTCAGACACACATCCTCATATATACAGTCATTTGATATTCAAGAAAGTACAAAGCCCAGTAAACTGGGAAGAATGGCCTCTTAAACAAATGGTCCTTGGAGAACTGGATATCCATATGCAAAGGAACGAGAGGATTACCAACTCATGCCTTATACAAAAATCAACTCAAATAAATGAGAGATCTAAATATAAGAGCCAAGACCATAAAGACCTTGGAAGACAATGTAGGGAAGCATCTACAGGAACTTGTAATAGGAAATTGCTACATGAACTTCACACCCAAAACACAAAAGCAAAAGAAAAAATAGATAAATGGGACCTCCTCAAAATTAAAGCATTTTGCAACTCAAAGGAGATTATCAAGAAAGTAAAAAGACAGCTTACCCAATGGAAGAAAATATTTAGTAACCATATATCTGATAGGATCCTAATATCCAACATATATAAAAAGTCCTATTTCTCAAAAATAAAAAGACAAACAACCCATTCAAAATGTGGGCAAGAGATTTGAGCAGATGTTTCTCCAAAGAAGAAATACAAATGGATAAAAGACACATGAAAAGATGCTCAACTTCACTACCTATTAGGGAAATACATAGCAAAGCTACAATGAGATACCATCTTACCAATTAGACTTGAGGCTATTAAAGAAATAGAGAAGTGCAAGTGGTGGAGAGGATGCAGATGAATGGGAACCGTTATCCACCGTTGGTGGAAATGTAGAAGAATCCAGCCTTTCTGGATGACAGTTTGGCAGTTCCTCAAAAACTAGCTATAGATTTGCCATATGACCAGCAATTTTACTGCTGGGTATATCCCCAGAAGAACTGAAAACCAGGACATAAACTGATACATGCACACCAATGTTCATAGCAGCATTATTTACTTTTGCCAAAAGTTGGAATCAACACAAATGCCCATCAAAAGATGAATGGATAAACAAAATGTAGTATATACATACAACAGAATACTACTCATCTGTAAGAAAGAATACAGTACTAACACATGGGATAACATGGATGAACCTTGAGGACCTTACGTTGAGTAAGTAACCCAAACATTGAAGGACAAATACTACATATCTTCTCTGACATGAATTAAGCAAATCAGACTGTTTCAGAGAGCTAGAGACTGGACGATATGCTTATAGGAAATGTGTGTGCGTGTGTGTGTGAGCTGATGTCTACATGAGAGAAATCTATGATAAAATGTGGGTAAGTTTTTGTGGAGGGAAGGGAAAAGATGAGGGCATAGGTATACTATTGGGTGGGGTTTTGAAGGCTTGGAGGGTTAGGATTGGGAGGGTGGGTCAGCTGGCCCATGTAGTTGAGGACAAGGGTTGGGGGAGGGGGAGAACATGGGAGATTGTCAGGTATGTGATTAAAACTACATGTTGAGAAAACTCTTTAGAAAATATATTAAGGAAAGGATACTTGTTTAAGGTGTTTGATGGGGAACATTTGGCAGAGGATGTACCTGGGACAGACTTCTAGGGAGTGTGTGAAGGTTCATCTTGTCATATTGTGTTTTATTAGTGGGTGGAGATACTTACAATGAGTGGGAAGGTATTGTACGCCCATCCTCGGGAGGCCTGATGTTCTCAGAGGAGAAGGTGTCTCTCAAGAGCATGGGTGGTTCCCAAAGGGGGAGGATAGACTAGAGTGTCAAGCCCTCAGCATTGTTGTAAGTATCTATGAATCTTGTTCTCCAAGCAGTGAAGCTTGGTTGTCGCTGTGGGCCCTGAAGGGAGTGGGAGAGAGGAATAGAATAGATGGAAGTGGGGTTTACTGGAGGGCAATGGAAGTGTTCCACAAGATCTTACAAAAATGGATGTAAGCCCTGTTAAATTTCACCAAAAATATATAAAAGTGAATAGTCAAAAATGTAAAACATAATGCAAGCTATACAGTAACCAAAAAGTATACAGTCTAAAATATAAGCCATAATGTTAGCCATAACGGAATCATGGTTAATAGTTATATTTTAAAATCTGTACATCAGCTGTAGCAAATGCAACATGCACATGTAAAAAGATCATTGCTGAGGAAGGGGGAAAAGGGTTTGATATTGGGTATATGGGGGTCCCCTAATTGTATATGTGATTTTATTGTGATCTAAAACTTTAGAAGTTAAAATTAAATTTTTTTAAAAATGATGTAGATACTGCAGAAGGAATGGAAGAGATTGCCTTGCCACTGTACTTGCAGGGCAACACCTATTACAATGATGAAACACAGAACATCAGGAACAAAGTTTTATGCTATTTTTCATTTTTTAATACCCCAATTTATTTCTTTATTTTAGTTTTTCTAAATTATTATAAATTCTATGTCTAATCTATAAGCATGTCAATACTGTTTCATTATCCTTCTAATTGGATTTGGCAATATATTAGACTTAATTTTTGAAGAAGTTTTGGATTACAGAGAGGATCCACTATGACAGGGGAAGAGTACTGGTGAGGGGTGTCATTGAAAGGGAATATATGGGTGGGAGGGAGTTCTCCAGGGTATGCATATAGGATATATAGATATGTTCAGATGTTCATTGGATATTGTCATAGTGAATAGAGTTACACATGACAACTGAGGGAGTGCTGAGTTCCCATCCTGGGGAGCTCTGTAGCATCCCCCAGTGGAAGAGCATAATCCCCCAGGTGCAAGGGAAAAGACCCATGAAGAAGAATGGCCCAATGATGGGCCCTTTGTACTGATGACTATGCTTCTGTGCTTCTGTGCTTGCTATTTAAACTAGGCCATGAGCTGCAGGGTGCCTAAGAGTTACCTCCTCAGAGCCTCCATGTTGCTCAAATGTGGCCACTCTCTAAGCCAAACTCAGCATGTAAATGCACTGCCTTCTCCCCAGCGTGGGACATGACACCAGGGGATGAGCCTACCTAGTGCTGATGGATTGCTACCAATCACCTGCTGGTGATGCAACTAGAAAAAGACCTTAAATCAAAGGGGGAAGTGGTAAAGACAAATTAATTTATAGGGCTAAGAGATTTCAAAATGAGTTGGAAGGTCATCAGAGGGGTCGCACTAATGCACATCTCAGTAAGATCTGAAAGACAGCCAGAGTAGACACAACCCCAGATACTGGTGCTCCTGAGGGCTACAGAGACACACAGGTCCTATAGTCATGACAGATGACTGTGGAATTCATTGCCTTGCAGTGGGCCTTACTTTGCATTTTGTGCTCCTGACTGTGATGGAGTTGGACTCAGATGTGACCTCTCTACACATTCCTCTTCTGTCATTTTTACTGAACCTGTGACTGATGCTGCAGTTTGTGTATGCTCAGAAGACTGGAATCTCTGGATGGTCCATGTGTCATCTGGGCCCTGAACCTCGACAGAGTTGGAACACCTACTCTGTGTTTCCTTGCACTTACCCAGATCAGCTGATGGGGAAGTATAATGGTCAACCACCGCACCAGGCAACCAAGAATGTCTACAACTGCAAGCAGGAGAATTGCATCCATCAGTCATGTGGAATCTAAGTCCCCACTTGATTCTAGAGGTGGAATGTACATCTACATCCCAAGTTACATAGGATGGAGGAATATATTACAGATTTTAGTGGGCTTGCTGGTATTCTACTATAGAACTACTGTGACTCTAGCAATGGAAGAAAATTATGTCACTGATGTGGAGATTGTGGGCATGGAAGCTACTGAGGGCAGGGGGAGGGAGTAAGAGGTGTGATATGGGGTTTTTTGGGGACATGGAGTTATCCTGAATGATATTGCAGGGACATAACCCACTAGGTGGACTGGGGTAGTGTAATCCACACCATAAACTATAATTCATGCTGTGTAGCAGTGTTCCAAAATGTATTCAGCAAATACAATGAATGCACCACACTAATGAAAGAAGTTGTTGATGAAGGAAAAGTGGGGGATGTGGGGGTGGGCCATATGGGAACCTCCCATATTTTTTAATGTAACATTTTGTGTAATCTATGTATCTTTAAAATATTTATATATATATGAAATATATATTAGAGGAACCAGCAAGATGGCGGCAGAGTAAGGAGCTCCTAGAATCAGCTCCTGCTACGGGGCAGTTAGTAAACACAAAGAGCTCTCTGGAGCTAGCTGAAGCACCTCTTTGGGTGCTCCAGGAGGCCAGAAGAGCATCCTGCAATGTCCTTGAAGGAGTAGACGATTCATCTGAAGATGAATCTTCAGAGAAGGCTCATAAGTAGAATACTCCATGCCACGGAGGTCGGTGCTTATCATCCACTGAAGGCACAAGCCACCTTGGGAGCTGTTCCATGGCTGGAACTGAAAGCTCCACTTCCCCAAAATATGGGAGGAAGAGTCAGTTGGGCACGAATTTCAGCTACTGATGAGTAAATTCAGTGTGATATGATATAATCCTGAGAACAGCTAACTTTGAGACCGTCCAAGTCAGAAAGAGGTGGGGAGCCACCAACTTAACTCTGCGCCTGGCATGAGGGGAAGCGGGGTAGACTGAGGATCCCAGTGCTGGTGGGGACCGGCTTCTTCCCACCCAGATCATATTACAGCTCAAGCCTAGGCCCCAGTGCCTTATTCAGCAGGGAGGAAGCTGCAGAGACCTGCATCAGCCTCTCTGGGAAATTACCAGCCAAGCCTTGGAGGCTGGTGACTATCCTATTCTGGCTGCAGGAGCCACCCCAGAGGCTATTCTGTGGCTGGAATTGGAAGCTCCATTTCCCAGAAATGGGGAAGGAGGAGACAGTTGGCTGCCAATTTGGGCTGCTGATTGGTAGACTCAGCTGGCTAAGATATAACCCTGGGAACAGCTGGGGTGTGAACCAGCCCAAGTCAAAAAGAGGCCAGTAGCCACTGTTCTGACTTCACCTCCAGCCTGAGGGGAAGCCAGGCTGACTGAAATTCTCAGTGTTGGCAGGAACCAGTTTCTTTCATGCAGATCAGCCTGCAGCCCACCTAGGCTTTCAGCCCTGCCTCTGGCAGGGAGAAGCCTGAGGAGCCCTGCACCAGCCTATACAGGTAACTGCAGGTAACTTTGGCTGTAAAAGACTGAAAAATCAGAAGTCTACCAGGGCAACTGTAGTCATCTTTGACCTGCACTGCATAGATTGCTGCCCACACCTGCAGCTCCATCCCTGTTCGAGGCAGGGGAGAAAAAGTCATGAAGCTTCATCAGTCTCTCTGGGCAACTACAGTCTAGGCCTGCACTTGGGTTATTCTACATAGCTGTGACTCTGTCCCTACCCCTGGCAAAGGGGAAAGTTGGAAGAAGCTTCATTGGCCCCTGGCACAATGAGGGCAGCTTGAGCCTCCATAGCTTACAGCACCAACTACATGCTTGGCTCCTACTGCTCAACCAGCAAGGGAGAAATGATAGGAAGCCCTAAACTAAAGAGAAAAACTGCACCCAGAATAAATTCTCTAGTAAGCCAGATGCCAAGACACCAACAAATATAGTACAATCCACACCAAGAAATAGGAAGCTATGACCCAGTTAAAGGAACAAGATAAGCCTACAGATGACATAAAGGAGTTGAGACAACTAATTATAGATGTTCAAAGAGATCTTCTTAATAAATTCAATGAGATGGCCAAAGAGATTAAGGATATTAAGAAGACACTGGAGGTGTTTTTGGGACTTGGAGTTGTCCTGGGTGATGCTGCAGGGACAGTTACTGGACATTGTATGTCTTCCCATGGCCCAGTGGATTGAACGTGTGAGAGTGTGGGCTATAATGTGGACCATTGACCATGAGGTGCAGTGGTGCTCAGAGATGTGTTCAACAAATGCAATGAATGTCTCATGATGATGGAGGAGGTTGTTGCTATGGGGGGAGGGGGAGGGAGGGAGTGGGGGGTATATGGGGCCCTCATATTTTTTTAATGTAATATTAAAATATAAAAATAAAGACAAAAAATAAAAAATAAAAAAGAAGACACTGGATGAGCACGAAGAAGAATTTGAAAACATACATAGAAAAAGAGCAGATCTTACGGGAATGAAAGGTGCAATCAATGAAATTTTAAAAACATTGGATTCATATAAGAGCAGATTTGAGGAGGCAGAAGAAAGGATTGGTGAACTTGAAGAAATGGCCTCTGAAAGTGAACATTTAAAAGAACAGATGAAGAAAAGAATGGAAAAAAATTGAACAAGGTCTTGGGGAAAGAAATGACAGCAAAAGCATGCAAACATAAAAGTCATGGGTGTCCCAGAAGGAGAAATGAAGGGAAAAGGGGCAGAAGAAATATTTGAAGAAAAAATGGTAGATATTTTCCCAACCTTATTGAAGGACAGATCCCTGTCCAAGAAGCACAATGTACTTCCATCCAAAAAATATCCAAATAGACGAACTCCGAGACACATATTCATCAAAATGTCAAGGGCCTAAGACAGAGAATTCTGAGAGCAACAAGAGAAAAGAAATACATAACATATAAGGGATATCCAATAAGAGTATATGCTGATTTCTCACCAGAAATCATGGAGGCAAGAAGACAGTGGTCTGATATATTTAAGATACTACAAGAGAAAAACTTCCTGCCAAGAATCTTATATCCAGCAAGTCTGACATTCAAAAATGAGGGTGAGATTAGAATATTCACAGATGAACAGAAACTGAGAGAATTTCTAAGCAAGAGACCAGATTTTTCGGAAATACTAAAGGGTGTGCTAGAGCCTGAAAAGAAAAGACAGGAGAGAGGGGCCTGGAAGAAAGTATAGAAATGAAGATTATATCAATAAAAGTAACTAATACTGTCAAAAGAGTGGTGAAAATACAATATAACAGATAAAACTCAATAGTCAGGAATAAACCTAACCAATGTTGCAAAGCACTTGTATTCAGAAAACTGCAACTCAGTGTTAAAACAATTCAAAAATGGCCTAAATAACTGGGAGAACATTCCATGCTCATGGATTAGAAGACTAAATATCATCAAGATGTCAATTCTACTCAAGTTGATATATAGACTTAATGCAATCCTAATAAAAATTCCACCAGCATTAAAGAAAAAATTGAAAACACAATCATTAAATTTATTTGGGATGGTAAGGAGTCCTGAATAGCCAGAAACATCATAAAAAGGAAAAGCAAGCCCTCATCTCCAGACTTTAAATCATAATACCTACATATAGTGGTAAAAATAGCATGGTTCTAGCCTAAAGACAGACACAATAGACCAATGGAATCAAATTTATGGTTCAGAAACAGACTCACATATATGTTCAAGTGATTTTTTACTAGCCTGTCAAAGTCACACAGCTTGGATAGAACAATCCACTCAACAAATGGCACTGAAAATATTGGACATCCATAGCTGACAATAGGAAAGAGGACTCCTATCTCACACCTTATCCAAAAATTAACTCAAAATATATCACAAACTGAAAATAAAAGCAAGCACCATAAAACTTATAGAAGACATATTAGGAAAATATCTTCAATACCTGGTGGTGGGTGGTGGATTCTTAGAAGAGATAAGAGAAGGACTGAGTGGACTACTGATGTTTAATGTATGTAGAATTTTTAATTAGCTTTACTGTAAAGGTATGGAAATATATAGAGTGGATGGTAACACACAGTGAGTAACAGCTAGTTTATAAATGGAGATGTGGCTGAAAATGGTAGTCTAGTTCTGAAAATGCCAATTGACAGAATGCTAGGAAATAATCTAGGAACTGAGTAGCATAGTAAACTAAGAGGTGGGTGAGAATTGTGATTGATGATACAGATGCAAGAGTGTCCTTTGTTAGGTAAAACAAATGTAGATCACTACTGCTGGGTGTTGGGAATATGGAGAAGGATGGGAAAAACACACCTGGAGTGACCTATGGACTGTGGTTAGTAGTAATAATATAATATTCTTGCATCTGTGTGAAAGATGTACTGTGTTGGTACTGAGGCAGTACAGAAAAAGTGAGCCAAATGTACAGTATGGACATGGTAAAAATCAGTTGATTTATTTCATCTGTAGCAAATGACACACACCACATTGTGGTGTGTTGATGGAGGGTGTTGTTTGGGAATTCTGCACATATGCATGATTTTTTATAAGTTTGCAACTTCTGTCATAGAAAATATTTAAAAAATAATGAGGTAGGTTGGGGGAAAACACAACAAATGTAACATAAGGACTATGATTAATAGTAAGATTTTGACAATATTCTTTCATAATTTGTAACAAATGTCTCATGACAGTGCAAGGTGTTGGTGGAGGGTTGATGTATGGGACCCCTGTATGATGTTATGCAGGTTTGCTTGGTAAGTTCACAACTTATACTATACACTTAATTGTTTATGTATGCTCATATATGAATGATGTAAAGATAATAATTGGATTGGTTAGGGGAAAATTGTTTAGTAGTAATATTTTGACAATACTTTTTATTAGTTAAAAAGTTTTAAAAATAATATAAGTTATTGGTGGTAGGGTGAGATATTATATATGTTTGTTTGATGTTATATATGTTTTATAAGTTTACAACTATTATACACTTACTGTTTATGTATGTTTATGTATGAATGATATAGTTCAATGAATTTAAAAATACATTAGAGGCAATAAATGCAGATTTTCAATGTTCAATGACAGAATTAGTGATTTCAAAAATAGAACACCTGAACTGGAAAAGACAGGAGAGTAAAAGAGAAGACAGTGGAAAAAGTGAAACAAGTGTTCAAGAAATCAAAAAACAATGTAAAGTACACAAATATACACTATTGGTCTCCCAGAAGAAGAGAATGGAAAAGGGGTAGAAAGAATATTTGAGGGAATAGCAAATGGAAACTTCCCAACCCTTATGAAAGATATAAATATCAAAATCCAAGAAGGACAATGCACCAGAAGTAGAGTAAATCCAAATAGACCTACTCTGAGACACCTGCTATTCAGAATGACAAACATAAGAGATAAAAAGAATTCTGAAAGCAGCAAAAGAAAAGCATCACATGCAATAGAACCTCAGTAAGATTAAGTGCTGACCTCACATCTGAAACCATGAAGAAGAGAAGAAAGTGGTATGAAGTACTTAATGTACTTAAAAAGAAAAATCCATCAGCCAAGAATTTTGTATCTGGTAAAACTGAACTTCAAAAATGAGGGTGAGTCCCAAGTTTTCACAGGAAAAAAAAGCGAACACTAATAGAATGTTACCAAAAGACTTAGAAGAGATACAAAAGGGACTACTGCATCCTGAAAGGGAAAAAAAGAGAGAGACTTGGAGAATAGTGTTGAAATGAAGATTATTACAAAGGGTGAAATAAATGGTTAAAAGACAGAAAATAGTATGATATTGTTGTAGAATTTGAGAGCGGTTCAATTATTTGTGTATAGAGAGGCCAGGACTCAGGAATGATTTTGAGAAGGAAAAATGGTTTACCAGCAATACCACTGCTGGGTATATACCCAGCAGAACTGAAAACAAGAACACAAACCGATATATGTACACCAATGTTCATAGCAGCATTGTTCACTATTGCCAAAAGTTGGAATCAACCCAAATGCCCATCAACAGATGAGTGGATCAATAAAATGTGGTATATACACACAATGGAATACTACTCTGCTGTAAGAACAAACACACTACAAACACATGTGATAACATGGATGAATCTTGAGAACCTTATGTTGAGTGAAGCAACCCAGACATTGAAGGACAAATACTACATGACCTCAATGATATGAAATAAACAAGCTGCCCTAGATAGCAAGTGACTGAACGATAGGCTTACAGGAAATCGGAGGGTGGAGGAAGGATATGAGCCTATGTCTGCAGGGGTCGAATTTAAGACGAGATGGTGGTAAGTATGAACACAAAGAAGAGATAAAAGGGGGGCAAGGGGTTGCCTTTGCTTGGGGCTTTGCGGGTTTGAGGGTGGCTGGGGAGGGACGGATGGGTAACGTTGCCCAAAAGTGGGGGGAGAGAGGGGTAGCATATGAACCAGGAGAGGGTCAGGTGTTGGTGGAGAGTAAAATGCCGAGAAAATCATATCAAAATATAATAAAGAGGGTTACCTGTTTAGAATGCTCAGAGGGGCGGGTCTGATGCAGGACGGGCTCCTGGGGAATGTCTAAATGCTCATTCTGCCAGAGTGGGTGACACCATGGGGTAGAAACCCAAGTAGTGAGAGTGGGGGTGGACCCACATCCTGGGGAGGACTAATGCCATCAAATAGAGGGAACTGTATCCCTCGAGAGAAAGGGTGGCTCCCAGGGCATTGGGGCAGTTGAGCAAGTTAGGACCTGAACACTATTCCATCTATCTCTGGAAGTGGCTCCTCAGGAAACGGAGGTTGGCTATCACTGAAGGCATCAAGGTGGAAGGGAAAATGGACGTTAAATGTGTGGAACCAAAGTAAATGGGGGGTAAGAGAGGAGTTTCTTGAGAGTACACAAGGATGGATATAAAACATGTAATATTACACTATAACATATAGGAGATGACAGACTGATAATGTAAACCATAATGGAAAACATAGGATAACTAAAAATGTAAAGAACTGTGTATCCTAAAGTATGCACCACAATGTAAGCACAGATGTCACCTTGTTAGAAAGCTAATGTCTCAGACTCTGTACATCACTTTAAGTAAATATGATATGAATAGGGCGTAAGAGTATCACTGTGGAAGGGAAAAGGTTTTCTGGTGGATGTGTGGGAGTGCTGTATATTATATATATACATTGCTGTGGTCTAGGACTCCTGTGAAGAAAAGCTGAATAATTAGGGGGGGGGGGGAAGTAAAAGATAAGATGTGGAATTTTTCAAGTCAACATTCTTTATCTAAGTTCTTTATCTAACTTTATCCAAGTTCTTTATCTATCCTTTAAACTCATCACTATATGCCATTCCCTAGTAAGGGACCATGAAATTATATTGGGCTTCAAATTTCGGGGAGTTCTGGATCACAGAGTGTTTCAACAATGGCAGTGGAGGGATACTGGTATGGGGTAACACTGACAGGTGATATATGGCTGACAGGGAGCTGTACAGAACATATGTCCAGGGAGCATGGTAATGTTTGGATATACTCATAGTGGCAACAATTAAAAGCCACAGTAGGGGGGGTACTGGGTTCCTGGCCAGTGATGCTCTGTCGTGGTCCCTAGGTGAGCAGCGACAGTCTCCCAGGTACAGTGGCGGGGACCGGGAGGGAGTGAGGGTTCAACAGTGAGCCCCTGATGCTAATGACTATGCTTGTGAGCTGATAAACCCAAAATAAGAACAAGGCCTAGAGCAACTTTGTGCCTGGGAATTTCCTCCTGTCAGCTTTCATGTTACTCAAATGTGGCCATTCTCGAAGCCAAACTCAGCATGTAAATGCAATGCCTTCCCCCCAGCGTGGGACAAGACACCCGGGGATGAGCCTCCCTGGCAACGAGGGACCACTATCAACTACCAACTGATGATGCAACTGGAAAATGACCTTATACGGAAGGTTCAATGCGGATCAGCAGAATATTCATGTCTACATAAAATACCATGATTTAAAATGCTGTTTGACCTAAAGTAAGGGGGAAATGGAAAGGAGAAATGAGTTTATATGGCTACGAGTTTCTTAAATAGAGTCTGGAGGCTGGCAGAAGGTTTGCCCTCATGCACAACTGAGCAGAGTCAGAGAGACAGATAAAGCAGATACAACCCCCAGATATTGGTTCCTTTGAGGGCTAAAGAGACCCATGGGAGTTATGGTCATGGCCGATGGGGTTAACTACCAGGGCAGATGGCCCCTCTTTGGAAATGGTGTTTATGTGTGATGAATCTGGACTCAGATAGGATCTCCCTTCATAAGACTTTCATGCCAATGTGCTGGAGGTGCAGTTAATGTTGGGGTTTAAGATATATTTAGGGGATTTGAATCTCTGGACTGACAATGTGATAGCCAGGTCCTGAGCCTCAACAGACTCCAGCACCTACAATCTGACTTATTGGGCTCACCACACTCAGCTAAGATGGAGTTGAAGAAGGACAACCACCACACCATGGAGCCTAGAGTGATTACAACTGAAAGTGGGAGGATTGCATCCAGCATCCATGTGGAATCTGAGCATCCTTTTGACATAGAGGTGCAATGGACACAACCAATCCAATGTCCACATAGAAGAGGTGGCATTGGAATGGGAAAAGTGGACATAGTGGATGAAGGGTATGGGGAAAGGCAGGAAGAGATGAGAGGTGGAGGCGTCTTTGGGACATGGAGCTGCCCTGGATGGTACTTCAGAGGCAATCACCGGACATTGTAAATCCTCACAGGGCCCACTGGATGGAATGGGGGAGAGTATGGGCTATGATGTGAACCAATGTATATGAGGTGCAGAGGTGCCCAAAGATGTACTTACCAAATTCAAATGGATGTGTCATGATGATGGGAACGAGTGTTGTTGGGGGGGGGGGGGAGGGGGGGGGGGGATGGGATTGAATGGGACCTCACATATATATTTTTAATGTAATATTATTACAAAGTCAATAAAAAATAAAAAAATTAAAAAAAAAAAGAAAAAAGAAAAATGGTTTATTGATGGTGGTCAGACTCAGGAGCTTTCTGTTTCAATCCTGAGCCCTGAACAAGATTTTTGAATCCCTTTTATATGGAGGAAACATTAAATGGTCCCTTTGTTTCAGTTCTCAATAGGCTTGAATTAGCATATATATCTTCCACATCCTAGGTTAGGTTTTAGCATGGACTTCATACATTCTAGATAAGCTTTTAGCATATTTGGTTTACATTTCCCCTTAATACTTAAAGTTTATAGACCTTGCATGTTAAACTGTTTCCTGGGACTGGAGATGTTGCCATTGTCACCAAGGGCAGGACTGCAGCCTCTTACCATTTCACACCCACAAGTCAGACAGTTTAAGTTATCTCTGAAGAGACAAAGAGCCTCCCACCCATAGCCCATGTCATAGAGACCTTCCTGAGGTAGCACAGCCGTCCCCTTTGCTAGCCCATGGAAATGTCCACAGCTAGTGATTGCTAAATCCTCTCAAATATGGTCCCTCCCCTTTACCCCCATGAGATTATTTCAATTTGGGGTTTATGGCAAAAAGAACACAAAGGGAAGATTTTTCTTTCCTGAGGCTTTATCAGCAGTCTTTCTAACCAATAGGCCTTAAAAGCAATCAGCATTATGATCAGAGTCTACCTGATGAAACTCTATGCATACAAGGGCCTGGCTGAGTGGGGTTCCCCCAACCCACCTACCAGCAGCCACAGCATCACCTGGGAATTTGTTAGAAAGGCAAGTTCTCAGACCCAGATCCAGACCTGCTGAATCAGAAACTCCAGGGATGGGGCAGGCTGTTTTAGTTAACAGTTGTCCAGGAGACTCTGATTCAAGGTCAATCTTGAGACCCTGTGGCTGAGAGTCCAGGCATTAGACCAGCCCCTGTATTTTACAAAAACAAAACTGAATTGCAGAGAGGATAAGGGACATCTCCAAATTTTCACAGTTGTCCAATGGCTGAGGCAAGAATGGAATGGAAAATTACCTCTTCCCTGAATTCCAAGACGGAGTAAACCTATGCAAAGCTTCAGGCAACTGAACAACTCTATGAACTAAAAATGCAAATCAGAAGCCTTGGAGTTCACTTCTGTCAAGCCAATGAACAGTGACATCCATAGGTGAGTAAAAATGCCCATACTCAAAGTTCTTCTAAACGCTTAAGCTTTGTAGGAAGTATTCTTTCATTAAAAGCACTTTAGGGGAAGCAGAATTAGCTCAAGCAGTTGGGCACCACTTGGGAAGTCCTGGCTTCAGTTCCCAGTGTCTCTTAATGAAAACTAACAAGACAGAGAGCTGATGCAAAGTGTTGGTGCAGCAAGTTGACACAACAAAATGACACAATGAGACAACACAATGAGGAAACACTACAAAAGATGCTACAAGCAGGGAGCAGATGTATCTCAAGTGGCTGAACACCTCCCACCCATATGAGAGATCCTGGGTTCTGTTCCAGATGCCTCCTAAAAAAAACAAAAACAAAAAAAAAACACTAGACATAGAGAGCAGGCAGTGAGTACAAACAATGAGAGGGTGAGAAATATAGAGATAAATTAAATAAATAAATGAATAAATAAATAAATAATAAAATCTTTAGAAAACACAAAAACACTTTAAGTCCACACCCTTTAAAATTCCAGTATTTCAAAGCATCTGTTTAGAAATGACTAGGCTTTGTCTTGAATCCTCTATATTATTCTTTTTCCAAACTCAATGTGCAATTCTTAAAGCCAGCAACCACTCCACTTCCCCTTGCTCTAGATATGTCTAACAATAGAAAATTCATTTTTGACTAATGGTGGATATCTGATTAAGTAAAACAAATTATTTTAATCTAAGAATATGTTTCTGCTTGATATGGCTCTAATGGGCATACTTAACACATTTAAGTTGAAAATGTCTCATCTACAGAAATACATTTAATTTCCCTAGCTGTCTAACAAACATGAGAGCTTTTGAAATCTTGCCCATTTCAAACCCTGCTTATTAAAAGTAAGCACTAAATGGTTAAAGGTCTAATTTAAACTAAATGAAAATAACTTAAGTTTGAAATTAATTTATTGCTGTCACTTTCAGATGAAGGCATCTCCCACAGATGCATTGTTTTTCTTGGTAATCTAGACTGAAGAAAGAGTTATTTATAAAAATGTCTATAACACAACTTTATATATTTTCTTCTATGGCATTACTAATATGATATCATGGACCCAAAGGCATTCTGAATAAAATATTGTTAATTGTTTGAAAAAAATAAAAGGCAAATATTGTGAAAAAAGCTGGCTTCAAATTAATAAAGACATATTTAGAAGTCACTCAGCCTTGAAATTACCAGTAATTCAATGTCATGTGTCCTTTGAGAATGACCTGGTCTTCAGAACAATAAAACCAATGATTGAGGAATCAGGGTTGAAATCAACTGAATCACCTACCTTTCAACTACTAAACTGGAGAATTTAATCACAAAAGATGAGGGATTATCTTTTCCAAGGGATCACTTCATGAAAAATATAGATAGTATCTTAACACTCAAACAATTTTTCATATTCTATCCAAAGTAAACATTTCCAAATGAGGTTAAAAGTGACCGCCTTAAAAACCACCCAAAGTTGGTGATCATCACCACGATTGTTGAGCAGGGTGGTGTACCACAGGGCCACCTGTTTCATGACCAACTCCAGGAGCACACCAAGCCCCTCACAGACTTAGTGATGGGGGCTGACTCATATTCCCCAAGACACATTCAAATCCTGGTCCCTGGTGCTGTGGGTGGAAGCTATTTGGAAGAATCTCTAAGATCCTTTTAAGATAAAACCAAATTGAGCCAGGAGGGCCTTCATCCTACCGGACTGGAGACCTCACAAGGAGAGGATCCAGGCAGATGGACCCCTGTGCAGAAGTGGAGACCACAGGATTCAGATGGCCATGTGATGAGCAGAGGTTGAGCCACCATTAGGATGCCCCCCTGCACGACCATGTGGCTGCTAATCCCTTGATTTGATGTCTAGCCTCCAAACCCTGAGACACTGAATTCCTGCTGCCTATGGTATGTGTCACAGTCAACCAGCCAGACTCAGACGAGGTTAGCATCCCCCACTGTAAAGATGGGGGAATGTAGGCTCAAAGAGATGACATGACTTACACTAGACCTCAGAGCTAGAAAAAGGAGGAGCCAGAATTTTACCCAACCCTGGTGAATGCCAAGCCCCATGCTTTCCTCATGACCTCAGCTGCTTCTCACTTACAGGGTGACAACAGAAAATGCTGGACACCAGGGCCATCCATCCTCCTAGGGATTTTGTCCTCGAGTGAACAAAATTCCATTTTTTGCAGTTCAGATCATTGGGGAGAAAGTGCATTGCAGTATATCTAGAGTTCAATTGTGCTAAAATGTAACTTTCCTGATATTTCCTCTTGAAGAAAGTAAAATGCAAGCACTGTTTTAGGTGCACTAGAGATAATATCAGGTAGTAGTGGCTTCTGTGAATATTAGGAAAATAACTGCACACCCCTCCCCAAATACAAATGCAGAGAATCCATGAACAAAAATCCCAGTCACTTAAGGTGGGGGGATATTTTTAATGTTGTGAAGGTGCCTGCAGTCAATGAGTCACCAGCATCACTTAATCTGAAATAGTCTCATGTAAAAGTCCACCTGCTGGATGTGCCTATATCCTAAAGGTGTCTCCCAGGCTCTTGACCAAGGGCCCTTACGGAAGCTGCTTGTCTTTCATTGTCCCCACCATAAGGCCAGATGGGGGCATCTCTGCAGTTTCTAGATGTCAGCAGAACCAGGATATAAGGCCCTAGGTTTCCCACCCCCTGTAAAAGGAGACCCTGGGCCTTTGGAGCCTGGGGTGAGCCTCAGACTGGAGAAAAGAGCCCAAAGTCAGGAGAATTGATGCTGGGGATGTCGTTCTTCCTGTAGAAGTCAGCCCTCACGTGGTTGGCACAGCCATGGTGGTGGTTCAGTGGCTTGATGGGCTGGTGGATGTGCTTCCCATAGGTGGACGACATCAGCACCTCAATGGGCCATTCATGCTCCTGTAGGGGATCATTGAGATGCTCCCATTAGCAGGGGTCTGCTGCTGTAGCTGCCTGAATCATGCAAAGGGGCAGAAGGTAGGAGCTTGGGGTCATAGAAGTCAAAATGAGATGTCATTGGTTAAACAAGCATGAGAGCATAATTCTAACAACTTCACTTTCTAGTGTCACTTAAAAATACATCACACTTCTGGAATGAATGAATTAGCACTGTATGTTCATGATTTTTTTCATTACATGTACCAAAATTCAAGCATAACTGATTGGGATGTTTTCATTTCAGGTGAAGAATCATATCTGGACAGACTGAGTCTAGCACAACTGACACAACTTTACTTATTCTCAGTCATAGAATATCCTTTCTATAAGGTAAAAACAAAAGGTGTATGGCATTATTTCAAGGAGGGTAAACAGGTTTCTTGTGCCCCTTCTGAAAACTAAGTCTTTTCTCTTTTGACCTGTCTCCACAACTTTATTAAAAGGGAAAACTTTCATTTACTTGGAGCTAGGTGCAACAGCTGGCCTTTTCTTTGATAAATTGACCCCATTTCTGTCTTGTCCTATAGGACCAATTCCTGCTGTGTTAGATTTCTAGATGGTTTCAAGTGTTGAAGGCATACAAATCTTAATATTCCTTGATTCATTTCAAGGGTTTTAAAGGCCTTAGCACGCACAATAGCCATTTGATTAAAAAGTCTGAATCTCTGAACTCTACAAATCCTAATTATTTCTGAGTGTATTTTTTAACCAAGTCAGAAATTTCACTCTTCTCTGGTAGACTTTATTTTAGGTGGTATCTGTGCTATAAAGACTCACTCTCATAAACTTCACAGCACATCTTTTTTGTGTGATTGGAAATAGTCCCAACAGACTTCATCACCTTCTGCTTTGTCCTTCAAACTTGACTCAGGATCATATTCTGGTAAAAGGTAAAGAAGTGGAAAGTCGTTACTCTTTTCTTTTATAACATTTTTAACAATGCCAAGGCATATAAACACTAAAATTAGTTAATCCCAAACACCTCCCTTCCCTGAAATAACAAATTTGTAACTGTGCTTTCTATGCCCAACATACACAAATATATAAACCAATTTTCTTTTCTCTTTATGTCCAGTATATCATATAATTTACCATTATGTACAGTATACATAGACCTTCCTCAAGGCCAATGTGTGTGGAACAAATACGTTCTTCCTCAAAGTGGTGCAGTATTTTATGGGACTTACTCACCAGTTTCCCAGCTTATGATCTTTCAGGTTCTTTCCAACTTTGGTCTCTATCATCAGTGCTGTAGTAAACACCCTTGTGTGTCATTCTACTGCAGCCCATGTTCCTTTAAGCTGCAGACTAGAATGTTAAGAGTGGGACCACTGGTGTAATGTCAGTAGTGACTCTGAATGGTAGATGTCACACCTCCCCAGCAGTGAGTGAAGGTGGCTGTGTTTTTTTAGTCCTGTTAGCTTTTGCCACTCAGTTCAGTGGAAAAGGGTGTCTTGTCATGTATTTAAATTGCATTTGAGTGAGCAGTAATGAAGTTGAGCATTTTGTCAAATGTTTATTGGCCATTTGTATTTCCTAGGTATTGCCTTCCTGCTCCCTTATTCATCTTTCTATTGCTTTGTGTTTTTAAGTTTGTGTGACCAAATCTACCTGTCTTTTAATGGTTCCTGACTTTTCCATCATGCATAAGCGTATTTCACCAAATATGTGTTAGTGCAAATATTTACTAATTTTTCCCCATTGGATTTTTAATCCAACTGTGATTTATTATATAGGTATACCTCAGACATTTGGCTGGTTGAGTTTCAGGCCACCATAATAAAGTGAGTTACATGCATGTTTTGGTTTCCCAGTGCACATGTGCTATAGCCTTTTAAATATGCAAAAGCATTATTTTTATTTTTAAATGTATATACCTCAATTAAAATGTGACACAGATGAAGAAAGCACACATTGTTGGAAAACTGGAACTGATAGACTTGCTTGACCCAGGATTGCCACAAACCCTCAGTTTATTTAAAAAAACAAACAAACACAATATCTGCAAAGTGCAATAAAGCAAAACTCAGTAAAAGGAGATATGCTCATAGTCTGATGTTTGGTAGGAGTTTAACTCTTCTTTGCTAGACAGATAACTAATTTTCCAGCACTAGTTGTTCCATTGCAGTCCTTTATTTATTGAATTGAGATGTCAGTTTTATCATTTCTTATTGGATTAAAAATTTTAACTGAGTGTCCTCCTTAAAGCAATTCTGAGAGTTTCAGAGATGTTTCTTGAATTTGACAGCATTGTCATGATGTTTATTGTTCTTTTTTCAGAGACTACTTTTAAAACACATTTTAAGAATATGTTGAGCTATTAGACTTTAACTATAACAAGAATATTTTTCATTGCTGTGTTAAGAAAGATATCAGTCCTAAGTCCTAGAAAAATATCATTCATTAAAGGAATTTTGTATCAAACTTTTATACATAGGTAACTCACTACCTTCACTTTATTCTCTGGTTTTGTATCTTATTTTTCTCTCATGTTTGAATATATGATTTTTAGGATCCCAAACTCCTTCCTAAATATCAAGTGAAATGATTTTTTACTCCATACCATTCCCTGGAGACCCCTGTGGATTTTCACTTTCATAAATCTCTGGTAATTGAATTGATCGACCTTTTAGGAGCAAGATCCTACTTTGCTTCCAAAATGTTAATAACCTATTGGTATACAGTAGGTAAGTAACAGGGGATTTATTTACAGAACCTTAGTGGTTGTTATCTCTTTGGGAGACAGGTGGAGCTTAGTAGCCACAGAATGCAAAATGGAATCTTCCCTGCCCCACATGAGGCTCTAGAGTGTAGATGGTAGAATATAGTATATAGACTGTATTTGAATCCAGCTTGCCACAGAGTAGCAGAATGTCTTTGCACAGTGTACTTACCCTTTTTAACCTTTTTCTGTTTGCTTCCTCATCTGTAGAATGTGAGTAAGAAGAATATTGACCTCAAACACTTATGGTAAGAAGGAATAAATGAGGGAATAAAACAGTAAGTGCTCATGTCTGTTTAGCTGCTCTTATAGTCTAGGCCTGCACTGTCCAGTATAGTAGCCACTAGTGCAGATGGCTACTTAAATTTACATTAAACATAAGTAAAGTTTAGAATTCATTTCCCTAATCATATATCACATTTCAAGTGCTCCAAAGCCTCCCATAGCTGGTGGCTACCACATTATCACAGATATAAGCACACAAATCCTCCCAGAAATAGCTGCTGAACTATGCTGACTTTGAGTCGAAGTCCTTCCTTTCATCAATTAAAAATCACCTCAAAGAGAACCATCTCTGATAGGCTTCAAATGGTCACATGTTCCACCTCTCCTGCTCTCATGGCCCTTTCTACAGAAGGAATGGCATATACCAGAGGACTTGGAAGGGAACACCACCCACTCCCCTTGGCCACATGTTGCAGTTGTGGGGTGCCACGGTCATGGGCTGCATTAGCTGTCAGGAGACATGGAAGAGAGGGATGTGTTGAGCTGCTTAGTTGTCTAATTTTGCTGAACTTAGAACATTTTCTTCACTGTCTGAATTGAAAGTGTGCCACCATTTGTAAGGAGAAGGAGAAAGTGTGTGGTTCCTACTCTTCCCCTGTTAATTTGAGGACCTACTCCTTGCTTTAGCCCAGGAAGCCTCCTTAATTTCAGGCTGACAGGCTTGTTCTTGAAGCTGCGTGAGTGAACATCCTCATTTGGTTGTGGTCATTACTTTGCAGCCTTCTGTCCTATTGGTAAATACAGTTTGGAAGAAATCAAAACAGAACAAAGAAGTAAAGGAAGATAGTGTTTGTGAGGGTATCACATGAAGAATTTTTTCCTTCTCTCACTAGATATTGAAATTAAATTAGATAAAGAAGGATTTGTATTACCTTTTACAGTTGATGAAGATGTACACAAAAGATAAAGAAATTGTTCTAGTTTTTATAGTAAAAGGCCTGTTGAGGTGAATAGGAAAGGATCATTTTCTTAAAAAGGTGAGAAAAATAGATGATTCCAGAAATTAAAACTACATTTCAGGATATGTTTTCTGGAAATTCCTTGTAATATTTTATAAACAGCATCATTAATTAAGCCAAGTACTTTTTCAGTAGGCTAAAGAGTAACACATTCATGATTGATGTGAGAGTATTGGCCATTAGGAAAAGCCACATTTTGAGTAAATTTTGGCCAAAAAAATAATGTTTTGGATTGTTATAAAAACTAAGTTTAATAGAGGTGCAATGGACACAACCAATCCAATGTCCACATAGAAGAGGTAGCATTGGATTGGGAAAAGTGGACATGGTGGCTGATGGGTATGGGGTAAGGCAGGAAGAGATGAGAGGTGGAGTCGTCTTTGGGACATGGAGCTGCCCTGGATGGTGCTTCAGAGGCAATCACCGGACATTGTATATCCTCACAGGGCCCACTGGATGGAATGGAGGAGAGTATGGGCCATGATGTGGACCATAGACTATGAGGTGCAGAGGTTCCCAAAGATGTACTTACCAAATCCAATGGATGTGTCATGATGATGGGAACAAGTGTTGCTGGGGGCGGGGAGAGGTGGGGTGGGGGGGTGGGGTTGAATGGGACCTCACATATATATTTTTAATGTAATATTATTACAAAGTCAATAAAAAAAATAAAAAAAAATAAAAAATTAAAAAAAAACTAAGTTTATTTCTCTTTGATTTTTTCTTCAGAGTTGCACTATGCATTAATGGCCCCAAAAGAGTTTGTTTTAACAGCAAAAATTTACTAGGAAAAGAGGCTATTAAACAACGGCAACTCCATTTACTTGGTTATCAAGTTGTCCAGGTATGGGTCCATTCCCTCCACCCCCCAAAGTAATCCCTCATTCATACTTGCTTTTTCCAGGGTCCTAAGTAGTCTGCTAGGACAGTGGGCTGAGAATCTTATATCTCTAATTGAAGTACCCACTTTGTTAATTAGGCTTTTCAGTGTACTTGATATTTTTTATAAATCTTTGGCTTATGTTTTGAAATACAGATTTTTCTTTTTTTTTTTAAGATTTATCTATTTTATTTATTTCTCTCCCCTTCCAACCCCCACCCCGGTTGTCTCTTCTCTGTCTCTATTTGCTGCATCTTCTTTGTCTGCTTCTGTTGTTGTCAGTGGCATGGGAATCTGTGTCTCTTTTGGTTGCGTCATCCTGTTGTGTCAGCTCTCCGTGTGTGCAGCACCATTCCTGGGCAGGCTGCACTTTCTTTTATGCTGGGTTGCTCTCCTTATGGGGCGCACTCCTTGCGTGTGGGGCTCCCCTATGCGGGGAACACCCCTGCATGGCACAGCACTCCTTGCGTGCATCAGCACTGTGCATGGGCCAGCTCCACACGGGTCAAGGAGGCCCGGGGTTTTAACCGTGGACTTCCCATGTGGTAGACAGATGCACTAACCACTGGGCCAAGTCTGCTTCCCTTGAAATACAGAATTTTCTGATCTTCAGTTTTCCAAAAGCAGAATATGCCTATATTCTTCATAAGATATGCTCAACTCTGCTTTTAGAGTTATTAAATTATTGGAATATCTGTTTTAATTTCCCCCTGATATAAGTGTAAGAATGGACAGGATGACTCACTAAAACCAGTATCTTCATCACTACCTAATGTCTAAGACCTTATTGTTTCCTTTGTAAGTTACTTAATAAGGCATTATGATGATGAGTGACTAGAATGTAGATGGATTTCCCAAGTTCTCTAAGGTATTGGTGCTAGTCTGCTCCCTGGTTTCCTCTCTGGCTTACTCTTGTCCAGTTCATCTTGCACACCCCAGACTAATCTTCTGAAAACCCTCAGCATGCCAGCCTGTGATCAGAAACCTTGTTTCTTTCCTACTCACGGGATACAGTAGAACCTCCTCTGCTCTGACTTTTGGGATCCCCTGAGGCTGCACCTTTTTACCTGTCTTCAAGCTGGTGGTCTCTTCCCTCCCACCTAACCCACTCCATTCTCTCTCCCCTTGCTCCTTTGACCAGGTGCCCCCTCTCCCTCCAGACAGCATCTCCTCATGACTAAATTCTGTCCATTCAGCAACACCCCACTCAGGTCTCTTCTTTCCCCACAACCTAAAACCCTGACCTCCTCTGAGGGCTGGAATGTTGATTTTCTTCACACACTCTGCATTGGGTTGTTGCATACTTCTAGTATTGATTGTGTCTTCGAGGACAGGAATCATCTTTGATCCTTTAAATATCCCTCTTATTTAAGCAACTAATATTTATTGAGCTCTTATTATGTACTAAGCATTGTTCTGGGCTCTGGGAGTACACAAGTAAGATAGCTGTGACTTTGCCCTCGAGGAGCTTCCATTCTTATGTGTGTGCAAGTGTTGGTCGGCAGGTTGTTAGAGACAAACAAGTTCAACATGGTAATTTCAATTGTGAAGGATTATACTAGCCAGTACCTTTTTTTTTTATTCTTCCCGTAACAGATCCATTTTCATGAGGCTGAGATGCCAAAATCAAGGCTTGAATTTGTCAAATCTTTATCAAGAAAATTGTTTTCTCAAAACCCCGGGGTTCAGTGCTGACAAGAAGGAATAGTGACTTCAGAACTCAGATCATGAAAGAAGTTGTGTTTTTATGGGTCTCAGCATAAAAAGAGCCTTATATGTGAATTAGCCATTTTGCAGAATTATGGACTATTTGGTGATCTGAAAAGGATCTGTCTAGATCTTACAGAGACATGGAAGGAGCCTTTATTTTCCCTATACCGTGAATACCAAGTGTCAGTGATTGATTTAAAATTAAAGTTGAATTTAATATTAGTATCATAGATACTTGATTTTATATGTCAAACAGAATCGATCAAGTACAATAAATGAATACAATGAATGACTATTTTTAAATCTGCCATCTTGTAACAGTTATCTGCTAAATGAAAAGAGTATGCTTTTTAGAGACCTTCATTTCCTCCTCCTACAAATATAAGAAATGTTTTTTTTCCCATTTCTTGATGTACTTTGTTAGCAGATATAATGTATGGTGAGGAGGAGCAATGGGAAAACAGATGACAGCACTTTGGATTACTATAACATTTATAATTGTAGAATTATACAGAAATAATCCTTTAAT
Organism: Dasypus novemcinctus; assembly: GCF_030445035.2. Classification (NCBI taxonomy): domain Eukaryota; kingdom Metazoa; phylum Chordata; class Mammalia; order Cingulata; family Dasypodidae; genus Dasypus; species Dasypus novemcinctus. Next base: position 23,187,397 of record NC_080694.1, read on the forward strand.
AAAATATAGGGAAGTGGATGTGTCTTAAGCAGCTGGACTCGTAACCACACTGTGGTAGATCCCAGGTTCAGTTCCCAGTGCCTCGTAAAGATGATGAGCCAAATAGCAAGCTGACAGGACTAGCTGACTTGGTGAGCTGATGCAACAAGATGACTCAGTTAGGTGATGCAACAAGATGATGCAGTAAGAGACACAGTGAAGAAACACATTGAGACATATGAAATGGAGCAGAGGTTGTTTGAGTAATTAGGTGCCTCCCTCCCACATTGGAGGCACCAGGTTCGGTTCCCAGTGCCTCCTAAAAAGAAGCTGAGCAGAGAGCAAGTGCAAACAACCGGGGAGAGGGGTAAATTAAAATAAAATCTTTAAGTATATATATATTCAGGAGTATTCTCTTTTTAAATATACAATGAAATAAAGTAAATTTAGGTAGGGTTGTAAGGAGGCAGGTTTGATTGGGGGAAAATCTAAAATGTAAATCATGCATGAATTACATTGTATTTAGTGAAGTACAGATGCTTCACTCTCCAATTACGGTCAGGTTAAAGCCTGAGGGGAGAGTGAGACAAGGCAGGCAGATGTGGAAAGGGCCATACAGTTTGGAGACTGGGTTTCTACCTCTGGCTAGTTCCGGGGCCTTGGACAGGGAAAGGAGCTTCCATTTACTTTTCACCCGCTCTGTGCTGAGCTCTTTGCTAAGCACTTGAACACAGGCTTGTATGATTTCCAGGGGCCTTGGACTTGGGCAGTGTTTCCTCTCCAAAGCTCACAGATGGTCAATGCCTGCCTTGGATACAGAACGACGGGTGAAGATGAGACTTGAACCTGGTCTGAGCAGCGATACAGCAGAGGACTGAGAATCTGTTTTCAGGAGTCAGGCACATGGGGTTGATTTCAACCTCTCTTGCAAATTGTATGACCTTGGGCCTCATTTCCAAATGGCTAATCAGAAAATAAGGATGAAATGAGTTAATACACATGAAAACATTTATCAAAAGGCCCACCACAAAGTAATCACAGGACATATTAGCTAGTAACGTCTGCATTTCTACCAGTATTAGGATTCTCTGAAGAAACAGCCAACAGGATATGGGTCCATACATAAATAGGGAGGGATTTGTTAGTAGAATTGGCTCAGTGACCCTGGGGATAGGCAAGTTCAGATTTCCTAGGGCAGGCCATGCATTGAAGACAGCACAGGGGATGACTTCCTTGGGAGAAGCTGGAGAAGGCGAGAAAGGATTTGCCACTGCTGAGGGCCTTGTTGTTGCTTTAAGACCTCCAGCTGCTGGGGTGATGGGACTCCCCTCCTTGCTGAAGGCAGTCGCCCTTGTTTGTGGATGTCATCAGCCATAGCTGCAACTGCCTAATGGTCTAAAGCCACCTACAGAATGCCCTCACACTGGCAGGCCAGGGCTTGCATCATCCAATGACTCGGCACCAACTGGATGGTGATAAACCATCGCATGACCCCATCATGCTGTAACATTTTAGATCTCTTTATCTTTACTTTTAAGGCTTTTTAAGCTTTAGCATAGGTTATTGAAACTCTATGAGTTCTAGAGCTCTAAGTTCACTTTTAAATTTTATGCTTCTTTGCAGAGAAGGAATGAGACAAATAGAAGCAAATCAAAGATTGACCAGGAGAGAGCTGCAATTGATTCGGAAGTGTTCATATACCCAAGTGAATTCCCGCTCACCTGGGGGCCAGGCTAAAAGGATTCTCACATCTCTGGGAAACCTGTGAAGTGGTCTCACTTACAGTTCTTAAAGCATTTCATGGCTTTGGGCCTGAGCACTATTCTGGATCATACTATGCCTCGGAAACCCTTCCACAGTCCCTCTTTGCTACCCAGACCAAGCCCAGTGTCACTTCTGCCTTCTGTGAGCTCTCTTGTCCCTCCCTGTCACACCCTATACCCCCCACCCCCCTCACCCCACTCCAACCCCCATAACAACAATCTCTTCCATCATCATGAGACATTCATTGCATTTGGTGAATAAAACTCTGAGTACCGCTGCACCTCATGGTCAATCGTCCACACCATAGCCCACACTCTCCCACAGTCCACCCAGTGCGCCATGGGAGGACATACAATACCCAGTAACTGTCCCTGCAGCAACACCCAGGACAACTCCAAATCCCGAAAATGCCCCCACATTTACATTTCTTCCTCCCACTCCCACCCCCAGCAGCCAACATGGCCACTTTCTCCACACCAATGCCACATTTTCTTCAATTACTAAACACAATAGTTCATGAATAGAAATATCAGTAAGTCCACTCCAATCCATACTCTATTCTTCCATCCTGTGGACCTTAGAATGGTTGTGTCCATGTATGTGTAAGGTGGTGTAGGAGGAGCACAGACTGGGTTGCTGGGTCATACTTCTAGGGGTGCCATAATTCTAGGGTTCCCTACTGCTAGGTGTGCTGTACTTCTAGGGGTGCCATATTTCTAGGGTGCTCTACTTCTAGGGGTGCCACTGTAAGTGTGTGGTTATTGCTTTTGTTAATTAGCATCAAGGACATGGTACTGAAAAATCTCTGAAACCTCTGCCTGAATCAAGGACATACAGGCAAGAAGCCTCCTGAGAGGCGTGCTCGTTGGTCTGGGCCTGAGACCGCCCCCGCCCCTGCCTGCCTGTCCACCTGCACTCCCTGCTGCCTACCCCTTCTGAAAGCTGCACCGTTCTTGTCCTCCCTTTCTGCCGCCTGCACATCAATGGGCTTGGCCTCAGGGCTACCACAGATGCTCTTCCCTCTGCCTGGAATGACCGACTGTTCCCCAGATTTCACAAGTCTTGCCCCTCATTATCATTTATGTTTCAAGCCAGTCTTCCTAGAGCTGCCCTGGTTAAAGTATGCCCAAGGCCTGTTTAGTTCTCCTTTTCCTTTTTACTGATACACACACATCCCAGGCTTGAGAGTTAAGCGAATTTTCAAAAGAAGGAACACACCTCTTGAACCAGCATTTGACTCAAGAAACAGCAGAGCGCTGCGGAACAGCTCAGTTTTGCCAGATACCACTTGAATGGATTCGATTTGTGCCGCTGCACAACAGCACCTGCCAGTACCGTGAGCGGTGGCCCCTCGTGGTGACCGAGGCGCTGAAAACCGACTCGTTGCACGTTGACACGATGCTGCTGCGGACACACTGAGTTAATATACCATGGCAGTGAATTCCACCTGAGTCTTCCACTACTGTTCCGTGGCTCCTGGAGAGTTTCAGATGCCGCGGTGGCGTGGCCTTTACTTCTACCGGACAGCCCGCTTGGAACCCTCCGGGAGCGCAAGGGCAAGGGCAAGGGCAAGCCTGCGCAGGCCCCCAGTCCAGCAGACGCGACTCCTTGTGTCCCAAGTGGGCCCTCCAGGGACCCGCAAGGAGACGGGAGGGCACGGTCCCATCCCCAGCCCAGCTGCGCCCTCCGCCCTGCGCCCCTGGCCCTTCGCCCCAGCCCTGCGCCCGCCGCCCAGCTTTGTGACGCGAGGCCTTGGTTCCCCGGCAACTGCTGAACGCGGGCGCCGGGGGGCCAGGGAGGCGGACTCGGGCGGGGCCCCCGGCCGGGTGGGACCGACATGGCCTGGGCGGAGAAGCTGGACGCGGGCGGCCTGGCGGATGAGGAGGAGATCAACGCCGCCACGCTGCGGGGCACGCCAGGGCCGCCGCCCATCTCCGCGCAGTCCGCCTTCAGCTACATCCCGCAGCGGCGCCTGGACCCCAAGGAGCGCAGCTACTTCTATGGCCAGGCCCAGGTGAGGTGGGAGGGGCGACACCGCGTGGCGGGGGTGAGGCGGGGCTGGGGGCAGGGTTCCCCTGCCAGGGAGGGGCTGGGGCAGAGCTGTGCCACCCGGAGCCGGAGCAGGGACTGGACACCCAGCGGCACCGCGTGGAAGGGATCTGGGGGCCAAGCAAGGGCGTGGGGGCGGGACCAGGGCAGGGTGGGGCATGCTTCTGTGGGGGTGGGAGCAGGACATCATAGTGGGAAAGGGCTACCTGGAAGGTCAAGTCGGGGGCGGTCAAGGAGGGAGTGCTCACCAGGGAGGAAGACTCAATGGGGCGCCTGGAGGTGGTGGGGGAAGGGGCTTCTCGGCAGGGTCGGTGAGATGGGCGCCTGGACCCGAAAGAGCAGAGCTTTTAGTACTGCGAGACACAGAGGCACCCCTCCCCTGGGCTGGAGGGGCCTTGCAGCAATCCGGGGGTGCGCGGACTGTCTAGAAAGGGAGCCCCGAGGCTATCCAGTGTGCAGGATGCGGCCCCCTGAGCAGTATGTGCGGTGGTTCCCGCGGCCGTGAATAAGCAACCAGGCTGATGGATGGTCTTGGGCCACTGGAACCCTCGGGCCGCCTTTCCACCGACAAGGAGAACCAGGAATAGGTCTGCACAGTCTGGCCGAGCCCCTCTGGGAAGGTGTGCGTGGTGGGAAGACCTCGGGGGTCTAAGCAGCCTAAGCCCCCAAGAGAGGGCGGAAGGAAGGAAGAGAAGGGTGTTCAGAGTTGTCCAGGTCACCTATTCCTTTCTTTTCAACATTGTTTCTGTCCATCCCCAGGGTGTTCCTCAGGGCATCTGATTAGATAAAAGCCTTGATTGGGGACCCTCAGCCTGGCGGACAGCTGGGCACCTGGGCTATCCCTCAGGCCTCCTGGAGGGATGGGACTGCCAGAAGAGGGACACCTCACTTTTCTCAGGCTGCTGTCACAAGTGCCATGAACTGGGTGGCTAAAAACACCAGAAACGGCTCTCTCAGCCCGGCAGGCTGAAGCCGCAAATGCGTGGGCCGTGCTGGTGTGTCAGTCCTGGCCGCTGGGGCGCCTGTCCCTTGGCCAGCAAGCCTTGGGTTTTCAGTGCCTCCTCAGTCACCCTATGACCTGCTCTGTCTCTTTTCCCATGGTGCTCCCGCCCCCCACTTTTGTCTGTGTCCGCCCCCCCTCTAAAGACACCCGCCGTCCTGGACTAAGGGTCCACCCACTGCAGTCAGCCTCATTCAATTTAAATGATTCTGCTTGCAATAACGCTTTTGCAAATAGTTCATGTTCCCAGTTACCCAGGATTAGGACTTCAAGGTATCTTTTTGGGGTACACAGCTCACCCCATAACGTGGAACACAGATTCCATTGGAAAGGAAGTTAATGGTGTATAAAATAATCCCACAAAATGCCTCCTTCCTCTTCTCCTAGCTACCCACAATCAGTGGTGCCCAGGTGAGTCCCCAGTTCAGGTCAACTCTCTCTCAAGTACTGATGGGAGGCCCCTTGAGTCTCATGAGCTTCACTTCACACACAGAAGCGTAGTTTCCAGTTGAAGCAACCATGGCCCTCAGCCTGCCCCCCCGGGATGTCTCTTGAATCTGAGGTACCCCTCTGCCTGGCTTCTAGCGTGTGGAAGAACTGGATGGAGGAAGGGGACTTCTGGGGCCGTCTGACAAGGTACCTGTCTCTGCTGGCCATTAAAACAGGAGGGGGGTGGAATGGAAGGGTTCCTGACCTTCTGTAAACACACACCTCATCTGTTTTCTTCCTGCGAGCAATAGCTTTTGAACAACTGTAAATAGTTTCACTACTAAGTGGGGTTTACATTTTGAGTCTACGGTACCTATGATACTGCCAGTGAGTTGATGGCCATCATGAGATAATAGTCAAAAAGCCAAGACTCTTGGTGTATGAAGTTGTTCAAATCTTCTTTATCTAGAGAATATAAATTTCATCTGGATTTTCAGCATAACAAAGACAGTTCACACTACACCGTTTGTTTGTACCTTTGAGGAGTCCCTTTCCATAAGGTGGACTGTAGACTGCTCCTCGATGGGGTGTCACTGATGGAAGGTACCGCTGAATACTGCACAGTGGGGCTTGTGGATTCTGAAGCTTAAATGTTCTAGAAATGCAGAGCAGAGCCCCTGCCCCCTGCGGGCCAGGCACAAGAGGGAGAAGGGCATTGTGAGCCTGAAGACTCAGTGTCTCCTTCCAGAATTTGGCGGTCTGATAAATGGCCCCGCCTTCCAGGGCTAACTGAACAAGGGCCAGAGAGGGGCCCCGAGGTAAGAAGTGACCAGGGCTCTATCTCTTGGTGGGACATCAGGAATGAGCCATAAGCACACTTTTCTATATGACAGGGTCAGCAAACTAAGGCCTGCAGGTCAAATCTGGCCGCCTGCCTGTTTTGATAAAGTTTTATTAGAACACACCCACACCCTTTCATTTCCCTAACGTTCCTGTGCAGGATGTTGGGGTTGAGTGATAACAACAGAGCCCACAGGGCCAGAAGAGTTCCCCCCTGGCCCTCCAGAAAGAAAGTCGCTGACTGCTGCTCGAATGCCTTATTGCCTCCTGGAAAATGGGAAATGTCTTTATTTATTTATTTTTTTGTCTTTATTTTTTTAATATTACATTCAAAAAATATAGGTCCCCATATACCCCCCACTCCCCTCCCCCCTCTCCTCCCCCCATAGCAACAATCTCCTCCATCATCATGAGACATTCATTGCATTTGGTGAATACATCTCTGAGCACCGCTGTACCTCATGGTCAATGGTCCCCATTATAGCCCACACTCTCCCACAGTCCACCCAGTGGGCCATGGGAGGACATACAATGTCTGGTAACTGTCTTTAGAATGCATGCATTCAAGTGGGATTTTATGTGTTTAAAGCATTTCAGGGCAGTTTTGGTTAGCTGAGGTTACAGGCAAATTCAAGTCCTGGGGCTTTGTGCATGCCAAAAGGAAATGATGCAACCAATATAAATATTAATCAAAATCTAAAGAAAAGAGCCTTAAAAGCAACAAGAACAGCAAAAGGCATTTCAAAGTCTATTTGTACCATTGTTCACACCATGGTATTGGGATAATGGGCACTGGTGTCTGATCAGCTCCAGGGCTCCAGGAGCGGTTTCTCTGACCTTGGGATCATTGGTCATAAAGCTGGTGAATTCTGTACTACAGCTGATCAAACTCTATACTAAAGCTGATCAAATTAATTCCTAAATCAATTTCCTTGGAGCACAGTTAACAGTAGTCAGTGTGTTGGTTAGCAGCCCAGGCTGAGGAGTCCTGGGTTGAAGTATCAGCTCTATGGTGACTAGCTGTGGAGCCTTCACAAGTCACAGCCTCTCTGTCTCACTTTGCCGTTCTAGGACAGATCAAACAGAACCGACCTCATGGACCACTTAAGAGAATGAATGTGCTTAGTGCATATACAGTGGCTCACAGTAAGCCTGTCGGTGGAGCTCTAATTACTGGTTTGTTTTTATTTTTTTATTTTTTAATTATCTTTTTTCAAAGTTAATAGATCACACAAATCGTTACATTTAAAAACATAAGAGGTTCCCATATACCCCACTCCCCACCCCCACCCCTATCAATTTTTTAGTTGTATTTTTTGAAGATACATAGATCACAAAAAATGTAACATTCAAAAAATATAAGAGGTTCCCATATACCCCCAACCGCCTCACTCCACTCCTCCCACATCAACAACCTCTTTCATTAGTGTGGCACATTCATTGTATTTGGTGAACACATTTTGGAGCACTGCTGCACCCCATAGACTAATTGGCTTTGGATAGTGATGGTCAGTGCCCTTTTGCTAAGGACTGGGTCCACAGGGCCAAGCCTTTCCTTCCTGATCTGATCACTGTCAGAGAGGCACATGATAGAACCTTCAACCTGGGGGCTTAAATAAGCAGTTCTGGGGCATTGTCAGACTAGCCCTGGCAAACTGAGACAGTGGCTAAAAGTAAAGATAGACTTCCCATGCCAAGGGGTGTGTGTGTGTGTGTGTGTGTGTGTGTGTGTGTGTGTGTGTGTATGTGGCAGGGAGGCTCTGCTCAGTCCAGTCTCAGGAACCCAGGTGGAGGGAGGGCCACCACTCAGGCTGTTGTCCTTTCAGTGTGAAGTCTCTGGAGCTGCTGGCCATGGGTGCTTACATGCTTCTGCCTGAAGAGTTGCGCATGGCTCCTTGGTCACATGCAAGCACCTAGCAGAGGAGCAGGGACGGTTATTCCTGTGGGTGCCCGGGAGTGCAGGAGAATTGGCTATTGGTGCCATCTACCACTCAGCTGATCCTGAAGAACACTCTGGGGTTATGTCTCTGGCTCCACTTCCCACTGTTAGAAAGCCCTCGCTTCTCCTACCAAGTGCCCTTTCAGCCAGCAGCTCTATCTACCTGCAGTAGCAAAGTCTCCTCCGCTGTTACGTCTGTTTCCTACCACCAGCACCAACGACCTCAGCAACACTCCTTCTGTGTCATCCTGCACTTTGTTCACACCTCAGCTATTTTCTGTGGGAAAACTGATGGTAGACAGCAAGGGCCAAACCAGTATCAGGAAACACTCAATTTCAACAATACTCAAAACACAAAGGGCCAAATGGATATCAAAAGAGAAAAGTAAGTGGGGTTCCTTTTGCTTTGTGTTTTAAAAGCAACATCCTGTGTGAAACAAGAAACCCCTTGAGAAATGGTAATAATGAAATACCAATAAACCCAGAAGCTCCGTTTTGTGGTAGCATGTAAATCTGGGTCGGTTTTATTAATGATATTCTGCTTCAATCCATAAAGTAGTGAAAGAAAAAAAGAGGAAAGAAGAAAAATTGGTGAAACGAATCAAGGAAAAGCAGATTTTTCAGTTTGATTAGTTGTTGGAAATGGATAGTCATGTTACTAACTGAGGCTGGCTGGTGATGAATATTTTTTTCTTTATTTTTCTGTGATAGAAAATTTCATTTTGTTCTGCAAAAGTTCTGAATATGCGAAATCCCCATGAGGAAGAGCTGTCTAAGTTTCTGATAACATCCACCAGCATTGCTAAGGAAAGTTATTCTGAACTATGATAGGCTCCTGGTAACTAATCCAGGGCTTGGGGGACAGGCATTGCTGTTTACTCATCTTTCTTACTTTAAAGAGAGATTTAGAACTGATTAGGAAAAGAAATGGGCATTTTTCAATAATGTTGCATAGCATACTCTATTATGCTGGTTATCTCCAGCTTAGGGAACAAAATAAAGTGCCATTAGCTCTTACATTCAGTGTAGGATGACTGCATGTTCTGTTCTTGAGTCCATCCTTCCCCTGTAGGATCTTTCTCTCAGAATAAGAACCTTGGGGTTAACTCAGCTCAGAAGGATCAGAGGAAGCACAAGCCCAGCCTTTTCCATGAGGATCTTCTGTTTCCTTGTTCCCCTGCTGTTAGCGCTGCCCCCTGCTGTCTGACCTGCTGCCCTGTCCCCTTTGGCACCAGGCTTTCAGGTGTGAGAGTGGAAGGTGCCTCCCACCTCTCCACCAGGTGTCTGGAGGCCTGATCTATGTGTTGGACCCTGTGGCTCTTCTCCAGCCACACATGTGTTTCACTGGTGGGCTGGCCAGGAAGGACTTAAGCTACAGAATGACCAGGAGCCCAGCTTCCTTCAAAGTCCTTAATTTACTGGGCATATGGAGGTGATGTGAGTGATGGGGACCATGTTATCTTTTTTTCTTTCCAGCTGGCCTCAAGTGGGCTGGGCAGTAACTCTGAACCTCAGAGGGGAGGGTCTGGATTCCAGAACTTTCCCTGACAGGAGACCAAGTTCCGAATTGACCTTGTATCATGCCAGAAGAGTGGGTGGGATGCTTTGACTTCCTTGGGTTCCTGAAGGGTCTTCTGGTCTGGGGGTTTACCTACAAAGTTTCCTTCAAGAGGACATAACACTGCCAGCTAGAGGTGACTCTCGGCCAATCAACATCCTACGTTATGTATGTTAAAGATAATGTGATCTCTCCATGGTGTATTACATTTCTTAAAATATTGGATTTTATTTGGTTAATTCAAATATCTTTAATTTTTATATAGTGTAGCCATTTGATACTGTTTATGAATTCCAAACATAGATATAGGATTATGTTTGTAAACTGGTCTCTTCCTATGGGCATAATAGATTGTATTAACTTCAGAGGTTTCACTTTTACTTTATTAAATTATGATCAGGGGTTGAAATGGCCCATGTCAGTAGGACATTGAGTCTTCACCCCCTTGGTGGGCAGGGACTCACCTAGAAAAAGACATGGCAAAGGAAGTAGTTGCAGTTTTGATGCTGGATCCCAGGGAAGTAAACACACAGGAGAAGAACACAGAGGAACAGAGATGGCTCCATAGACATGGCAGAGGCCTGGGAAGAAAGAGAACCTGATGGTCTACAGTTGACCTTGTGGCGACACCAGAGCAGCCAAGCCCATAAAGAAACAAGCCCCAGACAGAGAGATAAGCCTTATGCCAGCCTACAGCTGAGACCAGAAGAAGCTGGGACCATGGAGTCTGAAGAAGAAGGCTGAATCCTCACAGAGACCAGCAACCATCTTGCTCCAACATGTGGTAACAGACTTTGGTGAGGAAAATAACTTACATTTTATGGTCTTGCGACTGTAAGCTTCTACCCAAAGTAAACCCCCTTTGTCAATGCAACAGATTTCTTGTACTTTGCATCAGTACCACTTTTGTTGACTAATGCATATAGTCAAAATGTTTGATATTTTCTTTTTGATTTCTCCCCATTGCTTTGATGATAAAAAGGCCCTTAGAGCTGTTTTTTCACTTACCTTTTAAAATCCATCCAGAATTTTCTTTTGTCTGCAATGAAGTGGGAAAATACAAGTTTATTTTTAACCCAAAGAGCTATCCAGTTTTCACAGTACCAAACACTGAAAACTTTATCACTGGCCATGGTTTGAGCTTCTTGTTAACCTAGGAGTGTAGAAGCCATACTGGAGGTGATGCTTTCCACAGAAGTGAAGGCCACAGTGGACCAGGGCAACCTGTGTCCTCACCAGAAGCGGACAAGCTTGAAGGCTGCAGTGGGAGGAAGCTCAGGTGTGGGGGGCTTGTACTGGCCAGTGGTGGTGTGTGAGCAGGAGCCCTGAGCCCATACTGGGAGGTTTTCTGTCCTTCCCATCCTGTAAAGTGATTTGGAGCACAGGCACACCAGGATTTCCAGCAGCCATGAGCCAAGTTCTTTTAGCATGGCACCCCTGGAGTTCTTAAGAACATTAAGACAATACTAAGGATTGCCTTGCTGGCCTTAGCAGGGTGGCTGTGGACAACAACCAGGCTGACTTATCTTCACACCTCCCCCAGAATGACCAGGTGTCTTGCACAGGATGGAAGGTGTGTGAAGGGTCTGTAGAGGCTCAATTGAAGCTGCTTTCACCCAGTCTGAGTTCCTGGAGTCAGTGAGCTTGGGGGTTACTGGGTTTTCCAACATACTCTGCATATGTGCTGCATTCTCTTAACTGTACTTTCTACCTTGTGCCTTGTAGTTGGTAGAAATGCTTCCTTTGTTACCCACCCAGAGATAAAAAGTAAGGAAAAAAAACAAACTTTGGCAACCTGGCATTAGATTCGAGACCTGATCCTGCCCAAATCCAGCAAGACCAAGTGTTGGAGTTCACTGTCGGGAGGATATAAGCAGCCAAAGTGATATACATGGCTAACCAGGGGAGGATTAAAGAAAAGCTAGCAAGGGCATTTCTTCATCTTTTTTAGATAATGAGGCAGAAGTACTTTCTCTTTAAGGACAAGCTGGGATGAACAAATGGAGATATTAAAAGATGATAGCTGATGGGTGGGACAAGATGGCACCTGAGTGAATGCACTTCATAATTGTTCCTTCAAAAGGCTGGCTGAATAGAGTTGGAATCTTGCTGCAGTGGGCTGTTTCGGGGACTTGCAAGGCAGGAAGTGTTTGGACATTGATTTGGAGAGACTGGAACAGAAGTCGTGCTTGCTAAGGGTAGAACTGTGGGTTTCTAACACTGAGGTCAGAAGTTGTAGAGAGGTGGGACTCTTCCCCCTAGGGCATTCCTGGACTGTTAGTAGTGTGGCGACATTCCCAAGCCCTGTGTTCCCCAGAAGAATGCTCCCCAGGTCCATGACCCCTAAGCCACCACAGCCCACATTCCACAGACCCACAGACCCCAAGCCGACAATATCCCAGACTTCCCACTCCCAAATCCAGCGTTCTCCCAAATCCAGTGCTCCCTGCGGTAAGGGAATACACTAGCCATTCAGTTTTGGAGTGACTCTGTGAGTTGGAGGGTTTTGGTGGGAGGTGCAGAGGGGCCAAATGAGATGGGGGTTCAATTTTCAGGTCCTTCCACTCCCCCCCTTTTTTTGAGCTGAGGAGCATTCCAGCTGGCTTGGGGAAAACTGGGGAAGAAAGGAAAGGCAAATCTGCTGAGAAAGCCCAATTTACCTAAAAGTGCTGGGATCGGAAACTTGGTCTGGGAGAAGGTGGAGTCAGAAAATCAACTAGGCAGCAGACTTGCCACAGTTGTTATAGTGTCTGCCTACCACATGGGAGGTCTGCGGTTCAAACCCCCGGGCCTCCTTGACCTGTGTGGAGCTGGCCCATGCGCAGTGCTGATGCACGCGAAGAGTACCATGCTACGCAGGAGGGTCCCCCATGGAGGGGAGCCCCATGTGCAAAGAGTGCGCCCTGTAAGGAGAGCCAACCAGCACGAAAGAAAGTGCAGTCTGCCCAGGATTGGTGCCGCACACACGGAGAGCTGACACAAGTTGATGCAACAAAAAAAAACACAGATTCCCGTGCCACTGACAACAACAGAAGCAGGACAAAGAAGACACAGCAAATAGACACAGAAAACTGGGGTGGGGGGGAAGGGGAGAGAAATAAATAAATAAATAAATCTTAAAAAAAAAATCAACTAGCCCTCCTGTAGTACACCTAAGGGAGATGGACTGTAAGATGTGTTTTGAAAACTTCCATTAGCATATTTGGTGTTTCTGGTGATGTGTGGGCATGCTCTCTTTGGAAAATAAGAGACATTGTTTTCTCTGGTGATTTGGTTCACCAAGGACCTACTTGATTCTCCTACTGGACACCTCACACAGCTTTCCTGCTGCCCTGGGAGAGAGAGAAGGGAGAAAGGGGGAAGGTCAAACTCCTAAGCATTTTATTTAAATGCAAAGAGGATTCCTTGCTTGAAACATTGGTCTTTTTTATTGGTTTATTTTTTTGTTTTTCCTTCCTCTTTATAACCCCACAGCCCTTTCCTCCTCCCCCTCCTTCTTCTCCTCCTCCTCCTCCTCTTCCTCTTCATCCTCCTTTTCTTGCTTGAATTTCCACCCCCACTTTCCCCCATTTTTTCCCTTTCTCTTCTTTTTTATATTTTTTATATTAGGTGTGGCAGGGAGTGATTCACATTTGCTGTGTTTCCTCATCCTCTATTTCCACTTTTCTGTGTGTACTGATTTTGGCTACCTTTACAAACCCCTTTCCTCGACATCTTTCTATCTTCCATCATTTAGTGTTTCTCTTACGTTCCACTGCTCTTAATTTAGCCCCCAATTTTTATTTCTATTACCTTTGTACTGTTTTCTGTCTTTTATTCACTCTCTATATTATTGTCCTTGTCTTTCTCTTCCCACTTTCCTGACCACACTGCTCTTTTAATTCATACTATATTCCTCACCATATTCAGGATACTGTCTCATTATAGATACTCCATTTTTCTTACTGTTATAACTCTACACAGCTTATATGAGTCTAATACTCATTCTTCTAGATTTCACATGGTTCTGCTAATATTTACTAACAATACTACTATTATACTTTTTTCTTTTCTTACTCTTTTTGCTTTCACTTACCCTAATATTTTCCTTTAGTTAACTTAGCCAACAGGACAGAAATAGAATAAGAATGCCAAAGAGAAGACTTAACACACATGAAAAGCACCAACTAATTAAACCCTGACACTAGACAAAGAAGCTAATCAACCTAACAAGATAAAATGATGACCAGACAGCAACAAAAAACTACAAACCAAACCAATTATCAGGAAAACATGACCCAAAGAAATGAACAAACTAAAAAGTAGGAAGAAGAGCAGAACATCAAACACTCAGCTAAGATGGAGTTGAAGAAGGACAACCACCACACCATGGAGCCTAGAGTGATTACAACTGAAAGTGGGAGGATTGCATCCAGCATCCATGTGGAATCTGAGCCTCCTCTTGACATAGAGGTGCAATGGACACAACCAATCCAATGTCCACATAGAAAAGGTGGCATTGGATTGAGAAAAGTGGACATGATGGCTGATGGGTATGGGGAAAGGCAGGAAGAGATGAGAGGTGGAGGCGTCTTTGGGACATGGAGCTGCTCTGGATGGTGCTTCAGGGGCAATCACCGGACATTATAAATCCTCACAGGGCCCTCTGGATGGAATGGGGGAGAGTATGGGCCATGATGTGGACCATTGACCATGAGGTGCAGAGGTGCCCAAAGATGTACTTGCCAAATGCAATGGATATGTCATGATGACGGGAAGGAGTGTTGCTGGGGGGGGGGGGGGGAGAGGTGGGGTGGGGGTGGTAGGGTTCAAAGGGACCTCATATATATATTTTTTTAATGTAATATTATTACAAAATCAAAAAAAACATTTAATAGGGGCCAATTTAATGAGGTGAAGGAAGAGATAAGACTATGAAGAAAACACTTGGAGAGCATACAGAAGAAATTGCAATCATGCAAAAAAAAGACAATGGATATGATGGGGAGTAACAGCACAATCCAAGAAATCAAAAATACTCTCAGCAAATAACAGCAGATTTGAAGAGGGAGAGAAAAGAACTAGCGATGTTCCATTATGGAAGACAGTACATCCTAAATCAAACAGACAGTAGAATTGATAGATAAAAAGAGAGAAAAAATTCAACAGGGACTTTGGGACCTGAATGACAATGCAAAATGTGAAAACATATGCATTATAGGCATCCCAGAATAAGAAGAGAAGGGAAAGGGAACAGAAGGGATTTTGGAGGAAATAATGGGTGAAAACCTCCCAAACCTATTGAGGGAGATGAATGTCCACATCCAGGAAGCAAAATGCACCCTAAATAGCATAAATCCCAAAAGGCCTACCCAAAGACATATACTTCTCAAATTATCCAATGCTCAAGAAAAAGAGAAAATACTAAAAGCAGCAGGAGAAAAGAGAAACATCACATACAAAGGAGGCTTCATAAAATTAAGTGCTGATTTCTCATCTCAAACCAAGGAGGCAAGAAGGCAGTGGCATGATATAGTCAAAGTACTAAAAGAAAAGAATTTCCAAAAAAGAATACTCTGTCCACCTAAACTGACATTCAATATCATAGAGAGTTCAAATATTCACAGATAAACAGAAATTAATAGATTATACCAACAAGAATCCTGCCCTTCAAGAAATACTAAAGGAAGGTCTATAGGAGGAAAGAACAGGAGAGACAGAGTTGGAGGAGAGTGTAAGAACAATAAAAAGACAAAAAAAGTTAAAAGCCAAACAAAATATAAGAAACACAAATCCAAAGAAAATATGGCTAATATAAATAATTCCTTGAAAGTGATAACACTGAATGTCAATGGGTTAAACTCACCTGTCAAGGGACTCAGACTGGAAGATTGGATAAAAAAGTATGATCCATCTATATGTTGTCTACATGAAAATCATCTTAGACCTAGGGATTCAAGGAGGTTGAAAGTGAATGTCTGGAAAACATCTTACAGGCAAATAATAACCAAAAACATAGGCGTAACTATGTTAATATCAGACAAAATAGACTTTAAATGCAAAATAATTGTGAGAGACAAATATGGACACTACATATTAAAGGGATAATCATTCAAAAAGGAAAGAACAGGTATAAACATTTATGCTCCTGGGAAGCAGACTTGGCCCAGTGATTAGGGCATCTGTCTACCACATGGGAGGTCCACGGTTCAAACCCTGGGCCTGCTTGGGGCCTCCTTAACCCATGTGGAGCTGGCCCATGCACAGTGCTGATGCGCACAAGGATTGTTGTGCCACTCAGGGGTGTCCCTGTGTAGGGGAGCCCCAAGCATAAGGAGTGCACCCTGTAAGGAGAGCTGCTCAGTGTGAAAGAAAGTGCAGCCTACTCAGGAATGGCACTGCACACACAGAGAGCTGACACAGCAAGATGATGCAACAAAAAGAAACAGAGATTCCAGTGCCACTGACAACAGAAGTGGACAAAGAAGATGCAGCAAAAAGACAGAGAACAGACAACTGCTGTGGGGGGAAGGGGAGAGAAATAAATAAATACATCTTTAAAAACATAAACAAACAAAAAACATTACACTCCTAACAAGGGTGCCTACATATATGTAAGACAAACACTGGAGAAACTAAGGGAAGGAATTGATGCCTCTACAGTTATAGTGGGGAACTTTAATACACCACTATCACCTTTGGACAGAACATCTCAAAAGAAAATCAATAAAGAAGAAAAGACTTTGAACAATATATTAGAGGAACTGGACCTAATAGACATATACAGAACATTACACCCAAATAAAGCAGGATACACATTCTTCCCAAGTGCACATGGATCATTCTCCAAGATAGACAACAGGATAGTGCTGAGAAAGTCTCAATGAATTCAGAAAGTTTGAAATCATACAAAATAATTTCTCTGACTACAGTGGAATGAAGCTGGAAATCTGCAAATGTCAGAGACCCGGATTTGGCAACAAGATATGAAAGTTAAATAACACACTCTTAGAAAAACAGTGGGTCACGGAGGAACTCTCAAAAGAAATCAGTAACTACCATGAAACAAATGAAAATGATAATGCACATATCAAAACTTATGGGATGCAGCAAAAGTGGTACTGAGAGGGCAATTTATAGCCATAAATTCACACGTGATAAAAGAAAAGTTAAAATTGAAGAACTAACTTCACAGTTGGAGGATTTAGTAAAAAAACAATGACAAACTAAACCCAAAGGAAAAGGAAAGAAATAACAAAGATCAGAGCAGAACTAAATGAAAAAATAAGAAAGCACTTGAAAAAATAAACAAAACCAAGAGCCAGTTCTTTGACAAGATCTATAAAATTGACAAACCCTTCGCTAGACTAACAAGAAAAAAAAAAAAAGATGCAAATACGGAAAAAAAAATGAGAAAGGGGATATCACCACTGACCCCACAGAAAAAAGACTATCATAAGATGATACTTTGAAAAACTATATTCCAACAAAAATGAAAATTCAGAGAAAATGGACAAATTCCTGGAAACACATAAGCAACCTACATTATTGAAAGAGGAAACTGACAATCTCAACAAATCAACCACAAGTAAAGATATAGAATCAGTCATCAAAAGCCTCCCAACTAAGAAGAGTTCTGGGCCAGATGGCTTCAGAAGTGAATTCTACCAAACTTTCCATAAAGAACTAACACCAATCTTGCTGAAACTCTTGCAAAAAATTGAAACAGAAGAACATTGCCTAACGTACACTATGATGCCAATATTGCCCTAATATCAAAGCTGAACAAAGACACCACAGGAAAGGAAAATTACAGACCTTTCTCTAATGAACATAGATGTGGAAATCCTCAACAAAATACTTACTAATCATATTCAGCAGCACATTAAACGAATTATACACGATGACCAGGAGGAATTCATTCCTCGTGTGCAAGGATGGTTCAACATAAGAAAATACATTAATGTAAACACCACATAAACAGATTGAAGTAAAAAAATCACATGATCATATCTATAGATGCAGAAAAAGCATTTGACAAAATACAGCACTATTTCTTAATAAAAACTCTGCAAAAGATTGGGGTAGAGGGAAACTTTCTGAACATGATAAAAGATATATATGGAAAACCCCCAGTTAACATCATTTACAATTTTGAAATCTGAAAATCTTTCCCTTTAAGATCAGGAACAAGACAAGGATACCCATTATTACCCCTTCTATTTAATATTGTGTTAGAAGTACTTGCCTGAGCATTGAGGCAAAAACCAGACATAAAAGGCATTCAAATTGGAAAGGAAGAAGTGAAAATTCCACTATTTGCAGATGATATGACCCTATACATAGAAAACCCTGAGAAATCTACAACAAAGTTTCTGGAATTTATAAATGAGTTCAGTAATGTCACAGGTTATGAGATCAATGCGCAAAAATCAGTAGCATGTCTGTACAACACTAATGAAAAACCTGAGGAGGAAATCAAGAAAAAATACCATTTACAATAGTAAATTAAAAAATCAAATACCTAGAAATAAATTTAACTAAAGATGTACACAATTTATACACAGAAAACTACACAACACTGTTCAAGGAAATCAAAGAAGACTTAAATAAATGGAAGAATACTCCCTGTTCATGGATAAGAAGGCTAAATATTATTAAGATGTCTATCCTACCAAAACTGATCTACACATTCAATGCAATCCCAATGAAAATCAACACAACATTCTTTAATGAACTAGAAAAACTCGCTAAGAATTTTATTTGGAAAGGAAAGAGGCCCCGAATAGCCAAAGACATATTGAAAAAGAAAAAACAAAATTGGAGGAATTACACTACCTTACTTCAGAACATAGTACAGTAGTGAAAACAACATGGTACTGACACAAGGAGAGACACACTGACCAATGGAACCAATTTGAAAATTCTGATATAGCTCCTCATAGATACATTCATATGATATTCATAGGACCACCAAAATCACTGAAAGAGGATTGCCAACTCACACCTTATTAAAAAATCAACTGAAGATGGATCAAAGACCTGAATATAAGAGCCAAGACCATAAGGACCTTAGAACGCAATGTAGGGAAACACCTACAAGACCTTGTAATAGGAAATGGCTTCATGTACTTCACACCAAAAGCACGAGTAGAAGAACAAATAGATACATGAGACTTCTTCAAAATTAAAGCCTTTTGCACCTCAAAGGGCTTTGTCAAGAAAATGAAAAGAGAGCCTACCCAATGAGTAAAAATATTTGGTAACCATATATCTGATAGGAGACAAATATCCTTCAAATATAAAGAACTCCTATATCTCAACAATAAAAAGACAACCCACCCATTTTAAAAAGTAGCAAGACTTAAATAGAAACTTCTCCAAATAAGAAATACAAATGGCTAAAAAGCACATGAAAAATGCTCAAAATCACTAGATATTAGGGAAATGCAAATCAAAAGTACAATGAGATACCATCTTACTCCCATGAGACTGGCAGCTATCAAAAACACAGAAGACTACAAGTACTGGAGAGGATGTGGAGGACTGGGAACACTCACTCATGCTGGTGGAAATGCAGAAGTATACAGCCATTCTGGAGAACAGTTTGTTGGTTTGTCAAAAAAACTAGCTATGGATTTGCCATATGGCCCAGCAATTCCACTGGTGGGTATTTACCCAGTAGAACTGAAAACAAGGATACAAACTGATATATGCACACCAATGTTCATAGCAGCATTATTTACTATTGCCAAAAGTTGGAATCAATGCAAATGCCCATCAATAGATGAATGGATAAATAAAATGTGGCATATACATACAATGGACTACTACTCAGCTATAAGATGGAATACAGTACAAACACATGTGATAACATGGATGAATCTTGAGAACCTTACGTTGAGTGAAGCAACCCAGGCATTGAAGCACGAATATTACATGATAAGTTGTCTCAGAGAGCTACAGACTGGTTGATAGGCTTAAAGAAAGTTTGGAAGAGAGCTAACACCTACATGGGTGAAATCTATGATAAGCTGTATGTAAGTATTTGTAGAGGGAAGGGATAAAATGGGGGCATAGGGATGCCTTGGGTGGAGCTTTGATGGCTTGAGGGGGTGAGGGATGGGAGGAAGGGTCAGATGGCCCTAGAAATTGGGGGAGGGTGGGGAAATATTTGGACATAGTAGATTGTCAGGTATGCAGGTATGTGGTTGAAACTGTAATGTTGAGAAAACATTTTAGAAAATATAATAAGAAAGTTTACCTGTTTAAGATGCTTAAGCAGGGACATCTTACAAAGGTCAGGCTTCCAGGTAATGTGTGAATGCTCATCTTGTCATAGTGGGTTATATCACTCGGTGGAGATCCATACATTTAGTGTGAAGTTATACTCACATCCTGAGGACTGATGATCTCAAAGAGGGAAATGTGTCTCTCAAGAATACTGGTGGCTCTAAATGGGTTAGGACAGTCGAGTATGTCAAACCATCAACACTGTTGCAAGTATCTCTGAATATGGTCCTTCAAGTAATGAAGACTGATTGTCACAGTGGGTGCTCTGGGGAGAGGGAGAGGGGTATTGAATAGATGGAATCAGGGTAACTGTAGGGTAATGGAAGTGTTCCACAAGATCATGCAATGATGGATATAGGACATGTTAAATTACACCAAAATTGTATAAAAGTCTATAGGTTAAAATGTAAACTATAATGTAAAACATAAGATAACTAAAAATTTAGAAAATTGTATAGTCTAAATATAGATCATAATGTAAGCTAACATGGAACCTTGGTTGAAATTTATGTTTCAATATCTGTACATCAAGTGCAGCAAACACAATATGAACATGTAAAAATATCATTGCTAGGGAAGGAACAAAATGTTTGATATTGGATATGTGGGAATACCCTGTATTATATATGTGAATTACTGTGATCTAAACATTTTGTGAAGACAAAACAAATAATTAGAAAAAAAGAAAGGATGTAGACACTGAGGAAGAAATGAAATTGCCTTGCCACTGTACATACGGGGCAACACCTATTGCATTAATGAAAGACAAAATATCAAAAATGAAGCATTTTCATTTTTTGATACCCCATTTTATTTTTACTTTATTTAGTTTTTCTAAATTACTATGTATTCTATATCTAACCTTTAAATCCATCACTATCTTCCACTTTATTATTTGTGGAACTTGACAATATATTAGGCTTCATTTCTTAAGAAGTTTTTTTGTGTGTGTGTTGAACAAAATTTTAATATTCTAAATTTAATCAACATCCAGCAGGTTATTTTGACTATATATTGTACATTGGAAGGAAGAATCAATTATTTTCAAAATCACATTTAGATTTCAAAGAGTAAGTATTAAAATAGTCTCAGTGTGAACGGAGAGGTTCAACTCTGGCAGGGGAGGAACACTGTGTGGGATGTTATTGATGGGAGCCACATGACTGGGAGGGAGATCTCCAGGCATGTATATAGGGTACATAAAAATGTTTGGATATTTTCATAGTGGTTACAATTAAAAACTTCAAATAAGGGAATGTTGAGTTCCTAAACTAGGGAGCTCTATCACATTCCCCAATGGAACAGCATCAATCCCCAAATGCAATGACAAAGACTAATAAGGATGGTCCAACAATGAGCCCTTTATACTGATGACTATGCTTATGAGCCTGTGTGCCTAAAATATGAACTAGGCCTAGAGGTGCAGTTTGCCTAAGAGTTACCTCCTGAGATCCTCCATGTTGGTCAAATGTGGCCACTCTCTAAGCCAAACTCAGCATGAAAATGCATTCCTTTCCCCCAGCATGGGACATGACTCCCAGGGATGAGCTTCCCTGGTGCTGAGGGATTACTACCAAGCACCAGCTGATGATGTAACTAGAAGAAGACTTTGAATAAAAGGGTCAACTCAGACCAGCAGAATATCTCAAACTTCATGTAATAACGTAATAACAGTTGTTAAAAACTGTTTTTTGACCTTGAATAAAAAGGGGAAATGGAGAGGAGAAATGAGTTTATATGGCTATGAGTTTCCAAAAAGGAGTCAGGGGGTCATCAGAAGGGTCGTGCTTATGCATGCCTCAACAGGGTCCCAGAGAGAGCCAAAGTAGATAGAAGCTCAGGTACTAGTTCTCCTGAAGGCTGCAGAGACCCACAGGTTCTATGGTCATGGCAGCTGTCTCTGGAGTTCAGTGCCATATCAGTGGGCCCTACTTTGGAGTTTGTATTCCTGAGTATGATGGAATTTTACTCAGATGTGACCTTTCTGCACATCCCTCATTCATTTTTAATTTTAGTCACTCAGCAATCATTTAGTCATCAAACACATCATGGGAGTTACTAAATAATAATTTGTGAATAAAGAGATGAGAAAAATATTCTTCCACATCTTATAGAGATTATGTGCAAGCAAAAATAGTAGTGACTACATGAAATACCCTGAGATGGCACTGACATCCTGGTGAAGTGGATCTAAAGTTTATGCTCATTCTGTGGAGACAAGTGAAGGCTTCACAAGGGAGATGACTGCACTGACACTGAAAGTAGAGAATGGGGTAACTTCAAGAGGAGAAAGATGTAGAAGCACACCAAGAAGAAACATGAGGGAAACAATCCAATCAATATAACCATATGGTGTGGTGAGGTTTTAAAATTAGTTCTTGCTATCTGATGAACAATGAAGGGGTAGGATGTGAAAAGGGGATGAGCATATTGACCAGTTTTGCAGTAGCCATAGTATAGAGAGCCTGGTGTTTTGTCCACAAGATGGGTATTTATGTTTTAAATTATTGAGAGTCAGGGCAGGTTTATAGAAGGTGATGGTCGTGAAATTACTTGCCATGATGAAAGCTTACTCTCAGTCAACATGACGATCGCTGTTGCCAAAACCCTACAGAGAGGATGAGGGGTGGAAATAGCACAATTGTAGTGGGAAGTGAATCTGTGTGGACTTGGACTACAAAGAAAAATATTCATTTTTATCCTAAGCACAATGTCAGGCATTTTGTATTCATTATTTCATTTAATTCAATTATTCCATGAAATTGTTTTTCACTATTCTGATTTAATGGAAGAATAATGTGAGGCAGCAATGCTATATTCTTATCCAAGGTATGTAAATGTAATTGTCATGGATTGAACCTTGGAGTTCAAAGTTTCTAGAATTTTGCACTTCACTAATAATTTATTTATTAATAAAATTAATATTTTAAAACTGTGTTAGATTTACAGAAAAGTTGCAAGGATAGTAGGGAGGACTTTCAAGAACTTCTCACATGCTTTTCCAATATCTTAACACCTCCAAGCCAGAATAGCAAATTATATTTATTTTCAAAAATTCTTAAGCCATTCAGGAAGTGACAACATCTCAGATTTTCTCCTCATGTTTTATGACTTGTATACTTTTGAGGAGTGTAGGTCGGGTATTTTGTAAAGTGCCCCTCACTCTGAATTTGCCTGATATTCTTCTCATGTTTAGACAGGGTTAATGGGATTTTGGAGGAAGATACCAGGATAATGTGTTATTTTCATTGCATCATATCTAGGGTGCATCCTATGAACATGATTTATCACTGTTGATGTTGACCTTGATCAACAATGTTTGGAGCTTCCCCCAGCTTCCCCAATACTCATCAATTCTCTGCATTTCCATATATGGCTTTTGGAATGAAATCAATACGTGAAGCCCACATTCAGGAGTGTGATGTTTGTGCCACTGCCTTGAGAGAAAAATATCTCCATATATTATGAAATTCATCTTCACAATAAATATGTATCTTTTAAAAATCAATTATTTATATTAGGATTGCCTCATGACATTTATTTCTTACTTTGGGTTGTGATACAGTACTATTTTATTTTGTTTTCAGTTTATTCCAGTTTTGACCTTTGGAACCCTTTTGGCTATGTCCTGTGTCTATTTGAAATTATCCCCAACATTACCAGTTTTATTTTAACACATACTAATTTTTGGTACTAAGAGATACTCCAGACTCTTTTTGTATATTTCTTGACCTAGTCCTGCAGGCAGCTATTTCTCCAAGAAAATTCTTATTGCAAAAATGCTTTTAATATCTAAAGTCTGGACAATATATGTGCCTTGCTACTGGGCCATCTCCATGGATATTACAAAAACACACGTGTGTACACAATCCTATGTACATATATATATATATATATATATATATCTGCAAATGTTTCTACATGCAACCCTGTGTAACTATATTTACCTCCACACGAATTCACACTGATGTGTCTGTCTCTAAATCATTAACAGAACAATCTAGCATCCTCCCCTTGCTTATCTGAATCCTTCCACACCATGTTGGGAAGCATATTTCCCATATTCCATTCATTTACTTCATTGCTTAATTCCAGTGTACATGTATACAAGTAAAATTTGTTAACCCATACCCTGATGGGACACAATATCAAATAGAGTAGCATACCTGTGTACAGTGCCCATTGATTTCATATTACAGACACTGTTCATATCCAATATTACTAATTCAGCATCTTTTCCTCCCATACCCCTCAGATAGGGCATTTGATGCATTTACAATACAGTTAGATTATTTTTGAACTTGGACGTTGTCAAGTTCAATGGGTTTTGAAAAATGCATAATGTCATGTGCCTGCAATCCCAGTATAATAGAGAATAATTTCACTGTTCTGAACATTTCTGAGCTTCACCTATTCAATGTACCTCCCTCTGCCTAAGGCCTGGGCAAACAGTGATCATTCTAATATCTCTGCTGTTTTGTCTTATCCTACTTAAACTGGTTTCTTTTTTAAAAAATATTTTTTTAAAATTATTTTATAGGTACTTAGATTACATAAATGTTACATAAAAAGTGTAGGAATTTCCATATGCCCTGCTCCTCGTAGCTCCCACATTCTCCCACATAAACAACATCTTTCATTAGGGACATACATTCATTGCAATTGATAAACACATTTCAGGTTATTGCTACTGAGCATTGATTATAGTTTACATTGTAGTTGACACTCTCTCCCACATAATTTTGTAGGTTATGGGAAGACATATAATGGCCTTTATCTGTCATTGCAAAGCCATTCAGAACAACTCCAAGTCCCCAAAATGCCCCCATGTTACAACTGTTTTTCCCTCTCCTTGCCCTCAGATCCTCCAGCGGTCACTGCCTCCACACAAATGTTATAATTTCTTCCATTGCTAGAATTACAATAAGTAACAATAAGTATAGACAATAAGGCTATAGAAGAATACCAGTAAGTCCACTCTAGTCCATAGTTCTTTCCCATTCTTAAGGATTCTGGGATGGTGGTGCCCAATCCACCTCTAATTGAGAGGGGAGTTTGATCCCATATATGGATGGGATGCTCTTGCTGGCAGTTGTAGGCTTTCTTATTTCCTTGGTATAGTGGTTGCCCATCCTCACCTCTTTGTTAATTGCCCTGGGTGGGTCCAATGAACTGGAGAGTAGGTGTGGCACCTCCACTGAGGCTCAGGGCACGGCTGGCACATGGGCAGTCCAAAGACTTAAGTTTCTTGGGTGTACACCTACTAACACCATCACCAAGTATAAGTTCAAATAGAAGGGACTGATGAGCTATGTGTAGGGAAGTCATAACTGAGTCCCAGCTCTGTCACAATGGGGAGCACAAACCCCAAGGTAGGCCCACTGGGAAGGCACCAAATTCCTGACCTATCTACCATGACCATAGGACCTAGGTGTCTCCAGAGCTCTCAGGAGACTCACTATTTGGGGTAGTATCTATTTTGGCAGTCTATGAGATCCTGCTGAGATGTGCATAAGTGCTACCTCTGAAATGACCTCCCAATTCACTTTGAAGTCTCTCAGCCTTATGAACTCGTTTGTCTTTGCATTCCCCCCCTTTTCTTTTACATCTTTTTCCAGTTACCCTGCTATTTGATTGGTGATGGTAATCCCTCAGTGTACAGAAGGTTCATCCCTAGGAGTCATGTCCTACTCTGGGGGGAAGATAATGCATTTGTATGCTGAATTTGTCTTAGAAAGAGGCTACATTTGAGCAACAAGGAGGATCTCAGAAGGTAACTTTTAGGCACCCTAAACACAAGGCTAAGTTTCAATTTCAAGAGCAAAGGATCATAAGCATAGTCATCAATATCAAGGGTCCATCAATGGGCCATTTTTCTTCACTAGTCATTGCCCCTGTACTTGGGGGAGTGCTGCTGTTCCATTAGAGAATGTAGCAGAGCTCTCCAGGTTTAGAATTCAATATTCTCTCAGTTACTGTGTGTCTCTCCACCCACTGTGGCAATGCCACATGAATATTTGAAAACATTTATATACCTTATGTGTATTTCCAGGTGAAATTCCTCCCATGTATCCCTCATTACTGACACTCCACACTAATGATTCTCCCCTTCTCCAATTGTAACTCTTCTGTGATCCAAAGCTTCTTCAAAAATGAAGCCAATAAAATAGCCAAATACAATTATTAGGAAAATCAAATAATAATGATAGGTTAAATATTAAAAATAAAATACAAAAAAAATTTAAAATAAAATTTAAAATTTGGGATATTACAAAATAATGAAAACTATTATTTTTTTAAAAACTTTTTTCTTTCATCAGTTTAATAGATATTGTACTGTGTGTATACTGACATTTCCTTCCATTTACTCCATTTTGTTTATTCCATTAAACAAAACTATAAAATTTTGTTTTCAAAGAAGTTTTAGTTCACAGAAAAGTCACAAACAGCATATAGGGGACTCCCATATACCCAACATCCTCCCCCATTTTCCCCTTCCCATGTTAATACCGTTTTATATGTGGATGGTACATTTGTTTCAACTGTTATACAAGCAGTAAATCATAGCTACTAACCACGGTCAATGGTTTATATTGTGGTTTACATTTTACAGCACATACATTTATAAATTTTGATGACATTTAACATGACCAGTGTCCATCATTGTAAGATCATGTAGAACACTTCCATTGCCCAATAAATACCCCTCTTTCATGTACTCTATGTGCTCCCTCTGCCTCCCCTTGGGGCCAATATTGATCATCTGGCTTCACTACTTGGATAAGATTCATAGTTACTTGCAACACTGAAGTCTTGACATTCTGGTTTGTCCTCCCCTCTTAGGAATCACCTCTGCCCTCAAATGACTCCTGTCCCATTGTTTGAGAAGATATAGGTTCTCCCCAGGATGGGAGTTCAACAGCTTCCCACTCATTATGTGGGTTTCCACACACCGACCCAAAACATTATGACAAAATGATCTCTCACACTCTCCCTAGAAGCCTGCCCCAGGTGCACCCTGTCCTGAATGCTCCCCATCCAACACCTTAAGGTAGTAACCCTCCCTTGTCATATTGCCATAGGAGTGTTCTCAACTTTTTACATTCAGCCACATACCTGACAATTCCCAGCATTCACATGGTCCATTTCCCAACCCTCCCCCAATTCCATGAGCCGTCCAACCTACCCTGACTACCCCACCCCTGTCAAACCAGCAATGCCTAACCCAATAGTATCACCAATGTTTTGCCATAGTCCTTCACTACAAATGACACACTTTCACCTTATCATAGATTTGGTCCATATGGGCATTGGCTCACAAACTTCTCCCTTTGTTTCCTCTAAATATCTCTTACAGACAATAGCTCTCTGAGTCTGCTGATTTGCTTAATTTATATCAAAAGTCATGTAATATTTGTCCTTCAATGTCTGACTTGCTTCACTCAACATAAGGACCTCAAGGTTCATCCATGTTATTCCATGAGCTAGTTCCGTATTCTTTCTTTTTAATTATTAAATTTTATGTTTCTTAAAGATACATAGATCACAAAATAAAGTTGTATTAAAAAAATGTAAAAGGTTCTTCCATTTCCGACACACCACCCTCCCACTCCTCCCACATCAAAAACCTTGTTTATCATGGTGGCATATTATTTGCATTTGGTGACTACATTTTGGAGCGTTGCCAGACCGCATGGATTGTAATTTACATTGTAGTTTACACTCTCCCCAGTACATTCAGTGGGTTATGGCAGGATATATAATGTCCAGCATCTGTCCCTGCAATATCATTTAGGACAACCCCAAGTAGCAAAAACGTCCCACATCTCAACTTTTCCTTCTCCCTTCCCTCAGCAACTACCATAGCCACTTTCCCCAGATCAATGCTACAGCTGCTTCCCTTACTATTCAAAATAATTCTACAGTAGAATACCATTAAGCTCACACTATTCCATAATTTATTCCTCCATCCTGTAGACCCTGGTTTGGTGATGTCCATTCCACCTCTATACTGAGAGGGGGCTTATATCCAACATAGTTGGTGGATGTGATTCTCTTACTTAAAGTTGTAGGCAATCTCAGTTCCCTGGTGTGGTGGTTAGCCATTTTCACTTTCCTGTTAGCTGGCCGGTGCAAGTTCAACAAACCAGAGAATAGGAGGTTCAAATCTGCTGAGGCTTAGAGCCTAGCTGCCACATGGCCAGTCCATAGCTTCAAGCCTTCTTAGGATACACCAACCACAGTGAAAAACTACAAATTCAGTAAAAGTGACAAAAGAGGCATGTGGAGAAAGGTCACATCTGAGTCCAACTCCATCACACTCAGGAGCACAATTTCCATAGTAAGGCCCACTCCAGAGGCATCTGCCATGACTGTAGAATCTGTGTGTCTCCATACCTCTCAGGAGCACCAGTACCTGGAGTTGTATCTAGTTTGTCTTTCTCTTTTCCCCATTTTTAAAAGGGTTGTTTGTCTTTTGTTTTTAGATATGTTTTCTTTATATATGCTGTATGTTAGGCACGTATCAGATATATAATTACCAAATATTTTCTTCCATCACACCTTTGAGGTGTAAAAGTTTTAATTTTGAGAAGTTCCCATTTATCTATTGCGGTCACCCCTCGGGCTGAAGTATGGTTTGCTGGCATGGCAGGGGAGCGGCCACGGTAGGCCTAGTTCCGCTGCCCCCATGATAGGGTGGTTGGTCGGGCCCACCGCCACCCCTGAAGGGAGCTCGGCATGGGCGCAGAGTGCCCTCGGGTCTCCCCTTCTCGGCAGCCATGCTTCCGCGGCCGCCCCTCCTCCTGGATGGCGCCACATGATGCTTGTGGGGCAGTACCCTTCTTCTTCTTTCTCCCTGCACAGGCGCAGGGCGGAAAATTCCAGTCTGCCCTTTTTCCCTCCCCCGACAGCAGCAACAGCCAGGCGTGGGCGGAAAAATCCAGTCTGCCCTCCACCCCAGCAACAGCAGCCACCAATCCCTAAACCCTGCCCCTTCCCCCAGCAACAGTGACAGCCAATCCCTAACCACCACCCCTCCCCCATCCAGTACCGCCCACTGACCTTTCACCAGCAACCAATCAGAACAGGGCATGGCTTCGACCAACCAGCCTTCCCCAGCCCCTATAAAACTGTTGCCTCTCCCTCAATAAAGTGGACTTGCGTGTTTACCTTGTCTCCGCGGTAGTTCTTCTGCTGTGCGCCCTCCAGTCCTGAGAGCCCCCGACAAGGGCCTGGCCTCCCTTGTCCCCAGTTCGTCACCTGCTTCTCCGGGTGACCCCTTCATCGCCTGCTTCTCTGGGTGACCCCTTCATCGCCGGCTTTGCCGGGTGACCCCGTCAGCCGAACCGCGCAACCCCTTGTGAGACCGATCCCTTGTCTGCTGCCGGACCGACCCCTCGTCCCAAGTGGGACCGACACCTCGTCCCGAGCGGGACCTACCCCTTGTCCAGAGCTGGACCAACCCCTCGTCTGCAGCCAGACCCCACCTCTACCGACCGAGCAAGCCGCCGCAATCTATTTTTTCTTTCACTGCTTGGGATTTGGATGTGAAGTTCAAGCCAAACTCAGAATGTAAATGCATTACCTTCCCCCCATCAAGGGACACAACTCCCAGGGATGCCCCTCCCTGGTGCTGAGGAATTACTAACAATCACCAGCTGGTGATGTAACTAGAAAAAGACTTTGAATAAAAGGGTCAACTCAGAAGAGCAGAATACCTAAGCCTATATGTAATATTAGGCATTAAAAACTGCTTTATGATCTTGAATAAAAGGGGGAAATGAAAAGAACAAATGAGTTTATATGGCTATGAGTCTCTAAAAGAGAGTCAGGAGGTCATCAGAGAGGTTGTGCTTACACACACCTCAGCAAGGTCCCAGAGACAGCCAAAGTAGATACAACCTCAGGTACTGGTTCTCCTGAGGGCTATAGAGACCCATAGGTTCTATGGTCATGGCAGATGGCTCCGGAGTTCAGTGCCATGTCAGTGAGCCCTACTTTGGAGTTTGTGTTCCTGAGTGTGATGGAGTTGGATTCACATATGACCTTTCTACACATGCCTCTTCTGTCACTTTTACTGGACCTGTGGTTAGCGCTGGAGTTGGTGTACATTCAGGAGACCTGAATCTCTGGACTGTCCATGTGATAGTCAGGCCCTAAGCCTCAGCAGACTTGCAACTTATACTGTCTGGTTTATTGGACTTACCCTGGCCACCTAACAGAGAGGTGAAGAAGGTCAACCACCACACCACAGAGCCAAGAGTGCCTACACCTGCAAGCAGGAAAATTGCATCCTTCATCCATGTGGAACCTAAGCTCCTGCAATATAGAGGTGGAGTGGACATAAACATCCTAGGGTCCACAGGCTGGAGGATTAGAGTATGGATTAGAGTAAACTTACTGATATTCTACTATGGAACTATTGTGATTAGTAATGGAAGAATTTGTAGCATTGATGTGGAGAAAGTGGCCACAGTACTTGCTGAGTTTAGGGAGAGGGAAGAAGAGATATGATGTGGGGGCATTTTCAGGACTTGGAGTTGTCCTCGGAGGTACTGCAAGGAAAGACACTGTACAATGTATGTCCTGCCATGGCTCACTAGGTGGACTGGGGGAGAGTGTAAACTACAATGTAAACCATTCTCCATGTGGTGAAGCAGTGCTCCAAATTATATTCACCAAATGCAATGAATATCCCACAATGATGAAAGAAGTTGTTGATGTGGGAGGAGTGGAGTGAGGGGAGTGGGGGGTATATGGAGGTCTCATATTTTTTTAATGTAACATTAAAAACAATAAAGAGATGAAAAAAAATCCCCTATTACAAGGTCCTGTAAATGCTCCACTGGATTATCTTTCAAGGTCTTTATGCTGTTTGCTCTTACATTTAGATCGTTGATGAATCCTGAGTTGATTTTTGTATATGGTGTGGGATGGTGTTCCTTTCAAATTCTTTTGGATATGGATTCCAGTTTTCCAAGCACAATTTGTTGGAGATGTCATTCTCTCCCAGTTGAATGTGTTTGGTAGCCTTTTTGAATATCTATTCTATATCAGAACTCTCAATTTGGCTCAATTTGTTGGTATGTTTATCCTTGTGTCAATACCATGAAGTTTTGACCATTGTTGCTTTATAGAATATTTTAAAGTCAAAAAGTGTGATTCCTCCAATTTCATTTTCCTTTTTCAATATATCTTTTGCTATTTGGGGACACTTGCCCTTCCATTTAAATTTCATATTTAGTTTTTCAAATTCAATAAAAATGATGTGTTGATTTCTATTGAGATTGTTTTAAATGTGTAGATCATTTTCAGTAGGATGGACATCTTAATGAAGTTTAGTCTTCCCATCCATGAAAATGGAATATTCTTCATTTTTAAAAAAGTCTTCTTTGATTTACTTTAACAGGGCTGTGTAGTTTTCTGTGTAGAAATCCTTTACATTTTCGATAAGTTTATTCCTAGGTATTGGATTCTTTTATTTGCTCTTGTACATTGGATTTTTGTCATGATTTCCTTCACAGATTGCTCATTACTAGTGTACAGAAATGCTACTGACTTTAGTGCATTAATATTATAACCTGTGACATTACTGAAATAATTTATAAGTTCTACAAGTTTTGGTGTAGATTTCTCAGGGCCTTTCATACACTGGATCATGATATCTGCAAATAGTGAAATTTTGAATTCTTCCTTTCAATTTGGATGCATTTTATATCTTTTTCTTGCCTAAGTGCTTGAGTAAATACTTCTAACACAATGTTAAATAGAAGCAGTGGCAGTGGAGATCCTTGTCTTGTTCTTGATCTTAGTGGGAAAGGTTTTAGGATTTCACCATTGTACATGTTGTTAGCTGTGGCTTTTTCATATATACTCTAGTTCAAAAATTTTCCTCCTATTACTATCTCTTTTGCAGGATTTTTATCAGGAAAAGGGTGATGTATTTTGGTGAATGCTTTTCTGCATCTGTAGATATGATCATGTGATTTTTTATTTCAATCTGTTTATATGGTGTATTACATTGATTGATTTTCTTTTGTTGGATAATCCTTATATACCTGGGATGAAACTCACTTGGTTATGGTATATAATTCATTTGATGTGCTTTTGAATATGATTAGCAAGTATTTTTTTGAGGATTTTAGCATCTAAGGACATTGCAGAAATTAGTCTGTAATTTTCCTTTCTTGTGGTGTCTTTGTTTGGCTTTGTTTTTTGGTAATGTTGGCATCATAGAATGAGCTAGGCAATGGTCCTTCTACTTCTGTTTTTTTTTTGGAAGAGTTTAAGCAGGATTGGTGTAAGTTCTCTGTGGAATGTTTGGTAGAATTCACCTGTGAAGCTGTCTGATCCTGCACTCTTCTTATTTGGGAGGTTCTGATTCCATATTTACTTGTGATTGGTCTGTTGAGTTCATCAAATTCTTTTGTCAATGCAAGCTGTTTGTGTTTCTAAGAATTAGTTCATTTCCTTTAAATTATCCTTCTTGTTGGCATATAATTTCTCAAAGTATCCTTTTCTGATACTCTATTTCTGTGGGGTAAATGGTGATATCCCCTTCTTCATTTATTATTTTGTGTATTTACATCTTATCTCCTTTTTTCTTTGTTGATAGAGCTAAGAGTTTTTCAATCTTAATGATCTTCTCAAAGAGCCATGTTTTAGTTTTCTTAATTTTTTCTAGTGATTTCTTATTTTCTATTTCATTTAATTCTACTCTAATCTTTATTTAGTTCTTTCTACTTCATTTGGGGTTAGTTTGTTTTTCTTTTTCTAATTCCTACAGGTGTGGTTAGGTCTTTGATTTTTGCTCTTCTTTTTTTTATATATATATATTTATGTCTATAAATTTCCCTCTCAGTACAGCTTTGGCTGAATCCAATAAGTTTTGATATGTATTATTGTCATTTTCATTCATTTCAAGGTATTTCCTGATTTCTTTTGTAATTTCCTCCTTGACCTAGTGTTTGTTGTAGAGTGTGTTGTTTAATTTCCATATATTTGTGTCTGACCTAGTTTTCTGGCCCCTGCTAATTTCAAGCTTCATACCATTATAATCAGAGAAATTACTTTGTATAATTTCAATCTTTTTTAATTCTTTGAGTGTTATTCTGTGGCTTAGTATGTGGTGTATATTGGATAATGGTCCATGTGCACTTGAGAAGAAAGTATATCCCACTGTATTTGGGTGTATTGTTCTGTATATGTCAATTAGGACCAGATCCTCTAATGTATTATTTAGAGTCTTTGTTTCTTTATTGAATCTTTGTTGAGATGTTCTGTCTAGTCATAATAATTTTGTATAAAATTACCCCACTATACTTGTATAAGCATCTATTTCTCCACTTAATTTTCCCAGTGTTTGCCTCATGTATTTTGAGCCTCGTGCTTAGGTGCATAAATGTTTATTTTGTTCTTTCTTCCTGAAAGTTTACCCCTTTTACTAATATATGGAACCCATCTTTGGCTCTTAAAATCATTTTTTGAGAAGAGAACCTCTGTTCTTGTGTCCTGGACAGTTCTCTCATGTATGTCTGTTGGGAAGAAAAGAGGCAGAAGAAGCTACAGGTAAAAGAAAGCGGCTCTGTGGCGGAAAGTCAGAGGCAAAACTACCACCACTAGGGGCCACTGTTGGATAAGAATTGTTCCTCCCTCACACTTGCTGGAGGGCAGGGGGCTGAATTCAAAGGCAGGGGGAGAGGGACGGGGCAAGATGGTGGTTGAGTGAGTGCACCTGAGTGTCTCTCCTGCATAGAAGCAACTGGGCAGCATTGGAAATTCTTTGGGACCAGGCTGTTTCAAGATTTTGCATGGCAGGACGTGTCTGGACATTGATTTGGTGGGAAGGCAATAGAGAAAATTCATGTATAAGATAAAATTGAGGCTCTCTTACACGATGGTGGGGGATGCGTATGGGACACTCCCTCCTGGGGTGGGCGGATCTGCAGGAGGCCTTCACAGACCGATTTGGGGAGACAGACGGGAGTTTTGTGTGAGGTGGGGAAATTTTTTATTTCTGACATGAATAATAGTGCTTCCGGCTAGAGCCCCACCCCCAAGGCTGGCTGCCAATCTGCAGCAGCCTTAAATTGCTCACAAAAAAGAGACATCACCAGGAGGTTGGTTCAGGGGCCTGCAGGGTGGGAGACGTCTGGAAGCTGATTAGGGGAATCTTTTTAAGGCATGGGAATTTCGGGTTCAGACACTGATATCTGCGCTTCTGGCTGGAGCCACGCCAGCTGGTCCTGGCTGCTGATCTGCAGCGTCATTAAATTGGCTGCAGTGTAGAGGGACCCACAGGTGGCTGTTTCAGGTGATTGCAGGATGGGAGCTGTCCTGAAGTCGAATTAGTGATACAGCCACAGAGGAGACACTAGTGAGAGGGTGAATTGTGGGGTTCTGAAGCATAGGTCAGAGTTTGTGGATGTGATCTCCCCCATAGGTCTGGCACTGAGCTGTGGGGATCCCTGAAGGCTGTGTTGCACTGCGGTGCTCCCAGGCTCCCAGTTAACCAGATTTGAGGTTGCCAGGTCTGTGTCCCCTAAACCCTGGTGGCCTACACCCCAAGAATCACACCTCTTGAGTCTGCAATATCACAGACTTTCCATCCTTGAATCCACCACGCCCTGTGGTACATCTGATGTCATTGAATGTCCTAGCCCTCAACATTTGTGTTTTTTCTTTTTTGTTTTTTTGTTTTGTTTTGTTTTAATTTTTTTAAATTTTTTATTGTAGTGATTGCTAACATTGCATTATCTCCTAATCTTTTCTCCCATTGTATCCCCCAAGGTCTTTTGTTTCTTCTTTCTCTCTTATCACTCATTTTCTTCTTATTTTATCTTACTTATACAATAGGTGCTGGAGGGAACACCTCACATTTGCTGGGTTTCCTCATCCTCCACTGCCTCATTTCTGTATGAATTGATTTTGGCTACCTACACTATCTCCTTTCCCCCACATATTGATATCCTCCATCATCTATTGTCTCTCCTATATTCCACCTCCCTTTCTTTGATCCCCAAAATGTCTGTTAATTTCTAATAACTTTGTTTTGTTTTCTGTCTTTTATCCACTCTTGAAACTATTGCCTTTCTTTTCTCTTTCCCTCTCTCACGAAAACACTAACTTTTTAATTCATACCATATTCCTCCCATATTCAGTCAACTACCTCATTATAGGTACTCTACCTACTTCTATAACTCTACACAACATACATGAATCTATTATCCATTCTCCCAGAATTCATATTGTTGCTCTGTTAACATTTCTTACCAATACTACTTTACACATTTTCCTTTCTTACACAATTGCCTTTCCCTGGCCCTAATACTTTCCTCCAAAGTGAACTCACCCAGCAACAAGAAATTAGAATAAGAAGAACAAAGTGACAAGGAGAAGATATACCACTTACACAAAAACAACAGCTAACTAATCCCCAAGACTAGACAAAGAAGCTAAGAAACTGATTAACCCATCAAGATAAAATGATGACCAGACAGCAACAAAAAACTACAAAACAAACCAGTAATCAGGAAAACATGGCTGAATCCAATCAACAAACTAAAAATCAGGAAGGGGAGCAGAACTTTGCACAAGTAATTAAAGATCTCAGAACATATATCACAGACAAATTTAATGAAGTAAAGGAAGAGGTTAACAATATGAAGTCAACATTTGGAGGGGAAATTGCAGACATATGCAAAAAGATAACAGATATGATGGGAATGAACACCACGGTTCAAGAAATCAAAAATATACCTGCAGCAAATGGCAGCAGATTAGAAGAGGCAGAGCAGAGAATTAATGATGTGGAAGACAGTACACCAGAAATCAAAGAGATAGAAAATTGATTGACAAAAAGAAAGAAAATATCCAGCTAGGACTTAGGGACCTGAATGACAATGCAAAATGCACAAACATACGTATTATAGGCATCCCAGAAGGAGAAGAGAAGAGAAAGGAGTCAGAAGGAGTGTTGCAGGAAATAATGGCTGAAAACTTCCCAAGTCTACTGAAAGAGACAGATGTACATATCCAAGAAGCACAGTGAACCCCAAACATCATAAACCCCAACAGGCCCACCCCAAGACATATACTTGTCAAATTATCCAATGCTCAAGACAAAGAGAATATTCTAAAAGCAGCAAGAGAAAAGAAAACCATCACATACAAGGGAAGCTCCATAAAATAAGTGCTGATTTCTCATCTGAAACCATGGAGGCAAGAAGACAGTGGTATGATATAGTCAAAGTACTAAAGGAAAAAAATTTCCAACCAAGAATACTCTATCCAGCTAAACTAGCATTCAAAAATGATGGAGAGTTCAAAATATTCACAGATAAACAGAAATTGAAAGAGTATGCCAACAAGAAACTTCCCCTTCAAGAAATTCTAAAGGGAGTTCTGCAGGAAGAAAGGATAAAACAGGACAGGCAGAGTTGGAGGAGAGTGTAAGAGCAACAAAAAGACAAAAAGAGAAGAAGAAAAAAAATAAAATAAGACAAACAGAATTCCAATCAAAATATGGCTAACATAAATAATACCTTGAAAGTAAGAACACTGAATGTCAATGGATTAAAATCAGCTATGAGAAGATTCAGACTGGGACATTGGATAAGGAAATATGACCCATCTATATGTTATCTACAAGAGACACATCTTAGAGCCAGAGATTCATGGAGGCTGAAAATGAATTGTTGGAAAACAATCTTTCAAGCAAACAATAACCAAAAAAAAAAGGGCAGGAGTAGCTATATTAATAGCAGACAAAGTAGACTTTAAATGCAAAACAATTGTGACAGACAAAGAAGGATACTAAATATTAGTGAAAGGGACAATCTGTCAAGAAGAATGAACAATCATATATATTTATGCTCCTAAAAAGGGCTCCTCTAAATACGTGAGGCAAACACCATAAAAACTAAGTGAAAGAATAGACACATCTACAATTATAGTAGGGGGTTTTAATACACCACTATCAACTCTGGACAGAACATCTCAAAACAGAATCACTAAAGAAATGAAATATTTGAACAATTTATTAGAGGAGCTTGTCTAATAGACATATACAGATCATTACACCCAAACACAGCAGGATATACATTCTTCTCAAGTGCACATGGATCATTCTACAAGATAGACCTATGCTAAGCCACAAAGAAAGGCTTAATGAATTCAGAAATATTGAAATAATACAAAATAAAATCTTTGACCACAGTGGAGTGAAGCTAGAAATCTGCAAGGGCCAGAGGCCCAGATTTCACACCAAAATAATGAAATTAAACAGAACACTCTTAGAAAAACAGTGGGTCAAAGAGAAATCTCAAGAGAAATCAATGACTACCTTGAAACAAATGATAATGATAACACAACATAACAAAATTTATGGGATGCAGCAAAAGCAGTACTGACAGTGAAATTTATAGCCATAAATTCATACATCAAAAAAGAAGAAAGAGCAAAAATTGAAGAACTAACTGCATATTTGGAGGAATTAGAAAAAAAACAACAAAGTAATCCCACAGGAAGAAGAAGGAAGGAAATAACAAAGATAAGAGCAGACCTAAAGAAATCGAAAATAAGAAAGCACTTGAAAAGATAAACAAGACCAAGAGCTGTTTTTTTGAGAAGATGAATAAAATTGACAAACCTTTAGCGAGACTAACAAAGAAAAAAGAGAGAAGATGCAAATACACAAAATAAGAAACGAGAAAGGAGATATCACCACTGACCACACAGAAATAAAGACTATCATAAAAGGATACTTTGAAAAGCTATATTCCAACAAAAATGAAAATTCAGAGGAAATGGACAAATTCCTAGAAACACAGAAGCAGCCTATACTGATGAAAGAAGAAATTGATGATCTCAACAAACCAATCACAAGTAAAGAGATAGAATCAGTCATTAAAAACCTCACAGCTAAGAAAGGCCAGGGCCAAATGGCTTCACAGGTGAATTCTATGAAACATTCCAGAAAAAAATTAACACCAATCCTGGTGAAGCTCTTCCAAAAAATTGAAACAGAGGTAACATTACCTAACTCCTTCTTTCTTGCCAACATTATCTAGTACAAAAGCCAAACAAAGACACCACAAGAAAGGAAAATTACTGACCAATTTCTCTAATGAACTTAGATGCAAAAATACTTAACAAAATACTTGCTAATCATATTCAACAACACATTAAACGAATTATACACCACGACCAAGTGGGATTCATTCCAGTTATGCAGGGATGTTTCAACATAAGAAAATCAATCAATGTAATACACCATATAAACAGACTGAAGGAAAAAAATCACATGATTTTATCTATAGATACAGAAAAAGTGTTTGACAAAATACAGTACCCTTTCTTGATAAAAACACTCCACAAGATTGGAATACAAGGAAATTTTTTGAACATGATAAAGAGTATATATGAAAAAACCTACAGTCAGCATTGTTTACAATGGAGAAATCCTAAAATCCTTCCCTCTAAAGTCAGGAAAAAGACAAGGATGCCCACTGTCTCCCCTTCTATTAAACATTGTCTTAGAAGTACTTGCTCGAGCACTGAGGCAAGAACCAGATATAAAAGGAATTCAAATTAGAAAGGAAGAAGTCAAAATTTCATTATTTGCAGATGACATGATCCTATACATAGAAAACCCCAAGAGGTCTACAACAAAGGTTCTGGAACTCATAAATGAGTTTAGTAAAGTCGCAGGTTACTAGACCAATGTGCAAAAATCAGTAGCATTTCTGTACACCAATAATGAGCAAGATCAGGAGGAAATCAAGAAACAAATACCATTCACAATAGTAAAGAAAAAAATCAAATACTTAGGAATAAATTTAACTAAAGAGGTAAAAAACTTATACTCCGAGAACTATACAAGACTGTTCAAGGAAATCGAAGAAGACCTAAATAAATGGAAGAATATTCCCTGCTCATGGATAGGAAGACTAAATATTATTAAGATGTCTATCCTAACAAAGCTGATCTACACATTCAATGCAATCCCAATAAAAATCAACACAGCCGTCTTTAAGGAACTAGAAAAATTAGCTATGAAATTTATTTGTAAAGGAAAGAGGCCCCGAATAGCCAAAGACATATTGAAAAAGAAAAGTCAAAATTGGAGCAATCACACTACCTGACTTCAAAACATACTACAAAGCTACAGAAGTGAAAACAGCATGGTATGGGCATAAGGAGAGACACACAGACCAATGGAATTGGATTGAAAGTTCTGATATAGAACCTCATATATATAGCCATATAATATTTGATAAAGACACCAAACCCTCTCAGCTGGGAGAGAATGGCCTATTCAACAAATGGTGCCTGGAGAACTGGATATCTATATGTAGAAGAATGAAAGAGGATTACCATTTCACACCTTATACAAACATCAACTCAAGATGGATCAAAGACCTAAATATAAGAGCCAAAAACATAAAGACCTTGGAAAGCAGTGTAGGGAAACATCTACAAGACCTTGTAATAGGAAATGGGTTCATGAACATCACACCAAAAGCACAAGCAGCAAAAGAACAAATAGTTAAATGGGACTTCTTCAAAATTAAAGCCCTCTGCACCTCAAAGTAGTTTGTCAAGGAAGTAAAAAGGGAACCTACACAATGGGAGAAAATATTTTTCAACCATATATCTGATAAGAGACGAATAACTTGCATATATAAAGAACTCCTATATCTTGAAAATAAAAAGTTAAACAACCCATTGAAAAAATGGGGGAAAGGTTTAAACAGACACTTCTCCAAAGAAGAAATACAAATGGCTAAAAAGAACATGAAAAAATGCTCCAAATCTTTAGCTATCAGGAAAATGCAAATCAAAACTACAATGAGGTACCATCTTACTCCCTTAAGATTGGCAGCTATGAAAAAAACAGAAGAATACAAATGCTGGAGAGGATGTGAAGAAATGGGAATCCTCATCCACTGCTGGTGGGAATGCAGAAGGATCCAACCATTCTGCAGGAAAATTTGGTGGTTTCTCAAAAAATTAACCATAGATTTGCCATTTGACCCAGCAATACCACTGCGGGTATATACACAGCAGAACTGAAAACGAGGACACAAACCGTTATATGCCCACGAATGTTCATAGCAGCATTGTTCTCTATTGCCAAAAGTTGGAATCAACCCAAATGCCCTTTAACAGATGAGTGGATCAATAAAATGTGGTATATATATACAATGGAATACTACTCGGCTTTAAGAACAAATACACTACAAACACATGTGATAAAATGGATGAATCTTGAGAAACTTATTTTGAGTGAAGCAACTCAGGCATTGAAGGACAAATACTACATAACCTCAATGATATGAAATAAGCAAGCTGTCTCAGAGAGCTAGAGACTGGAAGATAGGCTTACAGGAAATCGGGGGGTAGAGGAAGGATGTAAGCTGACGTCTGCAGGGGTGGAATCTATGATGATCTGGCGGTAAGTATGAGCACAAAGAAGAGATAAAATGGGGGCAAGGGGTTGCCTTTGGGTGGGGCTTTGCGGGTTTGAGGGGGCCTGGGGATGGGCAGAGGGGTAATATTGCCCAAAAAATTGGGGGAGGGAGGGGCAACATATGAACATATGAGCGTGTCAGGTGTTGGTTGAGAGTAAAATGCAGAGAAAACCGTATCAAAATATAATTAGGAGGGTTACCTCTTTAGGATGCTCAGAGGGAATGGTCTGATGCGGGACAGACTCCTGGGGAATGTCTGAATGCTCATTTTGCCAGGGTGGGTTGTACCATTGGGTAGAGACCCAAGTAGTGAGAGTGGGGGTGGACCCACATCCTGGGGAGGACTAATGCCATCAAATAGAGGGAACTGTATCAATCAAGAGAAAGGATGACTCCCAGGGCATTAGGGCAGTTGAGCAAGTCAGGCCCTGAGCACTGTTGCAAGTATATCTGGGCGTGGCTCCTTGGGAAATGGAGATTGGCTGTCGCTGTGGGCCCCAAGGGGAGGGGAAATTGGATGTTGAATGGATGGAACCATGTAAATGTGGGGGCAAGAGAGGAGTTTCGTGAGAGTACACAAGGATGAATATAAAACATGTAATATTACACCAAAAACATATAGGGGACGACAGACTAATAATGTAAACCATAATGTAAAACAAAGGATAACTAAAAAATTTAGAAAACTGTATATCCTAAAGTATGGACCACAATGTAAGCACAGATGTCACATTGTTTGAAAGCTATTGTCTCAGATTCTGTACATCAGTTTAAGTAAATATGATATGAATAAGTTGAAAGATTATCACTGTGGAAGGGAAAAGGTTTTATGGTGGATGTGTGGGAGTACTATACATTGTATATATGAATTACTGTGATCTGGGACTCCTCTGAAGAGAAGCTGTATAATTAGGAAAAAAGAAAAGAAAAAGATAGGATGTAGCATTTTTCCAAATCAATATGCATTCTACAGCTAACCTTTAAACTCATTGCTATATTCCATTTTACTAGTAAGGGAACCTGACATTATATTGGGCTTTACTTTTCAGGAAGTTTTGGATCACAGAATGGTTCAACAATGGCAGCGGAGGAATACTGGTATGGGATGTTATTGACAGGCAATATATGATTGACAGTGATTTATACAGGGCATACGTCCAGAGGGTATGGAAATGTTTGGATATAGTCATAGTAGAAAAAATTAAATACAACAGCTGGGGGGGTACTGAGTTACTGGCCAGTGGGGGCTCTGCCGTTGTCCGGAGGGGAGCAGCAGTAGTACCCCAGGTGCAATGGTAAGGATCAGGAAGGAAAGAGGGTCCAACAGTGAGCCCCTGATACTAATGACTATGCTTGTGAGCCTATATGCCTGAAATAAGAACAAGGCCTAGAGCAGCACTGTGCCTAGGAGTTCCCTCCTGACAGCCTCCATGTTACTCAAATGTGGCCAGTCTCGAAGCCAAACTCAGCATGTAAATGCAATGCCTTCCCAACAACGTGGGACATGACACCCGGTGATGAGCCTCCCTGGCATCGAGGGATCACTTCCAAGTACCAGCTGATGATGTAACTAGAAAATGTCCTTGAATTAAAGGTTCAACGCGGACCAGCAGAATATCCCTATCTACATATAATAACAGGAGTTAAAAATTCTGTTTGACCTAAATTAAGGGGGAAATGGAAAGGACAGATGAGTTTATATGGCTATGAGTCT
The DNA here is from genome assembly GCF_030445035.2 of Dasypus novemcinctus. Taxonomy (NCBI): domain Eukaryota; kingdom Metazoa; phylum Chordata; class Mammalia; order Cingulata; family Dasypodidae; genus Dasypus; species Dasypus novemcinctus. Next base: position 23,229,415 of record NC_080694.1, read on the forward strand.
CTAAAAAAGAGTCTGGAGGTTTTCAGAAGGATTGCCCATATGCACACCTGAGAAGAGTTTTAGAGACAGATAAATTAGATACACCCCCAGATATTGGTCCTTTTGAGGGCTAAAGAGACCCACAAGTTCTATGGTCATGGCAGATGGGGTTCACTGCCATGTCAGTTGGCCCTTCTTTGGAACTGGTGTTTCTGCATGATGAAGCTGGACTCAGATGATATCTCTTTTCACAAGCCTTTCATGGTACTTTATTGGAATTGTAGTTGGTGCTGGGGCTTAAGATATATCTTGGGGGTTTGAATTTCTGGACTGACAATATGATAGGCAGGCCCTGCCCTCAACAGACTACAGCTCCTACACTCTGATTTATTGGACTTACTCCACTCAGCTAACATGGAGTTGAAGAATGTCAACCACCACAACATGGAGCCTAGAGTGCCTAAAACTGAAAGCAGGAGGATTGCATCCAATATCCATGTGGAATCTAAACCCCCTCTTGACATAGATGTGGAATGGACACAACCAAGCCAAGGTTCAAAGGAAGGAGGAATACACTAAGGATCAGAGTGGACTTAATGATATTCTATTCATGAGCTGTTGTGGTTAATAATCAAGAAAATGTGGCATTGATGAGGAAAAAGTGGCCATGGTGGCTGCTGGGTGCGGGGAAGGCAAGGAAGAGAAGAAATGTGGAGGCATTCTCGGGACTTGGAGTTGTCCTGGGTGGTGCCCCAGGGACAATTGCCAGATGTTGTTTGTCCTCCCATGGCCCACCCGATGGAACATAGGAAAGTGTGGGCTATGGTGTGGAATACGGGATATGGGGTACAGCGATGCCTGGAGATGTACTCACCAGATGCAATGGATGTGACATGATGATGGGGGAGAGTGTTACTGTGGGAGGAGTGGTGGGGTGGGGGCGGTGGGTGTGAATGGGGACCTCATATTTTTTTAATGTACTATCTTTTTTAAAAATGAATAAACTGAGTAGAATTTGAAAAAAAAAAGCAGTCTGCTTTAAAATCATCAAAAGTTGATGATCTTCAGCACGATTGATGAGCAGGGTGGTGTACCAGAGGGCCACCTGTTTTATGACCAACTCTGTGAGCTCACCAAGCCCCTCACAGACTTACTGATGGGGGCTGACTCATATCCCCCAAGACACATTCAAATCCTGGTCCCTAGTGCTGTGGGTGGGAGCTATTTGGAAGAATCTCAAAGATCCTTTTAAGATGAAACCAAATTTTGAGCCAGGAGGGCCTTCATCCTACAGGACTGGAGACCTCACAAGGAGAGGATCTAGACAGATGTACCCCTGTGCAGAAGTGGAGACCACAGGATTCAGATGGCCATGTGATGAGCAGAGGCTGAGCCAACATCAGGATGCCTCCCTGCAGGACTGTGTGGTTGCTAATCCCTTGATCTGATGTCTAGCCTCCAAACCCTGAGACACTGAATTCAGACTCAGACACAGACAAGGTTAGCATTCCACACTGTAAAGATGGGGGAATGTAGGCTCAGAGAGATGACAAGACTTACACTAGACCTCAGAGCTAGAAAATGGAGGAGCCAGAATTCTACCCAACCCTGGTGAATGCCAAGCCCCATGCTTTCCTCATGACCTCAGCTGCTTCTCACTTACAGGGTGACAACAGAAAATGCTGGCCACCAGGGCCATCCATCCTTCCTAGGGATTTTTGTCCTCGAGTGAACAAAATTCCATTATTTGCAGTTCAGACCACTGGGGAGAAATTGCACTGCAGTATATCTAGAGTTCAGTTGTGCTAAAATGTAACTTTCCTGATATTTCCTCTTGAGGAAAGTAAATTGCAAGCATTGTTTTAGGTACACTAGAGATAATATCAGGCAGTAGTGGCTTCTGTGACTATTAGGAAAATAACTGCACACCCCTCCCAGAACACAAATGCAGAAAGCCCATGAACACAAATCCCAGTCACTTAAGGTGGGGGGATGTTTTTAATGTTGTCAAGGTGCCCGCAGTGAATGAGTCACCAGCATCACAATCTGAAATAGTCTCATGTAAAAATCCACCTGCTGGATGTGCCTACATTCTAAAGGTGTCTGCCAGGTTCTTAACCAGGGCCCTTAGGGAAGCTGCTTGTCATTCATTGTCCCCACCATAAGGCCAAATGGGGCATCTCTGCAGTTTCCAGATGTCAGCACAATGAGGATTTAAGGCCAGAGGTGTCCCTCCTCCCCCATGAAAGGAGCTCCTGGGCCTTTGGGGACTGGGGTGACCCTCAGGTTGGAGAAAAGTACCTAAAGCCAGGGGCCTTGATCCTGGGGATGTTGTTCTTCCTGTAGAAGTCAGCCCTCACATGGTTGGCGCTGCCATGGTGGTGGTTCAGTGGCTTGATGGGCTGGTGGATGTGCTTCACATAGGTGGACGACATCAGCACCTCAATGGGCCATTCATGCTCCTGTGGGGGATCATCAAGATGCTCCCATTAGCAGAGGTCTGCTGCTGTAACTGCCTGACTCCCAACGAGGGGCAGAAGTTAGGAGCTTGGGTTTGTAGAAGTCAAACTAAGATGTCACTGGTTAAGCAAGCATGAGGGCATAATTCTAACAAGTTCATTTTCTAGTGTCACTTAAAAATCCATCACACTTCTGGAATGAATTAATTTGTGCTGGATGTTCATGATTTTTTTCATTACAAGTAGGAAAATTGAAACGTAACTGATTGGAATGCTTTTCATTTCAGGTGAAGAATCATGTCTGGACAGACTGAGTCTAGCACAGCTGACACAACTGTACTTATCCTCAGTTCTAGAATATCCTTTCTATAAGGTAAAAACAAAAAGTGTATGGCATTATTTCACTGAGCGCAAACAGTTTTCTTGTGCCCCTTCTGAAAACTAAGTCGCTTCTCTTTTGACTCATCTCCATAACTTTATTAAAAGGGAAAACTTTCATTTACTTGGAGGTATGTGAAATAGCTGGCCTTTTCTTTGGTAAATTGACCCCATTTCTGTCTTGTCCTATAGGACCAGTTCCTGCTGTATGAGATTTCTAGATGGTTTCAAGTGTTGAAGGTGTATGAGTCTTAGTATTCCTTGATTCACTTCAAGGGTTTTAAAGGGTTTAGCACGCACAATAGCCATTTGATTAAAAAGTCTGAATCTCTGAACTCTACAAATCCTAATTATTTCTGAGTGCATTTTTAAACCAAGTCAGAAATTTCACTCTTCTCTGGGAGACTTTAGTTTAGGTGGTATCTGAGCTATAAAGATTCCCTCTCATAAATTTCACAGCACACCTTTTTTGTGTGATTGGAAATAGTCTCAACAGACTTCAACACCTTCTTCTGTGTCCTTCAAACTTGACTCAGGATCATTTTCTGATAAAAGGTAAATATATAAAAAGTCATTACTCTTTTCTTTTAAAAAAATTTTAACAATGCCAAGGCCTATAAAGATAAACACTAAAATTAGTTAACCCCAACCACCTCGATTCCCTGAAATAACAAATTTGTAACTGTGCTTTCTATGCCAAACGTACACAAATATGGAAACCAATTTTCTTTTCTCTTTGTTATGTCCAGTGTATCATATATTTTACCGTTATGTTCAGTATACATAGACCTTCCTCAAGACCAATATGTGTGGATCAAATATGTTCTTTTTCAAAGTGGTGTAGTATTTTATGGGACTTACTCACCAGTTCCCCAGCTTATAATCTTTCAGGTTCTTTCCATCTTTAGTCTCTATCCACAATGCTGTAGTAAACATCCTTGCATGTCATTCTACTGGGGCCCATGCTCCTTCAAGCCTCAGACTAGAATGCTAAGAGTGGGACTAGTAGTGTAATGTCAGTAGATAGTGATTCTGAATGGTAGATGTCACACCTCCCCAGCAGAGAGTGAAGGTGGCTGTGTCACCCCCACCTCCACTGTACAGTTTTTTTTGTCCTGTTAGCTTTTGCCACGCAATTCAGTGGAAAAGGGTGTCTTGTCATGTATTTAAATTGCATTTGAATGAGCAATAACGAAGTTGAGCATTTTGTCAAATGTTTATTGACCATTTGTATTTTCTAGGAATTGCCTTCCTACTCCCTAATTCATCTTTCTATTGCCTTGTGTTTTTAAGATTTGTGTGGCCAAATCTACATGTCATTTAATGGTTCCTGACTTTCCCATCATGCATAAGATTATTTCACTAAATATGTGTTAGTGCAAATATTTTACTAATTTTTCTCCATTGGATCTTTAATCCACCTGGGATTTATTATATAGGTATACCTCAGAGATTTGGCAGGTTCAGTTCCAGACCACCATAATAAAGTGAGTTACATGCATGTTTTGGTTTCCCAGTGCACATATACTATAGTCTTTTAAGTATGCTATAACATTATTTTTTATTTTTAAATACATATACCTCAATTAAAATGTGACACAGATGAAGCGAGCACATGTTGTTGGAAAACGGGCAAAATAAAATGTGACACTGATGAAGCAAGCACACGTTGTTGGAAAACTGGCACTGATAGACTTGCTTGACACAGGATTGCCACAAACCCTCAGTTTATTTAAAAAAACAAACAAACACAATATCTGCAAAGTGCAATAAAGCAAAACTCAGTAAAAGGAGATATGCCCATAGTCTGATGTTTGGTAGGAGTTTACCTGTTCTTTTCTACACAAATAACCAATTTTCCATCACTATTTGTTCCATCGCAATCCTTTATTTATTGAATTGAGATGTCAGTTTTATCATTTCTTCTTGGATTAAAAAATTTAACTGAGTGTCCTTCAGGTCCTTAAAGCAATTCTGAGAGTTTCAGAGATGTTTCTTGAACTTGACAGCATTGTCGTGATGTTTATTGTTCTTTTTTCAGTGACTACTCTTAAAACACATTTTAAAGATATTTTGAGCTATTAGACTTGAACTATAACAAGGATATTTTTCATTGCTGTGTTAAGAAAGTTACCAGTCCTAAGTCCTGGAAAAGCATCATTTATTAAAGGAATTTTGTATCAAACTTTTATACATAGGTAACTCACTACCTTCACTTTATTCTCTGGTTTTGTATCTTGTTTATCTCTCTCATGTTTGTATATATAATTTTTAGGGTCCCAAACTTCTTCCTAAATATCAAGTGAAATCATTTCTTATTCCATACCATTCCCTGGAGACCCCTGTGGATTTTCACTTTCATACATCTTTAGTGATTGGATTGGTTGACCTTTTAGGAGCAAGATCCTACTTTGCTTCCAAAATGTAACACCCTATTGGTATACAAAAGGTAAGTACCAGGGGGTTTGTTTACAGAACCTTAGTGGTTGTTATCTCTTTGGGAGACAGGTGGAGCTTAGTAGCCACAGAATGCAAAATGAAATCTTCCCTGCCCCGCATGAGGCTCTAGAGTGTAGATGGTAGAATATAGTATATAGATTGTATTTGAATCCAGCTTGCCACAGATCAGCAGAATGTCTTTGCACAGTGTATTTACCCTTCTTAACCTTTTTCTCTTTACTTCCTCATCTGTAAAATGTGAGTAAGAAGAATATTGACCTCAAACACATATGGCAAGAGGGTATAAATGAGGGAATAACACAAGAAGTGCTCATGTCTGCTTAGCTGCTCTTATAGTTTAGGCCTGTGCTGTTCAGTATAGTAGCCACTAGTGCAGATGGCTACTTAAATTTAAATTAAACATAAGTAAAATTTAAAATTCATTTCCCTAGTCATATATCACATTTCAAGTGCTCCAAGGCCTCCCATTGCTGGTGGCTACCACATTAGCACAGATGTAAGCACGTGAATCATCCCGGAAATTGCTACTGGACTATGGTAACTTCAAGTTCAAGTCCTTCCTTTCATCAATTAAAAAGTCATCTCAAAGAGGACCATTTCTTATAGGCTTCATGCCACATGTTCCACCTCTGCTGCTCTCATGGTCCTTTCTACAGAAGGAATGGCATATACCAGAGGGCTGGGAAGGGAACTCTAGCCACTCCCCTTGGCCACATGTTGATAGTGATGGGGTGACGCGGTCATGGGCTGCATTAGCTGCCAGGAGGCATGGAAGAGATGGATGTGTTGAGCTTCTTAGGTGTCTAACTTTGCTGAGCTTTGAAGATTTTCTTCATTGTCTGAATTGAGAGTGTGCCACCATTTGTAAGAAGAAGGAGAGTGCGGGTGGTTCCTACTGCTCCTGGCTAATTTCAGGACCTACTCCTTGCTTTAGCCCAGGAAGCCTCCCTAATTTCAGGTTATAGGCTTGTTCTTGAAGCTGAGTGAGTGAACATCCTCATTTGGTTGTGGTCATTGCTTTGCAGCCTTCTGTCCTATTGATAAATAGTTTGGAAGAAATCAAAATAGAACAAAGAAGTAAAGGAAGATAGTGTTTGTGAGGGTATCACATGAAGACTTTTTTCCTTCTCTCACCAGATATTGAAATTAAATTAGATAAAGAAGGATTTGTATTACCTTTTACAGTTGATGAAGATGTACACAAAAGGTAAAGAAACTGTTGTGGTTTTTACGTTACAAGGCCTGTTGAAGTGAATGGGCAAGGATCATTTCTTAAAAGGGTGAGAAAAATAGATGATTTCAGAAATTAAAACTACTTTTCAGGATATGTTTTCTTTTCAAATTCCTTATAATATTTTATAAATAGCATCATTAATAAAGCCAAGTACTTTTTCAGTAGACTAAAGAGTAACAGATTTGTGATTGATGTGAAAGTATTGGCCATTAGGAAAAGCCAAATCTTGAGTAAACTTTGGCCAAAAAATATTAAGAATGTTTTGGATTGTTATAAAAAATATGTTTATTTTTCTATTTTTTTTCAGAGTAGCACTACTCATTAATGGCCCCAAAAGATTTTAGCAGCAAACATTTACTAGGAAAAGAGGCTATTAAACAATGGCACTTCCAGTTACTTGATTATCAAGTTGTCCAGGTATGGTTCCATTTCCCCCACCCCAAAAGTAATCCCTAATTCAAACTTGCTTTTTCCAGGGTCCTAAGTAGTCTGCTAGCCCAGTGGTCTAAGAATCTCATAGCTCTAATTTAAGTACCCATTTTGTTAATTAGGCTTTTCTGGGTACTGGATATTTTTTATAAATCTTTGGCTTCTGTTTTGAAATATGGAATTTTCTTACCTTCAGTTTTCCAAAAGCAGAACATGTCTATATTCTTCATAAGCTATGCTCAACTCTGTTTTTAGAGTTATTAAATTATTGGAATATCTGTTTTAATTTCCCCCTGGTATAAGGGAAAGAATGGACAAGATGACTCACTAAAACCAATATCTTCATCACTCCCTAATGCCTAAGACCTTATTGTTTCCTTTGTAAGTTACTTAATAAGGCATTATGATGATGAGTGACTAGAATGTAGATGAGTTTCCCAAGTTCTCTAAGGTATTCGTGCTAGTCTGCTCCCCGGTTTCCTCTCTGGCTTACTCTTGTCCAGTTCATCTTGCACACCCCAGACTAATCTTCTGAAAACCCTCAGCATGCCAGCCTGTGATCAGAAACCTTGCCTCTTTCCTACTCACAGGATAGAGTAGAACCTCCTCTGCTCTGACTTTTGCGACCCCTGCAGGCTGCACCTTGTTACCTGGCTCCAAGCTGGTGGTCTCTTCCCTCCCACCTAATCCACTCCATTCTCTCTTGCCTTGCTCCTTTGCCCAGTGCTCCCTCTCCCTCCAGACAGCATCTCCCTGTGACTAAATTCTGTCCATTCATTAGCACCCAACTCAGGACTCTTCTTTCCCCACAAACTAAAACCCTGAACTCCTCTGAGGGCTGGAATGCTGATTTTCTTCACACACTCTGCTTTGGCTTGTTGCATACTTCTAGTATTGATTGTGTCTTTGAGGACAGGAATCATGTTTGATCCTTTTTTAAATATCCCTCTTATTTAACCAACAAATATTTATTGAGCTCTTATTATGTGCCAGGCATTGTTCTGGGCTCTGGGAGTAAACAAGTAAGAAAACTGTGACTTTGCCCTCAAGGAGCTTCCATTCTTATGTGTGTGCAAGTGTTGGTGGGCAGGTTGTTAGAGACAAACAAGTTCAACATGGTAATTTCAGTTGTGAAGGATTATACTAGCCAGTTCCTTTTTTCTTTCCTCTTCCCATAACAGATCCATTTTCATGAGGCTGAGATGGTAAAATCAAGGCTTGAATTTGTCAAATATTTATCAAGAAAATTCTTTTCTCAAATCCCTGGGATTCAGTGCTGACAAGAAGGAATAGTGACTTCAGAACTCAGATCATGAAAGGAGTTGTGTTTTTATGGGAGTCAGTATAAAAAGAGCCTTATTTGTGAAATAGCCATTTTTCAGAATTATGGACTATTTGGTGATCTGAAAAGGATCTGTCTAGATCTTACAGAGACATGGAAGGAGCTTTTATTTTCCCTATACTGTGTATATCAAGTGTCAGTGATTGATTTAAAATTAAAGTTCAATTTAATATTAGTATCATAGATACTTGACTTTATATGTCAAACAGAACTGATCAAGTACAATAAAGGAATACAATGAATGACTATTTTTAAATCTGCCATCTTGTAACAGTTATCTGCTAAATGAAAAGAGTATGCTCTATAGAGAACTTCATTTCCTCTTTTTACAAATATAAGAAATAATTTTTCCCCATGTCCTGATGTACTTTGTTAGCAGATATAATGTATGGTGAGGAGGAGCAATGGGAAAACAGATGACTGCACTTTAGACTACTATAACATTTATAATTATAGAACGATACAGAAAAAAATCCTTTATTAAAATACAGGGAAGTGAATGTGTCTTAAGCAGCTGGACTCCTACCCACAATGTGGTAGGTCCCGGTTTCAGTTCCCAGTGCCTCCTAAGAGGATGAGCCAAATAACAAGCTGACAGGACGAGCTGACTTGGTGAGCTGATGCAACAAGGTGACACAGTGAGCTGATGCAACCAGATGATGCAGTGAGTGATGTAACTAAGAGACACAGTGAAGAAACACAATGAGACATATCAAATGGAGCAGAGGTGGTTTGAGTAATTAGGTGCCTCCCTCCCACATGGGAGGACCCAGGTTCTGTTCCCAGTGCCTCCTAAAAAGAAGATGAGCAGACAGCAAGTGCAAACAACTGGGGGGGTCAATTAAAATAAAATCTTTAAGTATATATGTATTCAGGGGCTTCTATTTTAAATGTACAATGAAGTAAAGTAAATTTAGGGAGGGTTGTGAGGGGGCAGGTTTGATTGTGGGGGAAATCTTCTAAAACGTAAATCATGAGTGAATTACATTGCATTTAGTGAAGTACAGATGCTTCACTCTCCAATTACGGTCAGGTTAAACCTTAAGGGGAGAGTGAGACAAGGCAGGCAGGTGTGGAAAGGGCTGCAGAGTTAGGAGACTGGGTTTCTACCTCCAGCTATTTCTGGGACCTTGAACAGGGGAAGTAGCTGCCATTTACTTTGCACCTGCTCTGTGCAGAGCTCCATGCTAAGCACTTGAACACAGGCCTGTATGATTTCCAGGGGCCTTGGACTTGGGCAATGTTCCCTCTCCAAAGCTCAGAGATGGTCAATGCCTGCCTTGGATATAGAACCACGGGTGAAGATGAGACTTGAACCTGGTCTGAGCAGCGATGCAGCAGAGGACTGCGAATCTGTATTCAGGAGTCAGGCACGTGGGATTGATTTCAACCTCTCTTGCAAATTGTATAACCTTGGGCCTCATTTCCAAATGGCTAATCAGAAAATAAGGATGAAATGAGTTAATACACATAAAAACATTTAGCAAAAGGCCCACCACAAAGTAATCACAGGACATATTAGCTAGTAATATCTGCATTTCTACCAGTATTAGGGTTCTCTGAAGAAACAGCCAATAGGATATGGGGCCATATGTAAATAGGAAGGGATTTGTTAGTAGAATTGGCTTAGTGACCCTAGGGATAGGCAAGTTCAGATTTCCTAGGGCAGGCCATGCATTGGAAACAGCACAGGAGATGACTTCCTCGGGAGAAGCTGGAGAAGTAGAGAAAGGAGTTGTGACTGCTGAGAGCCTTGGTGTTGCTTTAAGACCTCCAGCTGCTGGGGTGATGGGACTCCCCTCCTTGCTGAAGGCAGTCACCCTTGTTTGTGTATGTAACCAGCCTTAGATGCAACCAACTGCCTAATAAGCTAAAGTCACCAACAGAATGTCCTCACAGTGGCAGGCCAGGGCTTGCATCATCCAATGACTCGGCACCAACTGGATGGTGATTAAGAATCACATGTAACTTTTTAGATATCTTTATCTTTACTTTTTAAGGTTTTTTTTTTATCTTTAGCATAGGTTATTGAAACTCTATGAGTTCTAGAGCTCTAAGTTCCCTTTAAAATTTTATGCTTCTTTGCAGAGAAGGAATGAGACATATAGAAGCAAATTAAAGACTGACCGGGAGAGAGATGCAATCGATTCGGATGTGTTCATATGCCCAAGTGAATTGCCACTCACCTGGGGGCCAGGATGAAAGGACTCTCACATCTTGGAAACATGTGAAGTGGTCTCATTTACAGTTCTTAGTGGTACTTACTTACAGTTCATGCAGTTCATGGCTTTGGGCCTGAGCCCTGTTCTGGATCATTCTATGCCTCAGAAACCCTTCCACAGTCCCTCTTTGCTACCGCGTCCAAGCCCAGTGTCACGTCTGCCTTCTGTGAGTTCTCTTGTCCTTCTCTGCCTCACCTTGCAGCCCTCCCCCACCAACCCACAACTCTAGGCAATCCTCCTTGTTTCTCAGCTCATCCTTGGTATGAAAGTAAACCCTGAGTTTAGAGTTTAAAGAGGGGAGACCTGACTACATTGCCATGCACATTGGTAATGTGGTTGTGAATACTGTGAAGAAAATGTGCAGCCTAGAACATTCCTCCACCCTCTCCACTCAGGTCCTCGTCCATCATGGCCTTTTCCTGCATTGCTCTTTCAGTTCCCTCCTCCATGGAGCCCTTGCCTCATCTGGCCTCCCCCTGCCCACTTCACACATCTATCATATAAGGGATTCCCACTTGCAGGTGTTGTGCTAAGTGCTCCAGGGTAAAGGAGAAAAGACCCCCTGTGCTTGCCTTAGCAGTTGTGTGGGACAAAGAGATAAGTGAGCCCACATTCCAGTGATGTGCAGCCAGAATTCTGCAAACCTCTGTGGGAGTGCAGAAGACTTCAGGCCAACCCAGGGAGTGAGAGGAGGCCCTTGGGTGGGTTCCTGAGTTGCAGGCTGCCGTGGATGGGGAGAATCTGAGACATGGCGCCAGCTGCAGCACACTGTGCAAAGCATGAAGAAAAGTCAGGCCACGGGGCTGGTGCTCCCTCTGCAACTGCTTAAAATGTTTCATCCTGCAAGAATGCATGTGCTTGTTAAGAAAAATTTAAGCTACTGAGTACATGACTGCTGCTTTCACTAACCATCCCACTACAAGAGGAGGGATTTGACAAGTTGTTAGATTTCAAAGTCCAGTCCTTACGAACCGAATCCTCATGTATATCTAATTCTAATGTTTCTATAGACACAAGCCAAATGGGCGATAATGCTGGGGCCATCTGAATTTCCTCATATAGTCTGCCCACCAACCCTGTAGTGGTGTTAGACAAAGCAGGTGACATCTAGTAGCAAGTGAAACCAAGATTCAAACCATTTTAGTATTCACTGCATAGCACTGGTCTCTGATGATGACCCTGAAGAATTTGAGGTGACATTCACATAAATGGTTAGAGATTAGCAAGACATTTCCCAGTGTCCCTGTTGGAAGTGTTGGAGCCATACATTTGAAGATAATTTTGAACACAGCATCTTCTTGCCATTAGTCTTCAAAATTAAAGCAGAGAAAGGAAAATGATTAAAAAGAGCTGTACTTGTGAGCATCACCTCTTAAGCAATGGAGGTATTCTCCGGTCAGTAGGGGGCAGCAAAGCTTATATTTATTGGCTACCCATGAAACGCTGGATGGTCCCTGGATCCTGTAATTGCTGGGCAGAGCAGTAGCTGCAGAAGGGTACAGTGACCGTTCCGGCTGAGCAAAAGGGGAGAAGTTTCTCTTGCACTGCTTACCTTCCTCCCAGTGAAGAAGCACTTTGCCTGAGCCAGGCCTGGAGGCAGAGGGATGGTGCTGCTGGGAGACGTGCCTATGGAGTGTGTGGTCCTAAAGTTGCTGCCTTCCAAGCCTTCGTAGGCTGGTGCATAAGGAACTTGGGGAATGCTTGTCAGATGGAAGGAAAAGTAGGGAGGAGCAGAAATCAGTGTAGTTGAGATAGTCCTGGGGTAGAAGAGCAGTCAGTTCCCTCCAAAAATGCTACACCACCACAAGGGCTTGGGCCACAAATCCAGAGGGGATTTTGGCTCATTGGTGAACTGAGCACCTCTGGAGGCTGAGATATCCCCAAAATTTCAAATAAGTGTAGTCTAAATAGTGGAGGATAGTCAATGAAACATGCCATGGAATTGCTTAGGGCAGCACCTGGCAAACAGTGAAGGGAATGCTTAGTCAATGGCAGGTGCTATCGTCGCTTCTCATAGAGGTGCTAGGGTGCTTTCTTTTCTAGTCAGATTTTATTGACACAGCTTTTGGTGAGGGTACGTGTAAGGAGGGGTAGGAGAAGCACAGACTGGGTTGCTGGGTCATACTTCTAGGGGTGCCATAATTCTAGGGCCCCTACTGCTAGTGTGCTGTACTTCTAGGGGTACCATACTTCTAGGGTCCTCTACTTCTAGGGGTGCCACTGTGAATGTGTGGTTACTGTTTTTGTTAATTAGCATCAAGGACATGGTACTGAAAAATCTCTAAAACCTCTGCCTGCAGCAAGGACCTGCGGGCAAGAAGCCCCCTGAGAGGGGTGCTCGTTGGTCCCGGCCTGAGAGCGACCCCTCCCCTGCTTGCCTGTCCACCTGCACTCCCTGCTGCCTACCCCTTCTGAAAGCTGCACCGTCCTTGTCCTCCCTTTCTGCCGCCTGCACATCAATGGGCTCGGCCTCAGGGCCACCACAGATGCTCTTCCCTCTGCCTGGAATGACCCACTGTTCCCCAGATTTCACAAGTCTGGCTTCTCATTATCATTTATGTTTCAAGCCGGTCTTCCTAGAGCCCCCCTGATTAAAGTATTCCCAAGGCCAGTTTTGTTCCCCTTTTCCTTTTTACTGATACACACACACACATTCGAGGCTTTAGAATTAAGTGAATTTTCGACAAAAGGAACGCACCTCTTGAACCAGCATTTGACTCAAGAAACAGCAGAGCGCTGCGGAACAGCTCAGTTTTCCCAGATATTACTTGGCTGGATTCGATTCGTGCCGCTGCACACCCGCACCTGCCAGTACCGTGAGCGGTGATCCCTCATGATGACCAAGGCGCTGAAAATTGATTCGTTGCACGTTGACACGATGCTGCTGCGGACACACTGAGTTAATATACGATGGCAATGAATTCCACCTTTTTCTTCCACTTCTGTTTCGCGGCTCCTGGAGGGTTTCAGATGCAGCGCGCGTGTGGCCTGCACTTCTTCCAGACAGCCTGCTTGGGACCCTCCGCGAGATCAAGGGCAAGGGCAAGCCGGCGCAGGCCCCCAGTCCAGCAGACGCGGCTCCTCGCGTCCCAAGTGAGCGCTCCAGGGGCCCGCAGGGAGACGGGAGGGCACGGTCCCATCCCCAGCCCGGCTGCGCCCTCGGCCCTGCGCCCCAGCCCTGCGCTCTCCGCCCAGCTTTGTGACTCGAGGCCGCGGTTTCCCGGCAACTGCCGAACGCGGGCGCCTGGCAGCCAGGCGGACTCGGGCGGGGCCCCCGGCCGGGTGGGACCGACCTGGCCTGGACGGAGAAGCTGGATGGGGGCGGCCTGCGGGACGAGGAGATCGCCGCCGCCACGGTGCGAGGCAAGCCCCGGCCGCCGCCCCACCTCGGCGCTGTCCGCCTTCAGCTACTTCCCGCAGCGGCGCCTGGACCCCGAGGAGCACAGCGACTTCTCCCGCCAGGCCAGGGTGAGACGGGAGGGCGGCATCGAGCGGCGGGGGTGAGGCGGTGCTGGGGGCAGGGCTCCCCTGCCAGGGAGCGGCTGGGGCGGGGCTGTGCCACCCGGAGCGGGGACTGGACACCCAGCGGCACCGCGTGGAAGGGGTCTGGGGACCAGGCAGGGGATGGGGGCGGGGCCCGGGCAGGGTGGGGGATGCTTCTGTGGGGGTGGGAGCAGGACATCATACTGGGAAAGGTCTACCGGGAAGGTCAAATGACGGGAGGGGCCGGGGATTGCTCACGAGTGAGGAAGACTCGATGGGGCGCCCGGGAGTGGAGGGGGCAGGGGCTGCTCCGCGGGGTCGTTGGGACAGGCACCTGGACCCTGAAGAGCAGAGCTTCTATTACTGAGAGACACAGATGCACCCCTCCCCCCCAGAGCTGGGGCCCCGCGGCAATCCGGGGGTGCTCGAAGAGTCTAGAAAGGGAGCCCCGAGGCTATCCAGTGTGCAGGATGCGGCGCCCTGAGCAGTATGTGCGGTGGTTCCCGGGGCTGTGAATAAGCAGCCAGGCTGATGGATGGTCCTGGGTCCCGGGAACCCTCGGGCCGCCTTCCCACCCACCAAGAACCAGGAATAGGTCTGCACCGTCTGGCCCGGCCCCTCTGGGAAGATGTGCATGGTGGGAAGAGCTCTGGGGTCTAAGCACCGGAAGCACCCAAGAGAGGGCAGAAGGAAGGAAGAGAAGGGTGTTCAGAGTTGTCCAGGTCACCCATTCCTTTCTTTTCAACATTGTTTCTGTCCGTCCCCAGGGCGTTCCTCAAGGCATCTGATTAGACAAAAGCCTTGGTTGAGGACCCTCAGCCTGGCGGACAGCTGGGCACCTGGGCTATCCCTCAGCCCTCCTGGAGGGATGGTAGTGCCAGAAGAGGGACATCTCACTTTTCTCAGGCTGCTGTCACAAGTGCCATGAACTAGGTGGCTAAAAACACCAGGAACCGCTCTCTCAGCCCTGCAGGCTGAAGCCTCAAGTGCGTGGGCCGTTCTGGTGGGTCAGTCCTGGCCGCTGGGGCACCTGTCCCTTTGCCAGCAAGCCTTCGGTTTTCAGTGCCTCCTCAGTCACCCTATGGCCTGCTCTGTCTCTCTTCCCATGGCGTACTCCCCTTCTCTCTGTGCCCACACCTCCCTTCTAAAGACACCAGCCATCCTGGACTAAAGGTCCACCCACTGCAGTCGGCCTCATTCAGTTTAAATGATTCTGCTTGCAGTAATGCTTCTGCAAAAAGTTCATGTTCCCAGGTACCTGGGATTAGGACTTCAAGGTATCTTTTTGGGGCACACAGCTCAACCCATAACGTGGAACACAGATTCCCTTGGAAAGGAAGTTAATGGTGTGGAAAATAATTCCAAAAAATGCCTCCTTCCTCTTCTCCTAGTCACCCAGTATTAGTGGTGCCCAGGTGAGTCCCCAGTTCTGGTCAACTCTCGCTGGAGTACTAGTGGGAGGCCTCTTGAGTCTCATGAGCTTCACTTCACACATAGAAGCGTAGTTTCCAGTTGAAGCAACTATGGCCCTCAGTCTGCCCCCTGGGATGTCTCTTGAATCCAAGGTACCCCTCTGCCTGGCTTCTAGCATGTGAAAGGACTGGATGGAGGAAGGAAGGAAGGAAGGGGACTTCTGGGGTCATCTGACAAGGTACCTGTCTCTGCTGGCCATTGAAACGGAGAGGGGTGGAACGGAAGGGTTCCCCACCTTCTGCCAACACACACTTCATGTATTTTCTTCCTGTGAGCAATAGGTTTTGAACAACTGTAAATAGTTTCACTTATTAAATGGGGTTTACATTTTGAGTCTATGGTACCTATGATACTGCCAGTGAGTTGATGGCCATCATGTGATAATAGTGAAAAAGCCAGGACTCTTGGTGTCTGAAGTTGTTCAATGCTTCTTTATTGAGAGAATATAAAATTCATCTGGATTTTCAGAATAACAAAGAGAGTTCATGCTACACCATTTTGTTTGTACCTTTGAGGAGTCCCTTTCCATAGCACCCTAAGGTGGATTGTGGATTGCTCCTTGATAGGGTGTCACTGATGGAAAGTACTGTTGAGGACTGCACAGTGGGGCTTGTGGTTTCTGAAGCTCAAATGTGGTGAAGAGCAGAGCAGAACCCCTGCCCCCTGTGGGCCAGGCCCAAGACGAAGAAGGGCAGAGTGAGCCTGAAGACTCAGTACCTCCTTCTTGAATTTGCCGGTCTGATAAGCAGTCCCACCTTCCAGGGCTGACTGAACAAGGGCGGGAGAGGGGCCTGGAGGTAGGAAGTGACTGGGGCTCTGCCCCTTGGAGGAAAATCAAGAATGAGCCATAAGCACGCCTTTCTATATGACACTGTAGGCACACTAAGGCCTGTGGGCCAAATCTGGCCCCCAGCCAGTTTTGATAAAGTTTTATTAGAACATAGCCACACCCATTCATTTCTCTATCCTCCCTGTGTAGGATGTCATGGTTGAGTGATAGTGACAGAGCCCCTGGGACAGGAGAGTTCCCACCTGGCCCTTCACAGAGAAAGTCGCTGACTCCTGCTCTAATGCCTTACTGCCGCCTGGAAAATGGGAATTGTCTTTAGAATACATTCATTCAAATGGGATTTTAAGTGTTTAAAGCATTTCATGGCCATTTTCATTAGCTGGGGTTACAGGCAAATTCAAGTCCTGGAGCTTTGTGTATGCCAAAAGGAAATTATGCAACTGAAATAAATATTAATTAAAATCTAAAGAAAAGAGCCTTAAAAGCAACAAGAACAGCAAAAGGCATTTCAAAGTCCATTTGTACCAATGTTCACACCATGGTATTGGGATTATGGGCACTGGTATTTGATCAACTCCAGGGCTCCAGGCGCAGTTTCTCCAACCTTGGGATCATTGATCATAAAGAGTGTGAATTCTGTACTACAGGTTTGCTGAAGGACCAAACTGCCCCAAAATTCATTGCAGGTACGTTCAGCTCCTAACAAAGCTGACCAAATTACTTCCTAAGTCAATTTCCTTGGAGCACAGTTAACATTAGTCAGTGTGTTGGTTAGCAGCCCAGGCTAAGGAGTCCCGGGTGGAAGTATCAGCGCTACGGTGACTAGCTATGGAGCCTTCACAAGTCACAGCCTCTCTGTCTCACTTTGCCATTCTAGGACAGATCAAACAGAACCGACCTCATGGACCACTTAAGAGAATGAATGTGCTTAGTGTGCATATAGTGACTCACAGTAAGCCCTGGGTAGGTGGAGCTCTAATTACTGTTTTGTTTTTATTTTTTTATTTTTAATTATCTTTTTTTAAAGTTAATAGATCACACAAAACATTACTTTAAAAAACATAAGAAGTTCCCATATACCCCACTCCCCACCCCCACCCCTATCAATTTTTTAGTTGTATTTTTTGAAGATACATAGATCACAAAAAATGTTACATTCAAAAAATATAAGAGGTTCCCATATACCCCCACCCCCCTCACTCCACTCCTCCCACATCATCAACCTCTTTCATTAGTGTGGCACATTCATTCGATTTGGTGAATACATTTTGGAGCACTGCTGCACCCCATAGACTAACTGGCTTTGGCTAGTGATGGTCAGTGCCCTTTTCTTTTGCTAAGGATTGCGTCCACAGGGCCAAGCCTTTCCTTCCTGATCTGATCACTGTCAGAGAGGCACATGATAGAACCGTCAACCTGGGGGCTTAAATAAGCAGTTCTGGGGCATTGTCAGACTAGCCCTGGCAAACTGAGACAGTGGCTAAAAGTAAAGATAGACTTCCCATGCCAAGGGGTGTGTGTGTGTGTGTGTGTGTGTGTGGCAGGGAGGCTCTGCTCAGTCCAGTCTCAGGAACCCAGGTGGAGGGAGGGTCACCAGTCAGGCTGTTGTCCTTTCAGTGTGAAGTCTTTGGAGCTCCTGGCCATGGGTGCTTACATGCTTCTGCCTGAAGAGTCACACATGGCTCCTTGATCACATGCAAGCACCTAGCAGAGGAGCAGGGACGGGTACTCCTGTGGGTGGCCGGGAGTGCAGGAGAATTGGCTATTGGTGCCGTCTACCACTCAGCTGATCCTGAAGTGCCCTCCAGGGTTGGTTCTCTGGCTCCATATCCCACTGCTGGAAAGCCCTTGCTTCTCCTACCAAGTGCCCTTTCTCAGCCAGCAGCTCTATCTGCAGTACCAAGGTCTCCTCCACTGTCACGTCCATTTCCTACCCCCAGCACCACCATCATCAGCAACCCTCCTTCTGTGTCACCCTGCACTTTGTTCACACCTCAGCTATTTCCTGAGGGAAAACTGATGGTACACAACAAGGGCCAAACCAGTATCAGGAAACACTGAATTTCAACAATACTCAAAACACAAAGGGCCAAATGGATATCAAGAGAGAAAGGTAAATGGAGTTTGTTTTGTTTTGTGTTTTTATTTTTTTAATTCATTTTTTAAAATATTACATTAAAAAAATATGAGGTCTGCATGTACCCCCATCCCCCTAACCCCACTACTCCCCCCATAGCAACGTTCTCCTCCATCATCATGACACATTCATTGCATTTGTTGAATACATCTCTGAGCATCGCTGCACCTCATGGTCAATGGTCCACATCATAGCCCACACTCTCCCACGTTCCATCCAGTGGGCCATGGGAAGATCTACAATGTCCAGTAATTGTCCCTGCAGCACCACCCAGGACAACTCCAAGTCCCGAGAATGCCTCCACATCTCATCTCTTATTCCCATTCCCCACACCCAGCAGCCACCATGTCCACTTTTTCCATACCAATGCCACATTTTCTTTGAATACTAACCACAATAGTTCATGAATAGAATATCAGCAAATCCACTCTAATCCATATTCTATCCCTCCATCCTGTGGACCTTAGATTGGTTGTGTCCATTCCACATCTATCTCAACAGGGGGCTCAGATTCCACATGGATGCTGGATGCATTCCTCCTGCTTTCAGTTGTAGACATTCTAGGCTCCATGGTGTGGTGATTGAACTTCTTCATCTCCATGTTATCTGAGTGGGGTATGTCCAATAAACCAGAGTGTAGGAGCTGAAGTCTGTTGAGGCTCAGGGCCTGACTACCACGTGGTCAGTCCAGAGATTTAGATGCCCTAGAAATATCTTAAACCCCAGCACCAACTACAATTCTGATAAATTAACAGGAAAGCCTTGTGAAAAGAGATCACGTCTGAGTCCAGCTCTATCACACAGAAACACAAACTCCAAAGAAGGGCCAACTGACATGGCACTGAACTCCATCTGCCATGACCATAAGACCTGTGGGTCTCTGTAGCCCTCAGAAGAACCAATACCTGGGGTTGTATCTACTTTATCTGTCTCTGAGACTCTGCTCAGGTGTGCATAATGGTAAACCCTCTGATAACCTCCAGGCTCTTTTGTAGAGACTCATAGCCATATAAACTCATTTGTCCTTTCCATTTCCCCCTTGATTTAGGCCAAAAAGCACTTTTAACTCCTGTTATTATATGTAGACAGGGATATTCTGCTGGTCCGAGATGAACCATTTATTCAAGGTCATTGTCTAGTTACATCATCAGCTGGTACTCGGTAGTGATCCCTCAGCACCAGGGAAGCTCATCCCCAGGAGTCATGTCCCATGCTGGGGGTGGGGGGGTGGGGAAAGCAATGCATTTACATGCTGAGTTTGGCTTCGAGACTTGCCATATTTGAGCAACACAGAGGCTCTCAGGAGGTAACTCTTAGGCACACTACTGCTTTAGGCCTTGCTCTTATTTCAGGTGCACAGACTCACAAGCATAGTCATTAGTATCAGGGGCTCATTGTTGGAACTTCATTCCTTTTTCGTCTTTGCCGTTGCACTTTGGGGATTGTTGCTGTTCCCTTAGGGACTGTGATAGAGCTCCCTGGTTAGGAATTCAGCACTCCCTCAGTTGTTATTTTTAATTGTTTCCACTAAGAAAATATCCAAACATATATGCCCTGTAGAACTCCCTGTCAACCATATGTCCCCTGTCAATAACATACCACACCAGTATTCCTCTGCTGCCATTGTTGAACTACTCTGTGATCCAAAACTTCCTGAAAAGTGAAGCCCAATATATTGCCAGTTTCCCTTAATAGTAAAATGGAATATAGCAATGAGTTTAAAAGTTAGATATAGAGTACATACTAATTTGGAAAAATTCAACATCCTATCTTTTTCTTTTCTTTTTTCTAATTATTAGGCTTATCTTCACAAGAGTTTTAGGTCACAGTAATTCATATATACAATATACAGTACTCCCACATATTCAACAGAAAACCTTTTCCCTTCCACAGCAATAATCTTTTAACATAGTCATACCATATTTACTGAAACTGATGTACAGACATTGAGACAATAGCTTTCAAACAATGTAACATTTGTGTTTACATTGTGGTTTATACTTTAGGCTATACGATTTTCTAAATTTATAGTTATCTTATGTTTTACATTATGATTTACATTTTAGGCTATCAGCCCCTATGTATTTTTGGTGTCATTTTACATGTCTTATATCCATCCTTGTGTAGTCTTATGAAACACTTCTATTGCCCTCACAGTTATGTTGGTTCCATCTATTCAATACCTATTTCCCCCTCCCCTTAGGGCCTACAGTGACAGTCCATCTTCATTTTTGAAGAGCCATGTTCAGAGGTACTTGCAACAGTGTTGAGGGCTTGACATGCTCAACTGCCCTAATGCCCTGGGAGCCACCATTTCTCTTGAGAGATACAGTTCCCTCTATTTGATGGCATCAGTCCTCCCCAGGATGTGGGTATACCTTCACTCTCATTATAAGGGTCTCTACCCAGTGATATAAACCTCTCTGGCAAAATGAGAATTCACATATTCCCTAGGAGTCTGTCCTGCATCAGATTATCCCCTTTAAGGAAGTTAAACAGGTAACTTTCCTTATTATATTTTTGAAAAGGTTTTCTCAGCATTATACTCTCAACCAAATACCTGACAATCTTCTATGTTCGTATGTTGCCCCAAAATCCCCCCAATTTCTTGGCAATATTACCCATTTGCCTATCCCTAGCCCCCCTAAAGCCCACAAAGCCCCACCCAAAGGTAACCCTATGCCCCAATTTTATCCCTTCTGGGTACACATATTTACCTCCAGCTTATCAAAGATTTCACCCATGTAGATGTCAGCTTACATCCTTCCTCTACACCACGATTTCCTGTAAGCCTATCATCCAGTCTCTAGCTCTCTAAGGCACCTTGTGTTTACTTATTTCATATCATTAATGTCATGTAGTATTTGTCCTTGCCTGGGTTGCTTCACACAATATAAGGTTCTCAAGATTCATCCATGTTATCACATGTGTTTGTAGTGTATTTGTTCTTAAAGCCAAGTAGTATTCCATTGTATGTATATACCACATTTTCTTGATCCATTCATCTGTTGATGGGCACTTGGGTTGATTCCAACTTTTGGCAATAGTGAACAATGCTGCTATGAACATTGGTGTGCATCTATCAGTTTGTGTCCTTCTTTTCAGTTCTGCTGCGTATATACCCAGCAGCGGAATTGCTGGGTCATATGGCAAATCTATGGTTAGTTTTGAGCAACAGCCAAAATGTCCTCCAGAATGGTTGGATCCTTATGCATTTCCACCAGCAGTGGATGAGGGTTCCCATTCCTCCACATCCTCTCCAGCATTTGTACACTTCTGTTTTTTTTCATAGCTGCCAATTTTATGGGAGTAAGATGGTATCTCATTGTAGTTTTGATTTGCATTTCCCTGATAGCTAGAGATTTGGAGCATTTTTTCATGTCCTTTTTAGCCATTTGTATTTCTTCTTTGGAGAAGTGTCTGTTTAAACCTTTCCCCCATTTTTTAAATGGGTTGTTTATCTTTTTATTTTCAAGATATAGGATTTCTTTATATATGCAAATTATAAGTCTCCTATCTGATATATGTTTACCAAATATTTTCTCCCATTGTGTAGGCTCCCTTTTTACTTTCTTGACAAACTCCTTTGAGGTCCAGAAGGCTTTAATTTTCAGGAAGTCCCATTTATCTATTTGTTCTTTTGCTCCGTGTGCTTTTGGTGTGAAGTTCATGAAGCCATTTCCTATTACTTGACTCTTATATTTAGGTCTTTGATCCATCTTGAGTTGATCTTTGTATAAGGTGTGAAATGGTAATTCTCTTTCATTCTTTTACATATGGATATCCAGTTCTTCAGGCACTATTTGTTGAATAGGCCATTCTCTCCCTGTTGAGAGTGTATGGTGGCTTTATCAAATATTATATGGCTATATATATGAGAATCTATGTCAGAACTCTCAGTTTGGTTCCATTGGTCTGTGTGTCTCTCCTTATGCCAATACCATGCTGTTTTCACTATTGTAGCTTTGTAGTATGTTTTGAAGTCAGGTAGTGTGATTCCTCCAATTATATTTTTCTTTTTCAATATGTCTTTGGCTATTCCGGGTCTCTTTCCTTTCCAAATAAATTTCACAATTACTTTTTTCTAGTTCCTTAAAGAATGCTGTGTTGATTTTTATTGGGATTGCATTGAATGTGTAGATCAGTTTTGGTAGGATAGACATCTTAATAATATTTAGTCTTCTTATCCATGAACAGGGAATATTCTTCCATTTATTTAGGTCTTCTTTGATTTCCTTGAACAATCTTGTGTAGTTCTGTGTGTATAAGTTCTTTATCTCTTTAGTTAAGTTTATTCCTAGGTATTTGATTTTTTAATTCACTATTGTAAATGGTATTTGTTTCTTGATTTCCTCCTGAGCTTGCTCATTATTGTTGTACAGAAATGCTACTGATTTTTGCACATTGATATTATAACCTGCGACTCTACTAAACTCATGATTTCGAGAAGCATTCTTGGAGACCTCTCAGGGTTTTCTATGTATAGGATCATGTCATCTGCAAATAATGAAATTTTTAGTTCCTCGTTTCCAATTTGAATGCCTTTTATATCTGGTTCTTGCCTCAGTACTTGAGCAAGTACTTCTAAGACAATGTTTAATAGAAGACGTGATAGTGGACATCCTTGTCTTGTTCCTGAACTTAGAGGAAGAATGTTAGGATTTCACCATTGTAAACGATGTTGGCTGTAGGTTTTTCATACATACTCTTTATCATGTTCAAAAAATGTCCTTGTATTCCAATCTTTTGCAGTGTTTTTATCATGAAAGGGTGCTGTATTTTGTCAAATGTTTTTCCTGCATCTATAAATATAATCACGTCATTTTTTTCATTCAATCTGTTTAGATGGTGTATTACTATCATTGATTTTCTTATGTTGAACCATCCTTGCATACCTGGAATGAATCCCAATTGGTCATGGTGTATAATTCGTTTAATGTGTTGTTGAATATGGTTATCAAGTATTTGTTAGGTATTTTTGCGTCTAAGTTTATTAGAGAAATTGGTCTGTAATTTTCCTTTTGTGGTGTCTTTGTTTGGCTTTGGTACTAGGGTATTGTTTATTGTTGGCATCATAGAATGAGTTTGAAAATGTTCCTTCTGTTTCAGTTTTTTGGAAGAGTTTTAGCAAGATTGGTGTTAGTTCTTTCTGGAATGTTTTGTAGAATTCACCTGTGAAGCCATCTGGCCCTGGGCTCTTCTGAGTTGGGAGGTTTTTAAAGACTGATTCTATCTCTTTACTTGTGATTGGTTTGTTGAGATCAGTAATTTCTTCTTTTGTCAGTATAGGCTGCTTATGTGTTTCTATGAATTTCTCCATTTCCTCTGTATTGTCATTTTTGTTGGAACATACTTTTTCAAAGTATCCTCTTATGATAGTCTTTATTTCCATTATACAGATGGGGCTCACTGCCATGTCAGATGGCCCTTCTTTGGAGTTGGTGTTTCTGCATGATGGAACTGGACTCAGAGGGGATTTCTTTCCACAAGACTCGCATGCTACTTTACTGGAATTGTAGTTGGTGCTGGGGTTTGAAATGTATTTGGGGGATTTGAATCTCTGGACTGACAATATGATAGCCAGGCCCTGAGCCTCAACAGACTTCAACTCCTACACTCTGATTTATTAGACTTACCCCACTCAGCTAACATCAGTTGAAGAAGGTCAACCACCACACCATGGAGCCTAGAGTGTCTACAACTGAAAGCAGGAGGAGTGCATCCAGTATCCATGTGGAATCCAAGCCCCCACTTGACATAGATGTGCAATGGACACAACCAATCCAATGTCCACAGAGAAAATGTGACATGGGCGTGAGAAGGGCGGCCATGGTGGCTGCTGGGTGCGGGAAATGGGAGGAAGAGATGAGATGGGGAGGCGTTTTCGGGACATGGAGTTGTCCTGGGTGGTGATTCATGGACAATTACAGGAAATTGTAGATCCCCCCAGGGCCCACTGGATGGAACGTGGGAGAGTGTGGGCTATGATGTGGACCATTGACTATGGGGTGCAGTGATGCTCAGGGATGTACTTACCAGGTGCAATGGATGTGTCATGATGATGGGAGAGAGTGTTGCTGTGGGGGGAGTGGGGGTGGGGGCGGTGGGGTTGAATGGGACCTCAAATTTTTTGAATGTAATATTAAAAAAAAAAAAGTCTCCTATTATAGTCATAGAGGCATCTATTCTTTCCCTTAGTTTTTCCAGTGTTCGCCTCACGTATTTGGAGGCGCCCTAGTTAGGAGCATAAATATTTATGATTGTTCATTCTTCTTGAGAGATTGTCCCTTTCACTAATATGTAGTATCCTTCTTTGTCTCTCACAATTGTTTTGCAATTAAAGTCCATTTTGTCTGATAAAAATATATCTACTGCTGCTTTTTTTGTTTTGGTTTTGCTATTGTTTGCTTGTAAGATTGTTTTCCAACTATTCACTTTCAGCCTCCATGAATCCCTGGGTCTAAGATGTGTTTCTTGTAGACAGCATATAGATGGGTCATATTTCCTTATCCAATGTCTCAGTCTGAATCTTTTGATAGGTGAGCTTAATCCATTGACATTCAGTGTTATTACTTTCAAGGAATTATTTATGTTAGCCATATTTGGATTGGACTTGTGTTTGTCATATTTTGTTTGTTTTTTTCCTTCTCTTTTTGTCTTTTTTGTTGCTCTTACACTCTCCTCAAACTCTGTCTCTCCTGTATTTTCCTTTCTTCCTGCAGAGCTCCCTTTAGTATTTCTTGAAGGGGAGGTTTCTTGTTGGCATTCTCTTTCAATTTCTGTTTATCTGTGAATATTTTGAACTCTCCATCATTTTTGAATGCTAGTTTAGCTTGGTAGAGTATTCTGGGTTGGAATTTTTTCATTTATTACGTTGACTATAGCATACCACTGCCTTCTTGCCTCCATGGTTTCAGATGAGAAATCAGCACTTAATCTTATGGACCCTCCTTGTATGTGATCATTTTCTTTTCTCTTAATGCTTTTAGAATTTTCTCTTTGTCTTGAGCATTGGATAATATGACAAGTATATGTCCTGGGGTGGGCCTGTTGGGATTTATGATGTTTGGGGTGCATTGTGCTTCCTGGATATGTACATCTGTCTCTCTCAGTAGATTTGGGAAATTTTCAGCCATTATTTCCTGCAACACCCCTTCTGACCCCTCTCCCTTCTCTACTCCTTCTGGGATGTCTATAATACTTATGTTTGTGCATTTTGCATTGTCATTCAGGTCCCTATGTCCTAGCTGGATTTTTTCTATCTTTTTATCGATGAATTCTAATATCTGTTTGATTTCCGATGTACTGCCTTCCACGTTGCTAATTCTCTCCTCTGCCTCTTCTAATCTGCTATTTGCTGCGGGTGTATTTTGGATTTCTTGAACTGTGGTGTTCCTTCCCATCATATCTGTTATCTTTTTGTGTATGTCTGCAATTTCCTCTCCAAGTGCTTTCTTCATATTTTTAAAGTCTTCCTTTACTTCATTAAGTTGGTCTCTAATATATGTTCTGAGATCTTTAATTACTTGTCCAATGTTCTGCCCCTTCCTGGTTTTTAGTTTGTTCATTGGATTCAGCATGTTTTCCTGATTATTCTTTTGGTTTGTACCTTTTTTTTGCTGTCTGGCCATCGTTTTATCTTCATGAGTTTAATCATCCTTAGTTTCTTTGTCTAGTCTAGGGGATTAATTAGTTGATGTTCTTGCATAAGTGTCATATCTTCTCTTTGTAACTTTGTTCTTCTTATTATAATTTCTTGTTGCTGGATGAGTTCACTTTGAAGGAAAATATTAGGGCCAGGGAAAGGAAATTGTATAAAAAGAGAAAATGTTTAAAGTAGTATTGGTAATAAATGTTAACAGAGCAACAATATGAGATCTGGGAGAATGGATATTAGATTCATGTAAGTTGTGTAGAGTTATAGCAGTAATTAAAGTATCTGTAATGAGACAGTCAACTGATTATGGGGAGAATATAGTATGAATTAAAAGGCCAGTGTTTTCATGAGAGAGGAAAGAGAAAAGAAAGACAATAGTATCAAGAGTGGATAAAAGACAGAAAACAGAACAAAGGTATTAGAAAATAAAAGTTAGACAATTTGGGGACCAAAGAAATGGAGGTGGAATGTAAGAAAAACAGTAGATGGTGGTGGATAGAAAGATGTGGGGGAAAGAGGTTAGTGTAGGTGACCAAAATCAATTCACACTGAACTGAGTAAATGGAGAATGAGGAAACACAGCAAATGTGAGGCGCTCCCTGCAGCACCTATTGTATAAATAAAATAATATAAAATAGGAAGAAAAAGAGAGAAAAGAAAAAAAAGAGAAGGAAAAAAGTTGGTGGGCAAAGAAAAGAGAGGGAAACAAGTAAGAAAAAGAAAAGAAGAAAGAAAAAAACCCAATAAACAAAAAAGGACCTTGGGGGATACAATGGGAGAAAAGACCAGGAGATAATGCAATATTAGTAACCAAAACAGTTAAAAAAAAAAAAGGAAAAAAAAACCCACAAATGCCAAGGGCTAGGACAGTCAAGGACCTTGATGGCCCTCAGGGCATGGAGGATTCAGGGATAGGAAGTCTGTGATATTGCAGACTCAAGAGGTGTGAGTTTCTGGGGTGTAAGCCACCAGGGTTTAGGGGGCACAGACCTGGGAATCACAAATCCAGTTAACAGGGAGCCTGGGAGCACCACAGTGCAACACAGCCTTCAGGGATCCCCACAGCTGGGCACCAGCCCTATGGGGAGGGGTCACACCCACAAACTCTGACCTCTATGTCAGAAACCCAAAATTCCCCCTCTCACAAGAGTCTCTTCTGTCACTGTCTCACCAAGTCAACTTCAGGACACCTCCTGCCCTGCAAGCCCCTGAAACAGCCTGCTGGGGATGCCACTGTACTATAGAAAATTCAGGGACTGCTGCAGATGGGCCGCCAGCCCTACGAGAAGGGGCTCTAGCCAGAAGCTCTGAGCTCCATCTCAGAAATCCAAAATTCCACATCTCGCAAAAATCTCCGTCTTTGTCTAATTGGCTTCCAGACACCTCCCACCCTGCAAGCCCCTGAAACAGCCTGCTGGGGGCACCGCTGTACTACAAGCAGTTTGGGGATACGGTAGATGGGCTGTCTGCTCTAGTGGGAGGGGCTCTAGCTGGAAGCTCTGATCTCTGTGTCAGAAACCAAAAATTCCACGTCTCGCCAGAATGCCTCCATCTCTGTCTCACCAAATCGACTTCCAGACACCTCCCACCCTACAAGCCCCCAAATAGCCCACTCAGGTCTTGGGAATTCCCTGGTTCAGCAAAGTCTCCAGGACTGCCCACCCCAGGGGGAAGCTTCGTATGAGCAGCTCCAATCTCCATGAAAGAGACCCAAAATTCTACATTATACACGAATCTTCTTTTTCACCGTGCCACTAATTTGATATCCAGACACCTCCTGCCCTGCAAATGCCTGAAACAGCCCAGTCCAGCAAAATTCCTACCCTATTCAGCTGCTTCTTTGCAGGAGAGGTTATAAGGTGCACTCACTCAGATGCCGTCTTGCCTGAGTATAGCCTTGCTTTGTGTTTTAAAACAACATCCTTTGTGAAACAAGAACTCCCTTGAGAAATGGTAATAATGAAATACCAATAAACCCAGAAGCTCCGTTTTGTGGTAGCATCTAAATTTGGATCAGTTTTATTAATGACATTCTGCTTCAATCCATAAAGTAGTGAAAGAAAAAAAAAGAGGAAAGAAGAAAAATTGATGACACAAATCAAGGAAAAGCAGATTTTTCAGTTTGATTAGTTGTTGGAAATGGATAACCATGTTATTAACTGAGGTTGACTGGTGATGAATATTATTTTCTTTATTTTTCTGTGATAAAAAAATTTCATTTTGTTCTGCAAAAGTTCTGAAGACACGAAATCCCCACAAAGAAGAGCTGTCTAAGATTCTGATAACATCCACCAGCATTGTTAAGGAAGGTTATTCTGAGCTATGATAGGCTCCTGGTAACTAATCCAGGGTTTGGGAGGCAGGCATTGCTGCTTTCTTATCATTCGTACATTAAAGAGAGTTTTAGAACTAATTAGAAGGAGAAGAAATGGGCATTTTTCTGTCATGTTGCATATCATACTCTATTATGCTGATTTTCTCCAGCTTAGGGAACAAACTAAAGTGCCATTTGCCCTCACATTCAGTGTAGGGTGATTGGATATTCTGTTCTTGAGTCCCTTCTTCCCCTTTAGGATCTTCCCCTCAGAATAAGAACCCTAGGGACTTACTGAGCCTAGAAGGATCAGAGGAAAGCACAAACCCAGGCTCTTCCATGAGGATCTTCCCTTTCCCTGTTCCCCTGCTGTTAGTGCTGCCCCCAGCTGGCTGACCTACTGCCCTATCCACTTTGGCACCAGGCTTTCAGGTGTGAGAGAGGAAGGTGCCTCCCACCTCTCCACCAGGTGTCTGGAGGCCTGGTCTATGTGTTCTCCAGCCACATATGTGTTCCACGGGTGGGCTGGCCAGGAGTGACTTAAGCCACAGAATGACTAGGAACCCAGCTCCCTTCTAAGTCCTTAATTTACTGTGCATATGGAAGTGGTGTGAGTGATGGAGAGCATGTTATCTTTCTTTCTTGCCAGCTGGCCTCAAGTGGGCTGGGCAGTAACTCTGAACCTCTGGATTCCAGAACTTTGCCTGACAGGAGACCAAGTTCCTTCTTTGGAGAATTGACCTTCCATCATCCCAGGAGTGTGGGTGGGGTGCTTGGGCTTCCTTGGGTTCCTGAAGGGCCTTCTGGTCTAGGGGCTTACCTACAAAGTTTCCTTCTAGAGGACATAACACTGCTAGCTAGAGGTGACTCTCGGCCAATCAACATCCTACGTTATGTATGTTAAAGATAATGTGATCTCTCCATCGTGCATTACGTTTTTTAAACTGTTGGATTTTATTTGATTTAATTCAAATATCTTTAATTTTTATATAGTGTAGCCATTTGATATTGTTTATGAATTCCAAATATAGATATTGGATTATGTTTGTAAACTGGTCTGTTCCTCTGGGCATGATAGATTGTATTAACTTCATAGGTTTCATTTTTACGTATTAAATGATGATCAGGGGTTTGAGTGGCCCATGTCAGTAGGACATTGAGTCTTTACCCCCTTGGTGGGCAGGGACTCAGCAAGAAAAAGACATGGCAAAGGAAATAGTTGGAGTTTTCATGCTGGAACTTGGGGAAGTAAACACACAGGAGAAGAACACAGAGAAATAGAGATGGCTCCTTAGACATGGCAGAGGCCTGGGAAGAGAGATAAC
Source organism: Dasypus novemcinctus (assembly GCF_030445035.2). Lineage (NCBI taxonomy): Eukaryota > Metazoa > Chordata > Mammalia > Cingulata > Dasypodidae > Dasypus > Dasypus novemcinctus. The sequence continues at coordinate 23,259,097 of NC_080694.1, forward strand.
CTGAGGGTCTACAGCTGACCTTGTGGAGAGACCAGAGAAGCCAAGCCCATAAAGTAACAAGTGCCAGACAGAGAGACAAGCCTTATGCCAGTCTACATCTGAGACCAGAAGAAGCTGGGACCATGGAGTGCGAAGAAGAAGCCTGAATCCTCACAGAGACCAGCAGCCATCTTGCTCCAACATGTGGCAACAGACTTTGGTAAGGGAAGTAACTTACACTTTATGATCATGTGACTGTAAGCTTCTACCCAAAATAAACCCTCTTTGTAAATACCAACAGCTTTCTGGTACTTTGCATCAGTACCCCTTTAGTTGACTAATACATATAGTCAAAGTGGTTGATTTTTTTTGTGATTACTCCCCATTTCTTTGATGATTAGAAGACCCTTAGAGCTGTTTTTCACCTTTTAAAATCCATCCAGAATTTTCTTTTGTCTACGGTGATGTGGGAAGATACAAGTTTATTTTTAACCTAAAGAGCTATCCAACTTTCACAGTACCAAACACTGAAAACTTTATCACTGGCCATTGTTTGGGCTTCTTGTTAACCTAGGAGTGTAGGAGCCATACTGGAGGTGATGCTTTCCACAGAAGTGAAGGCCACAGTGGACCAGGGCACCCTGTGACCATCCCAGAAGTGGACAAGCTTGAAGGAGCTGTGGGAGGAAGCTCAGGTATGGTGGGCTGGTTCTGGCTAGCCGTGGTGTGGGAGCAGGAGCCCTGATCCCATGCTGAGAGGTTTTCTGTCCTCCCCGTCCTGTAAAGTGACTTGGAGCACAGGCACACCAGGATTTCCAGCAGCCGTGGGACAAGTTCCTTTAGTATGGCACCCCTGGAATTCTCAAGAACTTTAAGACAATACTAAGGATTGCCTTGTTGGCCTTAACAGGTGGCTGTGGACAACAACCAGGCTGACTTATCTTCACACCGCTCCCAGAATGACCAGGTGTCTTGCACAGGATGGAAGGTGTGTGAAGGGTCTGTAGAGACTCAATTGAAGCTGCTTTCACCCAATCTGAGTTCCTGGAGTCAGTGAGCATGGGGGTTACTGGGTTTTCCAACATACTCTGCATATGTGCTGCATTCTCTTCACTGTACTTTCTGCCTTGTGCCTTGCAGTTGGTAGAAATGCTTCCTAGCATTACTACCCATAGGAAAAAAGTAATGCAAAAACAAACTTAGGTAACCTGGCATCGAGACCTGATACTTCCCAAATCCAGCAAGAACAAGTGTCTGAGGTCACTGTTGGGAGTATCTAAGCAGCCAGAGTGATATACATGGCTAACCAGGAGAGGATTAAAGAACAGCTAGCATATGTATTTCTTCATCTTTTATTAGATAATGAGGCAGATGTACTTTCCTTTAAAGACAAGCTGGGGTGAACAAATGGAGATATTAAAAGATGATAGCTGATGGGTGGGGCAAGATGGCATCTGAGTGAATGCACTTCATAATTGCGCCCTCAGAAGAGCAGCTGAGTAGGGTTGGAATCTTGCTGCAGTGGGCTGTTTTGGGAACTTGCAAGGCAGGAGGTGTTCGGACATTGATTTGGAGAGACAGAAATCATGCTTGCTAAGGTAGAATTGTAGGTTTCTAGCACCGAGGTCGGAAGTTGTGGAGAGGTGGGACTCTTCCCCCTTAGGCATTCCCTGGACTGTCAGTAGTGTGGTGGCATTCCTAGGCCATGTGTTCCCCAGAAGCATGGTCTCCAGATCCATGTCCCCTAAGCCACCACAGCGGACGTTCCACAGACCTACATACCCTAAGTCTACAATATCCCAGACTTCCCACTCCCAAATCCAGAGCTCCCTGCAGTAAAAGAATACACTAGCCATTCAGTTTTGGACTGACTCTGTGAGTTGGAGGGTTTGGGTGGGAGGTGCAGAGGGGCAAAATGAGTGCGGGTTCATTTTCAGGTCCTGACCACCCTTTTTTTTTGAACTTGGAGGAGCATACCAGCTGGCTTGGGGAAAGCTGGGAAAGAAAGGAGAGGCAAATCTGCTGAGAAAACCCTATTTACCTAAAAATGCTGGGTTAGGAAACTTGGTCTGGAAGAAGGTGGAGTCAGAAAATCAACTGCCCCTCCTGTAGCACACCTAAGGGAGATAGCTGTAAGGTGTGTTTTGAAAACTTCCATTAGCATATTTGGGGTTCCTGGTGAGGTGGAGGCACTCTGGAAATTAAGACACATTGTTTTCTCTGGTGATTTGGTACACCAAGGACCCACTTGAATCTCCTACTGGACACCTCACACAGCTTACCTGCTGCCCTGGGAGAGAGGGAAGTGAGAAAGGGAGAAAGGGGGAAGGTCAGACTCCTAAGGATTTTATTTAAATACAGAAAGGATTCCTTGCTTGAAATTTTGGTCTTTTTTATTGGTTTATTTTCTTATTTTTTCCTTCCTCTTTATACCCCCACAGCCCTTTCCTCCTCCTCCTCCTCCTCCTCCTCCTCCTCCTGCTCCTCCTCCTCTTCTTCTTTTTCTTCATCTTCCTGTTTTTCTTGCTTGCATTTCCACCCCCATTTCCCCCCCTTCCCTCCCTTTTTTCCTTCTCCTTTTTTTTTAATATTAGGTGTTCCAGGAAGTGATTCACATTTGCTGTGTTTCCTCATCCTCGATTTCCTCTTTTCTGTGTGTACTGATTTTGGCTACCAATGCTAACCCCTTTCCTCTACATCTTTTTATCCTCCATCATTTAGTGTCTCTCTTACATTCCACTGCTCTTAATTTAGCCCTCAATTTTCATTTCTAATACCTTTGTGTGGTTTTGTCTTTTATTCGCTCTCCATATTATTGTCTTTTCCTTTCTCTTTCCCACTTTCCTGACCACACTGGTCTTTTAATTCATACTATATTCCTCCCCATATTCAGTTTACTGTCTCATTATAGATACTCCATTTTTCTTACTGTTCTAACTCTACACAGCTTACATGAGTCTAATACCCATTGTCCTAGATCTCACATGGTTCTTCTGCTAACATTTACTATCAATACTACAATTCTACTTTTTTCTTTTCTTACTTGTTTTGTTTTCACTTGCCCTAATATTTTACTTCAAGTGAACTTAGCCAACAGTAAGGAAATAGAATAAGAACAAAGTGGCAAAGAGAAGACTTAACACACACACGCAAAAACAACTAGTTATCCCTGAGACTAGACAAAGAAGTTAATCAAGCCAGGAAGATAAAATGATGACCAGACAGCAACAAGAAACTATAAGCCAAACCAATAATCAGGAAAACATGACCCAATCCAGTGAACAAACTAACATTAGGAAGAAAAGCAGAACATCAAGCAAGTAATTAAACCTCTGAAAACATTTAATAGGGGCCAATTTAATGAGGTGAAGTAAGAGATAAGAATATGAAGAAAACACTTGGAGAGCATGCAGGAGAAATTGCAATCATGCAAAAAAAAAAAAAAAGACAACGGATATGATGGGAAGGAACAGCGTAATCCAAGAAATCAAAAATACACTCTCAGCAAATAACAGTACATTTGAAGAGGGAGAGGAACTAGTGATGTGGAAGACAGTACATCTGAAATCAAACAGTTAGTAGAATTGATAGATAAAAAGAGAGAAAAAATTCAACAGGGACTTTGGGACCTGAATGATAATGCAAAATGTGAAAACATATGCATTATAAGTATCCCAGAAAAAGAAGAGAAGGGAAAGGGAACAGAAGGGGTGTTGGAGGAAATAATGGATAAAAACTTCCACACCTAGTGAGGGAGATGAACATCCACATCCAGGAAGCACAATGCACCCTAAATAGCATAAATCCCAAAAGGCCTACCCAAAGACATATACTTGTCAAATTATCCAATGCTGAAGACAAAGAGAAAATTCTAAAAGCAGCAAGAGAAAAAAACCACACATACCAAGGTGGCTTCATAAGATTGAGTGCTGATTTCTAATCTGAAACCATGGAGGCAAGAAGGCAGTCTTACGACATAGTCAAGATACTAAATGAAAAAAAATTTCCGAAAAAGAATACTCTTTCCAGCTAAACTAACAATCAAATATGATAGAGAGTTCAAATACTCACAGATAAACAGAAATTAATAGAGTATGCCAACAAGAATCCTGCCCTTCAAGAAATACTAAATGAAATTCTATAGGAGGAAAGAAAAAAACAGGAGAGACAGAGTTGGAGGAGAGTGTAAGAACAACTAAAAAGACTAAAAAAATGAACAAAATATAACAAACACAAATCCAAAGAAAAAATTGCTAATATAAATAATTCCTTGAAAGTGATAACACTGAATGTCAATGAATTAAACTCACCTGTCCAGAGTCTCAGACTGGAAAATTGCATAAGAAAGTATGATCCATCTATATGTTGTCTACATGAAAAACATCTTAGACCCAGGGATTCAAGGAGGTTGAAAATGAATGGCTGGAAAAGAATCTTACAACCAAATAATAACCAAAAAAGGGCAGGAGTTACTATGTTAATATCAGACAAAACAGACTTTAAATGCAAAACATTTGTGACAGACAAATATGGACACTACATATTAGTGAAAGGGATAATCATTCAAAAAGAAAGAACAGTTATAAACATTTATGCTCCTAACAAGGGTACCTCCAAATATCTGAGGCAAAAACTGGAGAAACTAAGGGAAGGAATCGATGTCTCTACAATTATAGTGTGGGACTTTAATACACCACTATCAAGCTGAAAATCTGCAAGGGCCAGAGGCCCAGATTTCACACCAAGATATGGAAATTAAACAGCACACTCTTAGAAATACAGTGGGTCAAAGAGGAAATCTCAAAAGAAATTAATAACTGCCTTGAAACTAATGAAAATGATAACACAACATACCAAAACTTATGGGATGCAGCAAAGCAGTACTGAGAGTGAAACTTATAACCATAAATTCATACATCAAAAAAGAAGAAAGAGGAAAAATTGAGGAACTAACTGCACATTTGGAGGAATTAGGAAAAAAACAACAAAGTAACCCTGCCAGAAGAAGAAAGAAAGAAATAACAAAGATAAGAGCAGAACTAAGTGAAATAGAAAATAAGAAAGCACTTGAAAAGATAAACAAAACCAAGAGATGGGTCTTTGAGAAGATCAATAAAATTGACAAACCCTTAGCTAGACTAACAAAGAAAAAAATAGAGAAGATGCAAATACACAAAATAAGAAATAACAAAGTAGATATCACCACTGGCCCCACAGAAATAAAGACTATCATAAGAGGATACTTTGAAAAACTATATTCCAACAAAAATGGCAATTCAGAGGAAATGGACAAATTTCTAGAAATACATAACCAGCCTATATTGATGAAAGAAGAAATTGATGATCTCAACAAACTAATCACAAGTAAAGGGATAGAATCAGTCATTAAAAACCTCCCAACTAAGAGCCCTGGGCCAAATGGCTTCACAGGTGAATTCTACCAAACTTTCCATAAAGAACTAACACGAATCTTGCTGAAAATCTTCCAAAAATTTGAAACAGAAGAACATTGCATAAGTCATACTATGATGCCAAAATTACCCTAATATGAAAGCCAAACAAAGACACCACAGGAAAGGAAAATTACAGACCAATCTCACTAATGAACATAGATGTGGAAATCCTCAACAAAATACTTACTAATCATATTCAACAGCACCATAAATCAATTATACTCCATGACCAGGTGGAATTCATTCCTGGTGTGCAAGGATTGTTCACAATAAGAAAATACATTAATGTAAAAACCACATAAACAGATTGAAGGAAAAAAATCACATGATCATATCTATAGATGCAGAAACAGCATTTGACAAAATACAGCACTATTTCTTAATAAAAACACTGCAAAAATTGGAGTAGAGGGAAACTTTCTGAACATAATAAAAGATATATATGAAAACCTCCAGTTAACATCATTTACAATTTTGAAATCTGAAAATCTTTCCCTCTAAAATCAGGGACAAGGAAGGAACCCATTATCACCTCTTCTATTTAATATTTGTTAGAAGTACTTGGGTGAGCATTGAAGCAAGAATCAGACATAAAAGGCATTCAAATTGGAAAGGAAGAAGTCAAAATTTACTATTTGCAGATGATATGATCCTATACATAGAAAACCCTGAGAAGTCTACAACGAAACTTCTAAAACTTATATATGAGTTCAGTAATGTTGAAGGTTATAAAATCAATGCGCAAAAATCAGTAGCATGTCTGTACACCAATAATGAAAAATGTGAGGAGGCAATCAAGAAAAAAATACCATTTACAATAGTAAATTTAAAAATCAAATACCTAGGATTAAATTTAACTAAAGATGTAAAAAATTTATACACAGAAAACTACACAACACTATTCAACGAAACCAAAGAAAACTTAAACAAGAGGAAGAATACTCCCCATTCATGGATAGGAAGGCTAAATATTCGTATGATGTCTATCCTACCAAAACTGATCTACACATTCAATACAATCCCAATAAAAATCAACACAGCATTCTTTAAGGAACTAGAAAAACTAGCTATGAAATTTATTTGGAAATGAAAGAGGCCACGAATATCCAAAGATATATTGAAAAAGAGATATGAAATTGGAGGAATCACACTACCTGACTTCAGAACATAGTACACTAGTGAAAACAGCATGGTATTGGCACAAGGAGAGGTACACTGATCAATGGAACCAATTTGAAAATTCTGATATAGATCCTCATAGATACAGACACATGATATTCCGAAGGCCACCAAACACACTGAAAGGGAATTACCAACTCACACCTTATACAAAAACCAACTCAAGGTGAATCAAAGACCTAAATATAAGAGCCAAGACTATAAGGACCTTAGAAAGCAATGTAGGGAAACATCTACAGGACCTTGTAATAGGAAATGACTTCATGAATTTCACACCCAAAACACGAGCAGCAAAAGAACAAATAGATAAATGAGACTTCTTCAAAATTAGAGCCTTTTGAACCTCAAAAGACTTTGTCAAGAAAATGAAAAGAGAGCCTACCCAATGGGAAAAAATATTTGGTAACCATGTATATGATAGGAGACTAATATCCTTCAAATATAAAGAACTTCTATATCTCAAAAAATAAAAAGACAACCTACACATCTTAAAAAGTGGCAAGACTTAAACAGACACTTCTCCAAATAAAAAATACAAATGGCTAAAAAGCATATGAAAAATACTCAAAATCACTAGATGTTATGGAAACGCAAATCAAAATTACAATGAGATATCGTCTTACTCCCATGAGACTGGCAGCTATCAAAAACACAGAGGACTACAAGTGCTGGAGAGGATGTGGAGGAATGGGAACACTCAGCCATTGCTGGTGGAAATGCAGAAGGATCCAACCATTCTGGAGGACAGTTTGGCAGTTTCTCAAAAAACTAGCTATAGATTTGCCATATGACCCAGCAATTCCACTGCTGGGTATATACCCAGTAGAACTGAAAACAAGGACACAAACCGATATATGCACACCAATGTTCATAGCAGCATTGTTCACTATTGCCAAAAGTTGGAATCAACCCAAATGCCCACCAACAGATGAATGGATAAATAAATAAATAAAATGTGGTCTATCCATACAATGGAACACTACTCAGCTTTAAGAATGAATACACTACAAACACAAGTGATAACGTGGATGAATCTTGAGACCCTTATACTGAGTGAAACAACCCAAGCATTGAAGGACAAATACTACATGATCTCAATGATATGAAATAAGTAAACTAAGCTGCCTCAGAGAGCTAGAGACTGGATGATAGGTTTAAAGAATATTGGGGGGGTAGAGGAAAGATGTAAGCTGACACCTACATGGGAGAAATCTATATAAGCTGAAGGTATTTGCACAAAGAAGGGGTAAAAGGGGACATAGGGCTAAATTTGGGTAGGGCTTTGTGGACTTGAGGGGGGCTAGCAATGGGAGGATGGGTAATATTGCCCAAGAAATTAGGAGGACGGTGGGGGAACATAGGAACATAGGAGATTCTCAGGTATTTGGTTGAGAATACAATGCTGAGAAAACTTTTTCAAAAATATAAGGAAAGTTACCTATTTAAGATGCTCAAAGGTAATAATCTGATGCAGAACAGGCTTCTAGGGAGTGTGTGAGTGCTCATTTTGCCATAGCGGGTTATATAATTGGATAGAGACCCATATAATGAGAGCAAAGTTATACCCATTTCCTGGGGAGGACTGATGTTCTCAATTAGAGGAAATTGTATCTCTTGAGAGAAATGGTGGCACCCAATGCATTAGGGCAGTTGACCATGTCAAGCCCTCAACACTGTTGCAAGTATCTCTGTACATGGCCCTTCAAGCAGTGAAGATTGGCTGTCACTGTGGGCCCTGATGGGAGGGGGAAAGAAGTATTGAATAGATGGAACCAATATAACTGTGTGGGCAATAGAAGTGTTCCACAAGGTTTTGCAAGGATGGATATAAGACATGTTAAATTACACCAAAAATGTATAGGGGCTGATAGGCTAAAATGTAAATCATAATGTAAAACATAAGATAACTAAAAATTTAGAAAATTGTATAGTCTAAAATATAAACCACAATGTAAACAGAAATGTTACCTTGTTTGAAAGCTATTGTGTCAATATCTGTACATCAGTTTCAGTAAATATAGTATGAATATGTAAAAAAATTATTGCTGTGGAAGGGAAAAGAGTTTAATGTTGGATATGTGAGAGTACTGTATATTGTATATGTGAATTACAGTGCCCTAAAACTTTTGTGAAGGTAAGCTTAATAATTAGGAAAGAAAAGAAAAAAAAGAACATAGACAGTGAGGAAAAGACGGAAGAAGTTGCCTTGCCAATGTGCATACAGGGCAACATTTATTGCAGTAATGGAAGACAGAGCATCAAAAACAAAGCTTTGAATTTTTTAATTTTTTGATTCCCCAATTTATTTGTACATTATTTTTTCTAAATTAATATGTATTCTATATCTAACCTTTACACTCATCACTATGTTCCTTTTTACTATTAATGGACCTGGCAATATATTTGACTTCATTTTTGAAGAAGTTTTGGATCACAGAGAAGCTCAACAATGGCAGGGTAGGAATACTGGTGTGGGATGTTATGGACACGTGATGCACGTTTGGGAGGGAGTTTTCTAGGGCATATATCCAGGGTACATAAAAATGTTTGGATATTTTCATAGTGGTTACAATTAAAAACAACTAAGGGAGTGCTGAGTTCCTAGCCAGGGGAGCTCTATCACAATCCTGAAACGAACAGCAACAATCCACCAAGTGCAATGGCAAAGACCAAAAAAGAAGGAAGGTCCAACAATGAGCCCTTGAAACTAATAACTATGCTCTTAAGCCTGTGCACCTGAAATAAAAACAAGGCCTAGAGCTGCAGGGTGCCTAAGAGTTACCTCTTGAGAGCCTCCGTGTTGCTACAATGTGGCCAGTCTCAAAGCCAAACTCAGCACGTAAATGTGTTGTCTTCCCCCCAGTGTGGGAAATGACTCCTGGGGATGAGCCTTCCTGGCACCGAGGGATTACTACCAAGTACCAGCTGATGATGTAACTAGAAAATGACCTTGAATAAAAGGGTCAACTCAGACCAGCAGAATATCTCAGTCTACATAGAATACCAGGAGTTAAAATGTTTTTTGACTGAATAAAAGGGGAAAATGGAAAGGACAAATGAGTTTATATGGCTTTGAGTCTCCAAAATAGCTGAGAGCTTATTAGAGGGGTTGCCCTGACGCACACCTCAGCAGAGTCCCAGAGACAGATAAAGTAGATACAACCCCAGGTATTGGTTCTTCTGAGGGCTACAGAGACCCACAGGTTTTATGGTAATGGCAGATGGAGTTCAGTGCCATGTCAGATGGCCCTACTTTGGAGTTTGTGTTTCTGTGTGATGGAGCTGAACTCAGATGTGTTCTTTGTCCACAAGCCTCTCCTGTTGCTTTTACTGGATCTGTAGTTGGTGCTAGGGTTTAGTGTATACCCAGAGGACCTGAATCTCTGGACTGATGATCTGAGATCCAGGCCCTGAGCCCTAACAGACTTGCAACCCCTGTACTCTGGTTTATTGGACTTACCCCACTCAGATAACATGAAGGTCAAGAAGGTCAACCACCACACCAGGAAGCCAAGAGAGCCTACAACTGAAAGCAGGAGAAGTGCATCCGGCATCTATGTGGAATCTAAGCCCCCTCTTGATACATATGTGGAGTGGACACAACCATTCTAAGGTCCACAGGATGGAGGAATAGAGTATGGATTAGAGTGGACTTACTGATATTCTATTCATGAACTATTGTGATTAGTAATCGAAGAAAATATGGCATTGGTGTGGAGAAAGTGGCCATGGTGGCTTCTGGGGGTAGGGAGTGGGAGGAGATGTGATGTGGGGGCGATTTTTGGGCTTGGAGTTGTCCTGGATGGTGCTGCAGGGACAGTTACCAGACATTGTATGTCCTCCCATTGCCCACTGGGTGGAATGTGGGAGTGTGCGCTATGGTGTGGACCACTGACCATGAGGTGCAGTGGTGCTCAGAGATGTATTCATCAAATGCAATGAATGTCTCATGATGATGGAGGAGATTGTTGTTATGGGGGGAAGAGTGTGGTGAGGGTGTGGGGGGTATATGGAGATCTCATATAGAGGGGGTATATGAGGACTTCATATAAAGAAAACAAAAATGAAAATTCTTATAAATTTTTTTAAGGTTTTGCCTTTTATCACTCTAATAGGTGTTGTCTTGTATATATAGTGGCAAGGCAATCTCTTTCATTTCTTCCTCAGTGTCTGGCCTTTTTTATTTTTCATTATATCTTCAAAAAAGTTTAAGGTCACAGTAAAATCATGCACAGAATAGGTATCTCCCATATACCCAACATCATCCCTCTTCCTCACCAATGATGTTTTTACTTGTGGATGTTACATTTGCTACAACTGATGTACAAATATTGGATAGCTACCAACCTTGCTCAGTAGTACACAATATGGTTTACAATTTAGACCATACGCTTTTATAAATTTTTGTTGAAATTTATCATGGCCTGTATCCATCATTGAAAGATCATACAGAACACTTCCATTTACCCCCATTTACCCCCTCCTCCATCTATTTTCTCACTCTCTCCCTCTCCTTGGGGCCCACATTGGCAACCAAGCTTCATTGCTTGAAGGACAAGATTCATAGATACTTGCAACAATGCTGAGGGCTTGACAAACTGTTCTATCCTCTCCCATTAGGAGCAAGCCTTGCTCTTGAGAGATACTCTCCCCTCTATTTGAGAACATCTAAGTGTCCTCTCCATTATCGGTGTACAACAATTCTTGCTCATTGTATTGCTCTACACTCACGAATATAACACAATGGGTCAGATGGTCCATGGAATTGTGGGTATGTTCGGTGTGGAAAGGTGAACCCGCAGGATTGATGTATGCGTGGTTGAAATTATAATGTTGAGAAAACACTTTTTTTTTCACTATAATCCTGATTCTGCATCTTTATTTTATTTTGACTTTTTTGGTCTTTATTCATTTTTTTAATATTACATTCAAAAAATACGAGGTCCCCATATATCCCCTACTCCCCTCACCCCACTACTCCCCCCATAGCAACATTCTCCTCCATCATCATGACACGTTCATTGCATTTGGTGAATACATGTCTGAGCATCGCTGCACCTCATGGTGAATGGTCCACATCATAGCCCACACTCTCCCATGTTCCATCCAGTGGGCCATGGGAGGACCTACAATGTCCACTAATTGTCCCTGCAGCACCACCCAGGACAACTCCAAGTCCCCAAAAACGCCTCCACAGCTCATCTCTTCATCCCATTCCCCACACCCAGCAGCCACCATGGCCAATTTCTCCACACCAATGCCACATTTTCTTCGATTACTAATCACAATAGTTCATGAGTAGAATATCAGTAAGTCCACTCTAATCCATATTCTATTCCTACATCCTGTGGATCTTGGATTGGTTGTGTCCATTCCACATCTATGTCAACAGGGGGCTTAGATTACACGTGGATGCTGGATGCAATTCTCCTGCTTTCAGTTGTAGGCACTCTTGACTCCATGGTGTGGTGATTCACCTTCTTCAACTCCATGTTCTCTGAGTGGGATAAGTCCAATAAACCAGTGTAGGAGCTGAAGTCTGTTGAGGCTCAGGGCCTGGCTATCATATGGTCAGTCCAGAGATTCAGATACCCAGGGTATATATTAATCCCCATCACCAACTACAATTCTGGTAAAGTAACAGGAAAGACTTGTGAAAAGTGATCACATCTGAGTCCAGCTCCATCACACAGAAACACAAACTCCAAAGAAGGGCCAACTGACATGGCACTGAACTCCATCTGCCATGACCATAAAACCTGTGGGTCTCTGTAGCCCTCAGAAGAACAAATACCTGGGGTTCTATCTACTTTATCTGTCTCTAAGACTCTGCTGAGTTGTGCATAAGGGCAACCCCTCTGATAAACTCCCAGCTCTTTTTTGGACTCATAGCCATATAAACTCATTTGCCCTTTCCATTTACCCCTTGATTTAGGTCAAAAAGCATTTTTAACTCCTGTTATTATATGTAGACAGAGATATTCTGCTGGTCCGAGTTGAACCTTTTATTCAAGGTCATTTTCTAGTTACATCATCAGCTGGTACTTGGTATTAATCCCTCGGCACCAGGGAGGCTTATCCCTGGGATTCATGTCCCATGCTGGGGGGAAGGCAACAAATTTACATGCTGAGTTTGGCTTCAAGACTGGCCATATTTGCATAACACAGAGGATCTCAGGAGGTAACTTTTAGGCACATTGCTGCTCTAGCCCTTGTTCTTATTTCAGGTGCACAGGCTCACAAGCATAGTCATTAGTATCAGGGGCTCATTGTTGGACCTTCATTCTTATTTGTCTTTGTTGTTGCACTTGGGGGATTGTTGCTATTCCTTTAGGGACTGTGATAGAGCTTCCCTGGCTAGGAACTCAGCACTCCCTCAGTTGTTTTTAATTGTTTCCACTATGAAAATATCCAAACATTTTTATGTACCTTGGATATATGCCCTGTAGAACTCCCTGTCAACCATTTGTCCCCTGTCAATTACATCCCACACCAGTATTACTCCCCTGCCATTGTTGAACCTCTCTGTGATCCAAAACTTCCTGAAAAGTGAAGCCCAATATATTGCCAGGTTCCCTTAATAGTAAAATGGAATATAGCGATGAGTTTAAAGGTTAGATATACAGTACATATTAATTTGGAAAAATTCAACATCCTATCTTTTCCTTTTCTTTTTTCTAATTATTAAGCTTATCTTCACAAGAGTTTTAGATCACAGTAATTCATATATACAATATACAGTAATCCCACATATCCAATATAATATCTTTTCCCTTCCACAGCAGTAATCTTTTAACATATTCATACCATATTTACTAAAACTGATGTACAGATATGAGACAATAGCTTTCAAATAAGGTAACATTTGTGTTTACATTGTGGTTTATTTTTTAGACTATAAAATTTTCTATATTTTTAGTTATCTTATGTTTTACATTATGATTTATATTTAGCCTATCAGCCCCTATATATTTTTTGTGTAATTTTAAATGTCTTATATCCATCCTTGAGAAAACACTGTTGATGATATAATAAGGAAGGGTTACTGTTTTAGGGTATTGGATGGTGGACATCTGGCATAAGGTGCACCAGGGTCAGGCTTCTAAGGATTGTGTGAGTGCTCATTTCTTGGCTTTTTAAAACTGTGAACAGTTTGTTAGGAAACACAGTACCTTTGTCTTCTCTTCATTCCCAGAATGTACTTTAGGATTTACCATACAGTATTGGTGAATAAATATTGTTGAATGACTAGGAAACCAGATGGTTGTGTGGGTTGAACAGATATTGCTAATTATGGAGGAGAAAGGAGAAGCAGTGAGACAAGAGGAAATTCACTTGTGAGTGGGTGTCTCCATTCATGACAGCCAACTCCAGAGGAGAAAAATTGGGAAATAAGATAGTTTAGTGTATTCAGAATCTTACTCCAGAAGCAACAAGAGGGAAATCAGTATGGGAAACCTTACAAGACTAGAGCCCACACCTTAATAAGGGTGACCTCCTCCTGGGAGGTAGGTGTCCACAGGGATAAGAGATGAACATGGAGCTCCAAAGCTGTCACAAGGGACTAAACTGGTGCAAATTTGCGTTGTGTTTTCCTTTCTTATCTCCAGAGAAATAATTATCTCAGGGAGATTGATACAAAAGAATACTTCATTAATGTGGTTCATGGGAATGGAATCCCTAATTGCTCAGATACTCTATGTGCTTCTCTTTCACTGTATCAAAGAAAACACAATTTGTCTTCTACAGACCTTATGACTCATTCCATCTCACTTCACTTCTTGGGAACAGAGTTTCCAACTTCATTCATCTGTCAAGGAAGAACCTGCATTGGTGAACTTAGACCTTGACTTCATAATTTCAGAGCGACTTACAGAATCTTCACAGGTACTGGGGGAATATATTTTTGACTCCATGGACACCTTTTATTGGTAGAAGCTTTAAGGAAATCAGCAGATTATGACCACAGAGAAAACTTAAAACACAAAGTTCTGTCTTATTAAAAAGCCTGAGTGAAAATAGCAGATAAACTAAAATAGATTTTTTTTTTCCCAATCTGCTTCCTCTGATCTCTTACTCTTGGGTCTTCCCTCTCTCAGAAGCATTGTTTCCTTGTTTCACTCTTTCGTCTTTCTCTATACTTGTAGAAATTTTCTGTTTACCTGTGTTTATACATTTTTTTTCTTTTAGTCATTCAATATATGTGGCTCTGGAATTCTGGTGAAGTGGATCAGAAATTACCGACTCATCCTGGGGAGGTTAGTAAAGGCATCACAAGGGAGATTTTAATTGCAATAAGGCTTGAAGGAGGATTTAGAGTAATTTCAGAAGGAGAAAAGGCTAGAAGTACATGAAGAAGAGATGACATGGACACAAATATGGAGTCAAAAATTATATGGTGTGGTGAGGTTTTAAAAATAGTTCTTTTTAAAAAAGAAATCAACTTTATTGATACATATTAAAAAGCATACAATTCCTGTGACATGTAAAATTTGTTGTATTTGCCTTAATGACATAATTGTGCATTTATTACTTCAGTCATTATTAGAGTATGTTCACTGAGATGTAAAGATTTTTCTTGTTTGTTTTTATAAATTCGCTATGAGATTTCTTTAGCAAAAAATATTATGGTCTTCTTTTTTTAAGATACATAGATCACACTAAATTTTACATTTTAAAATATGACATTCCCATATACCCCACTCCCTAAATTCCCCATCCTCCCACATTAACAACCTTTCATCAGTGTGGCACATTCCTTTTATTTAATGAATACATTTTGGATCATTGCTACAAAGCTTGGATTATTGTTTACATGTTAGTTTATACTCTCTTCCAGTCCATTCAGTGTGATATGGTAGGATATATAATATCCTGCATCTGTCCATGAGATATATTTCAGGACAACTCCAAGTCCCCAAAAAAGCCACCATATCACACCCTCTTCTTCCCTCTCCCGGCACTCAACAACTCCAGTGGTCACTGTCTCCATGACAGTGACACAATTTCTTCCATTGCTAGAGTCACAATAAGTCTATAGTAGAATACCACTAAGCCCACTCTAATTCTTATTTTATTCCTCTATCTTGAGGATCTTGGGATGGTGATGACCACTCCACCTCTAAATCAAGAGGGGCCTTAGATCCCACATGTTTGATGGATGGAATTCTGCTTGCAGTTGTGGACTCTCTCTGTTCCCTGGTGTGGTGGTTGACCAACATTTTGTTTGCTTTCAGATTTGGAGTTTAAAAATATAGCTGCTGTAAACGTTCATGTGTGGACTTTTGTGTGGACTCTAATTTTCATATCATATATATATATATGATATGGTGTGTATATATATATACCTAAAAGCAAAACTGCTGGATTGTATGGTAAGACAATGTTTAGTTTTAAAAGAAACTGTCTTCTGGATGAACAATTTTGTGTTCTCACTAGCAGTGAATGAGAGATGTATTGCTCCATATACTCAATAGCAATTGGTATTCTCAGTTTTTAGGTTTTTATCTCTTCTAATAAACATGTGGTCATATATTATTATGTTCATAGTCTTCCAAGTCCCTAATGACAGATGATGTTTAATTTTTAAAAGAGTTTTAATGAGTTTATTTATTCATTTATTTATTTAAATTTAAAAAATTTTAAAACAGGTTTAGATTACATAAATGTTACATAAAATATAGAGGGGACCCATATGTCCCACCCCTTCACCCTCCCACTCTTTCCCATAGTAACAAAAACTTTCATTAGTATAGTACATTTGCTACAATTGATGAATGCATATAGAAACAATGCTGCTAACCATGAATTATAGTTTATATTATAGTTAAGAGCCTGTCCTGCACAATTTTAGGTAATGATAAAACATATAATGGCCTGTATCCGTCATTGCATTGTCATGCAGAACAATCCCAATGTCCTGAAAATGCCCTGATATTACACCTATTCTGCCTGCTCCCTCCTCTCAGAATCTCTGGTGGTCATGGCCTTTATATCAATGATAAACATTCTTCCATTGCTAGAATAGTAAGTCTATAATATAAAAATAATGTC
This sequence comes from Dasypus novemcinctus, assembly GCF_030445035.2. NCBI lineage: Eukaryota > Metazoa > Chordata > Mammalia > Cingulata > Dasypodidae > Dasypus > Dasypus novemcinctus. Next base: position 23,275,761 of record NC_080694.1, read on the forward strand.
TACTTTAGTCCATTGTTCATTCCCCAATCTTCAGGATTTTGTGATGGTGATGCCCACTGTTTCTAATTGAGAGGGGGCTTAGATCCCTTGGGATATATGGGTGGAACTAGCTTGCTTAGAGGTGTAGACATTCTTTGCTCCTTGGGATAGGTGTTGTCCATTACCATCTCCTTATTAGTTGTTCTACATAGGTCCAATGAACTGGAGAGTAAGTGTTGAAACTCTGCTTAGATTAAGGGTTCAACTGGCACATGAACAGATCAAAAACATAATGCTCTGGCTCATGTATTTAACAAGGATAGTGCCAACACATGGCTTTATGTAAATAGCATTTAGAGAAGAGCCACATGTTGGGAATCTACAAATGAGGCTAACTCTTTTACACTGGGGAGCATAAATTCCAAAGTAAGGTCTACTGACAGGGTGCCAAATTCCTGAGATTCCCTGCACTATTTACAGTGTCTAGATATCTCTAGAACCATCAGGATCCCTACTGTTTGAGGCACTGTTTACTCTAACAGATAGTGAGATTCTGCTGAGATGAGCATAAGCATAACCTCTGTAATGACATCCAAACTCACTTTAAAATCTCTTAATCATAAAATTTCATCTGCACTGAATATTTCCCCTTTTTGTCCAAGGTCTTTTTCAGAGACATTGCTAGTTGGCATTTGGTCATAATACCTAGGTGCCAGTGAAGTTGAATTTCTTTTTATATATTGTATTTTGTATTTGTATTTTGAATTTCTTCCTAAGTTAGGATTCTGTTTATATCTTTTGCAGATTTTTAAATTCAGCTTATGCTTTCTTATTTTGTGGTGTTAATATTAATTTCTACATTTGTATACAAATCTTTTATCAGATGTGTTTTGTAAGTATTTTTCCAAATCTGCATGTTTTCTTACAACCCCTTATCAATGTCTTTCACAGAGTAGATATTTTACATTTGAATAAAAACTGACTTATAAATTTTAATCTCTCATGAATCATGCTTCCATTACTATATCTAAAAACTCTTTTCCAACCTATGGGCCTTTAGATTTTCTTCACATTTTAGTCTAGCACTTTCACAATGCATTTTACTTTAAAATGGTATGATTCATTTTGATTTAATTTTTGTGAAATGAATTCAATCAGTGCCTAAGTTCCTTTTTTATTTGGCATGAGTGCATCCTATTGTTACCATATTCTAACTAAGTTCTTGGCTATGCTGCAGAAGTGAATTTCAAGAACACGCCAGGTGAGTTAGGCCAGTAATAAATTCAGGTAGGAAGGGAAGAGAAATGGGAGAAAATAACAGAGCAGGGCCCCAGCAGGTAGTGAGGAAGGGGCTGAAAAGGGATGAAGAGGGCTAATTTACAAGCTACAATTCCCCATTATAGATTATAAGTCCCGAGGGTAACTTGCATGGCCACATGGCAGAGGAAACATGATGAAAGTGACATGCAGAAGGCAAGACGGGTCAATAGGCAAAAAGCTAGGCAAGAGCAAGCTCAAACCTCATGGTTTGCTTTTAAACTGCTAGTTATCCACCCCTTTGCTAATGGCAGGGGAGGGGGTTTCAGCTGTTTGCTCTTTGGATTGATTACCCTGCCCATCAATTCCTTAGTGAGGACCCAGTGATAAAGTTCCTAGGGAAGATCCAGGCTTTTCCATATTCTCAGGAAGGAGGCTTTGTTCTGGGTAGCAAATCCCAGGGTGAGATTCCTCCAGCAGCCATCATTAGGGGGTTTTGATGTCCATGTGGACTCTGTCAGGTTCTAGATCCATCTATTCCCTATCTTACTAGCCTGCTTCACTTTTGTTCCAACACCACTTCTTGAAAAGATCATACTTTCTACACTGAATTACCCTTGTCCTCTGTGAAACATCAGTGGAACACATCTGTGTGGGGTCATTTGTCCATTTCACCAAAAAGATTTTTTAAATTATTGTGTTTTTATAATAACTGTTACAACCAAATAACATGGTTCCTACTACTTTGTTCTTCTTTTCTATTTTGTCACAGGGTACAAAAACATGGTCATAATGTTTGTTGCTTAAAATAAAGTCTGAGAGAATTTATCATGGAAATTATTGCCTTGGCAAAGTGTATTCTATTATGACCAAGGGTTTCTAGCCATCACAACTATCAAGGAGAAGCAGGAACATATGTATTCCCTATTTTCAGAAAAGGGCACTCGATCTCTATAAAATCCATAAAAATATTAACGTAATGTAATTACAATACAAACAGTACCATTTATTATATTTTTCTGATTATGGCTTGAGGCTAAATTGCATTGTATTGAATATCTCCTCAGGAAATTCATCATCCACATGGAAACAGAAAACCAAACATATGCTTTAGAATTCATCCTCCTGGGGCTCTCAGAAAATACAGAGGTGCAGTCCCTCCTCTTTGGAATGTTCCTGTCCATGTACCTGGTTACATTCATTGGCAGCCTGCTCATCATCCTGGCCATCATCTTGGACTCCCATCTCCACACACCCATGTACTTCTTCCTCTCCAACCTGTCTTTTACTGATATCTGTTTCACCTCCACCACGAAACCAAAGATGCTGCTGAACATTCAGACAGGCAACAAAATCATAACTTTTGAAAACCGTCTCACCCAGATGTATTTTTTCATGCTTTTTGGACAATTAGATAACTCCTTCTTGAACTGCAATGGCCTATGTCCGCTTCGTGGCCATCTGTCACCCCCTGCACTACACAGTCATCATGAACCCCTGGCTCTGTGGCCTCCTACTGCTGGTATCCTGGTTATTGAGTGTTTTGGACTCTCTTTTGCACAGCTTAATGGTTTTGCAATTGTCTTTTTGTACAGAGATGGAAATGCCCCACTTTTTCTGTGAACTTAATCAGGTAGTCAGACATTCTTGTTCTGAAATCTTCCTCAATGACCTTGTGATGTATGTTGCAGGTGGACTTCTGGGGGTTATACCACTCACTGGGATCTTTTTCTCTTACTATAAAATTATATCCTCAATTTTGAGAATCTCAACAGCTCGTGGTAAATATAAAGCATTTTCTAATTGTGGATCTCACCTCTCAGTAGTGACCTTGTTTTATGGTAGGTATTGGAGTGTATCTTAGCTCTGCTGCTACCAAAAACTCAAAGGCAAATGCAATAGCCTCAGTGATGTACACAGTGATTACTCCCATGTTGAACCCCTTTATTTACATTCTTAGAAACAAGGACATAAAACAGGCCTTTAAAAAGCTGGGAAACATTCTGTCTATAAAAGGATACTTTGTCTCAAGTTTAAAAAAGTGCTCATGATTAACAGATCAAACACTAGAAGATTCTTTTTTTGAAAATGAAATATTTTGTTGTCTTTTTTTGAAGATACATAGATAACGCAAAATGTAACAGTAAAAATATGAGGTTCCCATATATACCACTCCCCACCCCACCCCCACTCCTCTCACACCAACAACTTATGGTTGTGTGGATTATCATTTGCACTGTAGTTTGCAACTCCCCACAGTCCATTCAATGGCTTATGGCATGATATGTAATGTCCGTCATCTATCCGTACTATATCATTCAGGACAACTTCAAGTCCTAAAAATGCCTCCATATCTCACATCTTCCCTCTCCCAGCACTCAGCAACTCCCACGGCCACTGTCTCCAGACAGACTTGTGTGTCAAATCCTCAGCATTGTTGCAAGTATCTGTGAATCGTTTCTTTCAGGCAGTGAAGCGTGGTTGTCACGGTGGGCCCCAAGGGGTGGGGGAGAGAGGAATAGAATAGATGGAAGATGGGACAACTGGGGGCAGTGGAAGTGTTCCACAAGATTATGCAGTGATGGATATAGGCCTTGTTAAATTTCACCAAAAAATTAAATGTAAGCCATAGTACAACCAAATTTTTATAAAATTGTACAATCTAAAATATAAACCATAATGTAAACCATAGTGAAACCATGGTTTGTATCTATGTTTCAATATCTGTTCATCAGCTATAGCAAATATACGCACATTGAAAAGATAATTGCAGGGGGAATAGAGAAAAGTGTTTGATGTTGGCATATCAGATTCCCTTATATTGTATATGTGACTTTATTGTGATCTAAAACTTTTTTGAAGACATTATAATTTTTTTTAAACAAAGGATGAAGACCCTGAGAAAAGAATGGGAGAGAGAGCTTTTCTACTGTACATACACAGCAACACCGATTACAGTGATGAAGGCAAAATGTACAATATATTTTATGATAATTTGCATTTTAATACCCTGATTTATTTTTTACTTTTAGTTTTTCTTAAATATAGAATAAAAATATTCTATTTTTTATCTTTAAACCTATCACTAATATTTCATTTTCCTGTTAATTGAGTTTAGAAATATATTAGCATATAGTTTTGAAGAAGTTTTGGATCACAGAGTGTTTCAACAATTGCAGGGCAGGAGCACTGGTGTGGGATGTCATTGATGGGGGATGCATGGGCAGGAGGCAGTTCTCCAGGGCATTCATGCAGGATATATAAATATATTTTGGATATTGTCATATTAGGTAGAGTTTGACATGACAACTGAGGAAGTGCTGAGTTCCTATTCTGGGAAACTATGTTGCACTCCCCAGTTGAGGAGCAACTATCCCCCAAGTGCAAGAACAAAGACCAGTGAAGAAGGATGGTCCAATGATGGGCCCTTGATACTGATGACAATGCTTATGAGCCTGTGTGCTTGAAATTTCAACTAGGTCTAGAGATGCAAGGTGCCGAAGAGTAACCTCCTGAGAGCCTCCATGTTGCTCAAATGTGTCCACTCCCTAAGTCAACTCAACATTACTTTCCTTCCAGCATGGGACATATCCGCTGGGTTGAGAATCCCTGGTGCTGAGGAATTACTACCAACCACCAGCTCGTGATACAATTAGAAAAATACCTTGAATAAAAAGGGGAAATGGGAATGACAAATGAGTTCATATGGCTAAGAGACTTCAAAATGAGTCAGGTCTTCAGATGAGTTGGACTTATGCATCTTTCAGCAGGATCTCAGAGACAGCCTAAGTAGGTACTACCCCAGGTAGTGGTTCTCCTGAGGACTACAGAGACACCTCATTCCTATGGTCATGGCAGATGATTCTGGAGTTCGGTGCCTTGCCAGAAGCTACTACTTTGGGATTTGTACCCTGAAGTGTGATGGAGTTGGACTCAGATGTGATCTTTCTACATGTGCCTCTCTGTCACTTTTACTCAACCTTTTTTTGGTGCTGGGGTTGTTGTATGGTCAGGAGACTTGAATGAGCTTCAGGAGAGTTGCAACACCTGCTCTCAAATTCATTGGATTTGCCAGTGTCAGCTAACAGGAAGGTGAGGATGGTCAACCACCATACCAGGGAACCGAGAGAGTCTACAAGTGCAAGCAGGAGAATTCCACCCATCAGCCATGTGGGATCTAAGCCAACTTTCAATTTAGAGGTGGAGTGAACATCACCATCCCAGGGTACACAAGGTGGAGGAATAAAATATGGATTAGAGGAGATCTTAATCTAGGTACTTTGTAAGTGTATAGAGACATAATCTTGCATTTGCCTAATAAAAACTTACATTTGTTTGATTTTGGTATATCACGGATTCCTATTTCTTTTGTATTATTTTACATCATGTGTTCCCTCATTGTATTCCTGGATTCAGGATTGAAGATAGAAACTGCTGCCTGGATTTTCCGCAGTAAAATATTTCATTCAGTTTATTCTGTATATATAAAATTATAGCAGGTGCTGGAGGGATGAAAGTGTATTGCAGTCACTCCCAGATGAAAGAAACTGCTTGTGTTTTATGGTGTTAGTGAAAAATAAGCTCTCCTAGCAATGGCTCTGTACCACCTACCAGGGCTTGTTCATTAGTTCCTGAAAGAGGTCACATCCTGAACTGGAGATGTCATCTGACTGCTTTATAGTAATCCACATTCTATCTCCAATATGTGCCTTTCTCCTGCACCTTCAAAATCATAATTGAAGTGAGGTTGTAATCAACAACACATTCCCTGATTTTTCAAACAATGCTGGTTTCAATAATTTCTATCATTCTTCCAGCGATGTAAGTTTGCCCTTTAAAAAATATTTCCATATTGAAGGATATTTTCTGGAAATTTCTTTCAGCACTCCCTACAGTAATAGTCCTCATTTATGGGTCATAAAAAGCAAATATGTGTTTTTCTGCCTTTCCTACTATATCTTATTCTTATATTAAACCCAGATATTAAGACATAATTTCAGACTTTTATGTAAGCTTGCTGTTTTCTTCTGGGTAGACTAAGGTGAATGCTTCATTCATCAACTGATTTCCTTGCCATCACTACAAATGGCAAACCAGAGTGGCATTTTGGAGGTAATGATTTCTCTGAGCTAATGGTCATATTTGAAGATGTTAATAATTGCTTACATATTTGTATTCACTTCAAATTCTTTGGCAAAGCTGTGAATTCATTTTCACTTGTAATTTATTGACACACAGGTTTAGTCTCTGATGTGAGTCATACACTTATCAGAACTGAAATTTTCAGGAAAAGATATTTCATTCATGCAGTTTTATAAAATGTCTATGTTTTGATTACACCTTAATCTGAAAATTAAAAATCCTCACCTTGTCACTTTTTTTCTGGAATTCTCTCCAGTGCAAGTAAGAGCCCCACCTTATTCCACATTAACTTGAATTAGGATTCTCAGTAAAATCATTTTTCACATAAACCAGTTTGTCAATACCTTTCCTAAGTGCTTTCTTTAAATGTTACTGCAAACAATATATTGTGAATCATTTTTTCCAAGCTATACAAGAGCAATTATGTACACTTACCACATGGAAATAGTGTCAGTGGTCTTCTCACTCCCAACAACTTGATGTATCAGTTCCCAATTGCTACCCTGCAAGACTGCTATTTTGTAATCAGTTCTGGTACAAAATAGTTTACATGAAAGGCTTATTTTTGAGCAGAAATCTCTTTCCAAATAAAAGCTTTTAAGAATTTTTACTTTAGTCCATTGTACATTATAATAACTAGATATTATTATTCTATTATAGATGTGTTATTATAGTAATTAAAGAATTTTATCATTGAAATAAAGGCATTGGCCACCAGAGGATCTGAGGGGAGCGAAGGGAAGAATAAGGAGTAATATGGAGACATTTTGGAGACATAAGAGTTCTCCTACATGACCTTTCAATGATGGAAACAAGGCCATTATTCATTTTGTCACAGCTTATAAAATTGTCTGAGACTGAGGGTAAACTATAATCTACAGTTTAGTCCATGGTTAGTAGCAATGCTTCAATATGTGTCCTTCAATGTTAACAAATGTACAACTCTAATGAAACAAGTTGTTAATGTGGTAAAGTGTGGGATCTTGAGGGGCTGGAGCATATGTGAATCTCCTGTATTTTTAATGTAACATTTATGTAATCTAAAGCTTCTTTAAAAATAAAAACATTAAGAAAATTTTGAAAAAGAATCTTGAGAAAAAACGTGGTAGTCATGAACACTCATGTTACTGAAGAAACTAGAGTTATGTCTTTCAATATTTGGAAGTATGGAAAAGAGTGAAAAACAGTCCAGCTAAGAAAGGTGATACTTCTGTTATAATCAGGAACACTGTATAATCAAGAAGACTCCACTGGAATTATTGACCACACAAATATGCCCCCTTTCTGCATTCAGGGAGAAGGAGGCTCATGTCTTCAGTATTGATTCCCCATCTGCAGTTTCCCCATCTGGAGGACAGGAATACAAGCCAGAAAGAGGGAGAAAAGACTGCTAAGAATCACCTACCCTACTGAAGTCACACCCTAAGAAGACTCAGTTGTGGATGCCAAACTTACTTACACTTTGATTGTATTTATGAAGAGAGGGTGATTGGTATCTTTCAAAATCCCCTAAGAAACTTCCTGTTTCCTTTCTAAATATTTAGCTGGTACACTGATTCATAAGGTAACATTTTTATTAAGCAAATATCATATGTGAGTGATGGAGACCTTTTCAACTCTATTATATTCTCCTCGAACTTATGTTATTACAAAGATCTTTTCTTATTTCCCCATTCCTGCATCTTCTCTTTTCCTTTAAAATAAAAAAGTATTCCTGGTTTTGTCAGTAGAATTTTATTCTTCTCCAGGATCCTAAAATATGTGAAAACAATGATTCACTCTAAACTGAGGGTAAAATTTGTTCTCATGTAAAACAAAGTTTATTCCTTAAGAGTCTATAAATGGCTATAAGGGGAAAAAAGCATCATATTGTCTTTTATCATTGAAACTTAAGTACAGTTAGGTTTTTTTAAAAAGGGAAACCTTGCAGAGAGTTCCTAAAATATAGATTTCATCGAAAGACACTTCCATAATTTCAGTGAGAGATAAACACCATGTTACAGAGGGAAAAATTGTTTTTTTTCCTGGATAAGTGGGGGATTTATTTGCTGTCTGAAAACCATGAAATATATGTTACATAGAGGGAGGGCAAGATACATTTTGAGTGATCTGTGTTCTGTTTAATTGAATGTTTTATGAGTAGAATAAATACTTTGGGACCCTAACATGAGAAATTTAGAAAAGATGAATACTGCCAATTGAAGATTTACTGTCCAGAGTGGGGAAGTGAGAATAAACACACCCAGGTCCAAGGAACATCATTTAAACCAAGAGAAAGTAGAAAACTGTAACAGAACGCTTACCTATTATAATGCATTGTAATAAGGTAGCCCATGCCTAAGTGAGTATATTTCAAACATAGGAGCAATTACTCCTCCCTCCACTGCCAAGAACTGAGTTTGCAAGAGAAGCAAATTCTAGAGTAACAGTATTGAATGAGAAGGTCCTGGATTTCACATTCTAATGTCTTTCTCCAATGTCACACTTCCCATTTCTCCTCATTTCCAGATCATCCCTCTCAGAAGAATTCGAAGCACCTGCATAGTAATAGCTCTGAGATACATCATCCTAAGTGTGGTTATATATATATATATTTCGTTTCCTGAATGAAAATATTTTGTATTTATTTATTATCCAAGAAGGAAAACAACAGTGGAACAATAAATCACTGAAATCAACCTGTAGATCTGTTTCACTGTGCAAAGAAAATATGAAAGGGAGTGTTTTACTGGCAGTAAATGGAGGGACATGGATAAAATGTCAAGTGTAGTAGGTCCACAGATATAAATTTGGTTTATTTTCCATTTCTGTTTCAGGATTAGTGGGTCTTTGATTCCCATGGTAGATAAATTTCTCCCATTCCTACTTGGAAATTTTACATTTTCCTCATTGTACATTTTAGCTTCAGAGGTTCTATTTATTTAATTATTGAAATATGCCATTTAATATAATTGCAATATTCTTTTTAATCTTCTAAAACTCATTAAAAAGTGTTGTTTCATATTCTCTGAATATTTTCAAAATCTGAAAAACTTAAAAGCTTTTATTCCTATTGTCTGTCTTTTTTTCTGTCTTTTAGTCATGATAACTTGCTTTCTTAGGGTCTGTATAGATATTTTTGATTTTTGAAAAGATACTTAGATTACACAAATATCATATGAAAAAGATAGGGGATTCTAATATGCCCCACTCCCCACACTTCCCACATTTTCCCACATGAACAACATCTTTCATTAGTGAGGTACATTCATTGCAATTGATGAACAAACTGTGGAGCATTGCCACTAAGCATGGACAAATGTTTACATTGTAGTTTACACTCTCTTCGACATAATTCCATAGGTTATGGCAAGATATATAATGGTTTGCATCTGTTATTGCAATGGCTTTTAGGACAATTCCCAATTCCAAAAAATGCCCCTGTCTTATAACACTTTTTACTGTTTCCTACCCTCAGAACCTCCAGTGACCACTACCTTCAGATTCCCTACATGTGGCTTTTCTGTCCTTTCATTTGTACTTGTAATTAGTACTAGAGTTTGTAGGTTTATGTACAAGTGACTTAAGTTTGGGGGCTGCCCATGTGCCAGCTGGGCCCTGAACCTCAATAGATTTGCAACACTTACTCTCCAGTTCATTGCTTTCACCCAAGACAACAGGCAAGGGGGTGATGATGGACAACTACATACCAAGTAACAGAGAAAGCCTAAAACTGTAAGCAACATAGTCCCATCCATCAGCTCTAAAGGATCACAGCCCCTCTCTATTAGATGTGGAGTAGACATCACCATCCCAGAATCCTCTGGTTTGGGGAATGAAATTTGGACTAAAGTAGACTTACTGGTATCTTACTATGGACTTATTGTGATTCTAGCAATGTAAGAATTTATCCATTGATATACTGAGTATTAAAATTCTGCTGTTTAATTTGAGGACATATTTGTGTGAATTCTTGGAGGTCTCAGAGGAAAAGAGAGGATTCACGTTTTACATTATTTGGAAATTAGCAAGCTAAAACAATTTAATGTTAAGTTGTGCACCTTGAGCCTTTAAGGTCACAAAGCTTCTGTGATTTCAGACTGCATGCTGGATCCTCATTCAGAGCGCTTTGGCACTTGTAGCACCATGGTCAGGAGAAGTGTGTCTCTTCATACACATACTTGATTAATGTATTTATACTTTGTTAACCTTTACAATGCAACTATAATTCTAAGGATCCATCTTTTATACAGGAATCTCTTACCAGAGTTCCCACTTAGGATAATTTTCTAATTCATTTTCATATAGAACTTATTTAGTAATATGGAATCTCAAATTCCTTAATGTGGACAGTCTCTCAAAACTGCAGCTGGCATTTGAAATCCACTACACATCACAGTCCATTTTATTATTTATTTTGTGGCTAAACTAATTCATTCTGTTAGGCCAGATTTGGGATGAATTTGAAATATTCAGGGAAATTTGTAGGTGTGAATCCTCATATTTTAAAAAATAACACATCAAAAACCTATCTACAGGGAAGCAGACTTGGCCCAGTGGATAGGGCATCTGTCTACCACATGGGAGGTCCCCATGGGAGGTCTGCGGTTCAAATCAGGGCCTCCTTGACCTGTGTCCAGTTGGCCACGCACAGTGCTATTGCATGCAAGGAGTACCATTCCACACAGGGGTGTCCCTGCATAGGGGAGCCCCATGCGCAAGGAGTGCACCCCATAAAGAGAGCCATCCAGTGTGAAAGAAAGTTCAGCCCGCCCAGGAATGGCACCGCACACACGGAGAGCTCACGCAGCAAGATGACACAACAAAAAAGAAACACAGATTCCCATGCTGCTGACAACAACAGAAGCAGACAAAGAACATACTGCAAATAGACACAGAGAACAGACAACTGGGGGGTGGGGGCAGGGAGGAAGGGGAGAGAAAATTTTTTTTAAAAAGCCTAACTACAGATTTGTGGGAAATAGAAAAAGAAGGGCAAACTGTACCTAAATCTAGAAGAAGGAGAACAACAATATAGATTTCAGTGAAGAGAAATGAACTAGAGAATAGAAAAAACAATTGTGTGAACCAATGAAATTGTTTCTTGGAAAAGATCAATAAAATAGAAAAGGTTTATTTAGATTGAGAAAGAAACAAGAAAGAGGATGTAAATTACCAAAATAAAAAATGTAATCAGGGATGTTGCTAAATATTGCTGACATTAAAGGGATTATGAATTAAATCTATGAATAATTGTCTACCGAAATCTAGAAAATAGAAGAAATGGACCAATTCCTAAAAACAAGCAATTTATCTAAATTGACTGAAAAGAAATAGATCTCAACAAAAACATAATGAGTAAAGAAATTCAATTAGTTATCAAAAACTTCTCAAAACTAGAAGTCTAGGATCAGACATCTTCCAAAATGAAATCTATGAAATATTCAAAGAAGAATTAATGACAATATTTTTCATAACCTTCCAACTTGAAATCAAGATACATATAGCTTCCAAACTCATTCTATGAGACTAAAGTTATTTTGATGCCAAAATTACATAAAGCATATCAAAGAAAGTAAAGCAAGGAGCAATTTCTCTCATAAATATAGATGCAAAGCACTTAACAAATACTAGCATGTCAAATCCAAGAGAATATTACAAGAATTACCCACTAAGACAAAATGGGATTTAAAATGAATGTTCAACTTAAGAAAATCAATGTAATATACCCATTAACCTAATGAAAAGGAAATCACATGAAAATCTAAATTGATGCAGAAAATGTGAATGAAAAATTTCAACACCTTTTCATGAAAAAAATACTTAGAAAAATAAGAATATAAATAACTCCCTAAACAGAATAAACAAAATATATAAGAAAACACAGGTAATCTTATCCTCAATCCTGAAAGAGTGGAAGTTATCTCTTTGAGATCTGGAACAAAACAAGGATGACTGCTTTCAATATTGCTATTCAGTATTATACTGGAAGTTAAGAAATTAGGCCATAAAACTAAATAAAGTCTACCCAATTTAGAAAGAAAAAGTAAAATCATCTGTTTTAAGAAATGTGGTGATCCTTATCTATATCATGACAAGCTGCCCAAGAAAACCCTAGAGATCATAAATGAATTCAACCAAATGAAACCTATCAGGTTTACATGAAAAAAAAAGTTTTATATTATACAACAGAAAGAACATTCTTAAATGGACAATAAAAAAATCCACTCACCATACCATCTAAAAGAAGAAAATGCATAGGAATAACTTTAACTAAAAAGGATGCACAATGAAAACTTCAAAAAAATAGTTGAATGAAATAATAAAAGAACTAAGTAAATGGCAAGGTGTTCTGTGTTCATGAATAGGGAAAATTAATATTGTTAAGATGTCAGTACTACCCAAAGTTATCTACAGCTTCGATGTAATTCCCATCTAAGTCCTAAGAGCCTTTTTAATAGAAATGGAAAAGCTGATCCTGATATATGGAAATATACTCCAGGAGAATTCCAGTACCATCTTATTATGTTGCATTTACTTATTTGCTTATCTCATGCCTTCTAAAGTCTGTGAGCTGTTTGAGCAGAAGCAAAATATCTCTCTCTTCTATTCATTCCCAGAATATAACTTACTATTTACCATACAGTATTGTTGAATAAATATTTGTCAAATGATTAAGAAATAAATGATTGAGTGAGTTGCACATATATTGCAAAGTTTTGGGGAGAATGGAGAAGAAGTGAGAGAAAAGGAAATCTTGTTGAGAGAGGGAAGTCCCATGACTCCAAAGGAGACAGATTGGAAACAAGATATTTTAGTGTACCCAGAATCTTTTTTACTATCAGTGATAGAGAAACCATTTTGGGAAACCTTGTAATATTAGAGTTCACATCTAAAGAAAGGTGACTTCCTACAGGGAAGGAAGGTGTTCAGTGGGATAAGAGATGGACATGATTCTCCTTATCTGTCTTCTGAGGTTCAAAACTGGCACGAGTTTGCTTTGTGGTTTTCTTTCTTACCTCCAGAGAAGTATGTATCTTATCAAGAAGAGAGAGAAAAGAATAATTCATTCATGAGTTTCATGGGAATGAAATCCCTAAAGGTCTCTGTGGCAGGTTGATACTATTTATGAATTCCAAGAAGAGATTTCAATTATGTTTGTAAACTGGTCTGTTCCTCTGTATATGATACCCTTTGATTGATTTAAATTCATTTTTTTTACATTTACTTAATTAAATTAAGATTAGAGCTTTGATTTGATCATATCACTGGCGGTACTCATGGTTGAGTCCCTGCCCCCTTGGTGTCCTATATAAATGAACACTCACTCATGAAGATACACTGGAGAAGACACACAGTGGAACATAATTTCATAGATAGAGATTTTTGTTTCACTGCTTTTTCTTTTTCTAAAATTTTGGGAAGAATCCGGTTCAACACATGACATTTAGTCATCAAACAATATGAAGAACTAAATATGAATTTGGGAATGAAGAATTGAGCGACACATTGTTTCTTTTATAAAAGATTATATCTAAACAATTTAAGAGACATAGAAATGAGTACATGCAATATCCTGAGCTGGCTCTGAATTCCTAGTGAAGAGGGTCTAGAACTTTGGACTCATCCTGTGTTGTGCGAGTTAATGAAGGCATCATATGGGATCTCATGATTGAACTGAGCCTTGAAGGAGGAATTGGAATAATTCCATGAGGATGTGGAGGTAGAAGCACAACAAAAAGAGATAAGAGGGACACAAATGTGAGTTCAGTATAACCATAGGATGTGGTGCAGTTTTAGAAATAATTCTGAATATCTGATGAACAATGATGGGCATTCATGAAAAGTTGAAAATGAGCCTTGTAAAAGAGAGCCTTGTGTTCTGTCCACAAATTGGATCTTTATGTTTGAGGTTATTGGAGTCTGTGTAGGGTTTAGAGACAGTGATGTTCATGAAAACCCTTGCCAAGTAGAAAGATTTCTCTGGGTTAATATGACTCTATCTGTTGTAAAAACTTTGGAAAGATGATGAGGGATGAAAATAGAAGAGTGGATGCATGGAAGGAGGTGTGATGAGTTAGCATATGTGGGGTTGAATCATAAAGTTTTCACTATTAATGCTTGGCATAATGTCAGTCATTTCATGTTTATCATTTTATTTAGTTATTCCAATTACTCTGTGAAATCGGAGTAATTTTCCAATGCATATAATTGTGTCGGTATTGAATCTTGGAGTTTTATGATCCCAGGAATTTGCATTTCACTAAAAATTTTACTTCTTAATAAACTTAATATTTAGAACAGTTTTAGAGTTGCAGAAATCCTGTAAGGATGTTATAGATAGTTTCCAAGAACCTCTTACCCCCTTTCCCCTGTTCGTACCATCTGCCATCCAAAATAACACCTTTTATTTATTTGTCATAACTTCTTAGTCACTTTGTGATTGTGGCACCTTCTCAGACTCTTCTTGGTTTTGATAACCTGGATACTTTCGAGGAGTGTAGGTAAGATATATTGTAAAGTTTCCCTCAGTTTGAATTTTCTGATGTTCTTCTCAAGATTAGACTGAGCTTATGGGTTTTTGGAAGAATGCACCAGAAATAAAGTATCATTTTCATACCATCATAACCAGGTGCATCCTATCAACATGACTTATCATTGTTGATATTGACTTCTTTCAGCAGTGTTTTGTGGTTCCCCAGCTTAAAGTTCCTCATATCTCTAACCTTCCTTATATCACCTTTGGGAAGAAGTCACTAAGTGAAACCCATACTTCAAGAGTGGGATTTTTCTCCATGGCCTTGAAAAAGTAATATCTACATAAATTATTGATTTTTTTCCTGCAAGAGAGATTTGTCTCTTCTTATTTATTTAATCAATTATTTATTAATATCAGGATGAACTCATGAAATTTATATGATACTTTTAGTAGTGATACAATATTACTTTTCTTGTTTAATTTGTTCCACTTTTGGCCATGAGGGTAAAATGTCAGCTGTACTCTTTATCTGTAGTATAACCCCATCATTGAGAGTTTTATTTTAGCACATATTTACTCTATGGTACTATAAATTGTGCCAGTCATTTCTTGCATGTTTCTCTCCTAGAGTCAACAATTTCTCCAAGAAGACACTTATTGGATAATGGTGATAAATTCCTGTTCTGAGTTCCATGGTACTGTGCCTCTCTGAGGAGAGTGTGAGGAAACATATGTGTGTATATACATGTTTATAAATACGCCTACATACAACACTCTATATTTACTGATACATGAGTTAATAAATCTAAACTATTAACATATAGAACATTCTAGTCTCCTCCCTTGCTTATCTATAATCACCTATTTCACAGTGTGAAAAATATTCCCTCATCTGTCAACTATCTATGAAACTTGATTCCAGTGCAAATGCATAGAAGTATTAGAATTGTTAATCCATACATGGTGGGTTGGTACATTGTTAATTATAGAACTGTACTTTCATAGTTTTTTTGGCTTTATTTTACAGAGTCCATTCATATCCAATATTACTTCTTTTTTTTAAAGTTTAAAACATATCATTGAAAATGTCTTTAAAGATAATTAATTATGAAAATAACACACATTTATAGGGAATGAGTAGATTTTTTTCCAAAATGTTACACTGAATAAATATAAGAAGTTCCTTTACACCCCACTCCCCACTCCCAATTGCATCATTTTTAATTGTATTGATACATAGATCACAAATTACATCAAAAAAATAAGAGGTTCCCATAAACCCCCTACCCCACTCTTCCCACATCAACAACCTCATTCATCATTGTGGTTCATTTGTTGCATTTGCTGAATACATTTTGGAGCGCTGCTGCACCACGTGGATTATAGTTTACATTTTAGTTCATACTCTCCCCCAGTCCATTCAGTAGGTTATGGCAGGATATATAATGTCCAGCATCTGTCCTTGCAATATCATTTAGGACAACTCCAAGTCCCAAAATTGTCCCCACATCACCTCTTTTCTTCCCTCTCCCTGCCCTCAGCAACTACTGTGGCCACTTACTCCACATCAATGCTCAATTTCTTCCATTGCCAGTCACAACAATGTGTGCGTAAGTGGCTCTCTGAATCTTGAAGTTTCAGAATCAGCAAGGCCAACTCTTTCTTCATCATCTCTGAACACTCTATTCTTAAAAAACTTTTTATATTTTATGGAAGTATATCATTCATACATTAACATGCACACTAAAGATTGTGATCTTACAAATTATACATACATAACATCACACAGGTGTCTCATACATCACCCTTTCACCAACTCTTTGCATTGTGAAACATTTGTTACAAACTGTGCATGAACATCATCACAATATTACTACCAACTATAGTTCCTATCTTACATTTGGTGTATTTTTTCCCCAACCCATATTATTTTTTAAATATATTTTTATTACAAATATTGTGAACTTGCAAAACAATCATACAGATGTGTAAATTTCCCATACAATTCCACACCCTTGTTGAACATTTGTTACAGATTATGAGACAATATGACCAGACTATTACTACCAATCATGGTCCATTTGCATCCTTTTTTTTTAGAGTCATGCAAACCTTTATCTTTCTTTTTTTTTAAGATTTATTTATTTATTTATTTCTCTACCCTTCCCCAGCCCGACCCCAGTTGTCTGTTCTCTGTGTCTATTTGCTGTGTCTTCTTTGTCCGCTTCTGTTATTGTCAGCAGCACAGGAATCTGTGTTTCTTTTTGTTGTGTCATCTTATTGTGTCAGCTCTCTGTGTGTGTGGCACTATTCCTGGGCAGGCTGCACTTTCTTTCACGCTGGGCAGCTCTCCTTCTGGGGTGCTCTCCTTGTGCATGGGACTCCCCTATGTAGGAGACACCCCTGCATGGCAGGGCACTCCTTGTGTGCATCAGGACTGCACATGGGCCAGCTGCACATGGGTCAACGAGGCCCAGGGTTTGAACTGCAGACCTCCCATGTGGTAGATGGATGCCCTAAACACTGGGCCACGTCCTCTGCCCATAGCATACATTTAGCACACTTTTTCCATACACCTCCTTTATCAACACAGTACAGCTTGACATTTATGCAAGAATATTATAGTATTGCTGTTAACCACAGTCTACAGGTCACACTAATTGTAGTTTTCCATGTATATACAATAGTGATATACATCTGCTCTAGTTCACAGAAGAACTTGCTTGTATTTGCACCCTTAACCACAATTCTCAACTGCCTCTGGGTTTACTGTGTATTTCAGTCCTTCAGGTATTCTTTTATTTTTTTTAAAGGTTTATTTATTTATTTCTCCCCCCCACCCTGCCCCAGTTGTCTGTTCTCTGTGTCTATCTCCTGTGTGCTCTTCTTTGTCCGCTTCTGTTGTTGTTAGTGGCAAGGGAATCTGTGTTTCTTTTTGTTGCGTCATCTTGCTGTGTGCTGCCTGCCATTCCTGGGCAGGCTGAAATTTCTTTTGCACTGGACGGCTCTGCTTATGGGGCTCACTCCTTGTGCATGGAGCTCCCTTATGCGGGGACACCCCTGCGTGGCAGGGCACTCCTTGTGTGCATCAGCACTGCACATGGGCCAGCTCCACATGGGTCAAGGAGGCTTGGGGTTTGAACTGCGGACCTCCTATGTGGTAGATGGATGCCCTATCCACTGGGCCAAGTCTGCTTCCCTCTCAGTTATTCTTTAGCTTTCTTTCTATTGACATTTACTTCCCCAGACTAACTTTTTCAGCCACAATCCCATTTATAATCCAGTTACTACTCAATATAATGTGTTATTATCAACTCTATCCATCACTACACTTTTAAGTCCAGTTAATTAGAACTTCTACAGGAGGAGGCAGGGCAAGGTGGTGTCTGAGTGAGTGCAACTGCAAAGAAGCAGCAAAGTGGTGTTGGAGTCTTGCCGGAGCAGGCTGTTTCAGGACCTTGCAAGGCAGGTGGTGTATGGACTTCTGTTTTTTAGAGACAGTGACAGAAGTAGTGCTTGCTAAAGGTAGAATTGCAGGTTACAAGCACAGAGGTTGAAAGCTGTGGGGAGGCGGGACCCTTCCACTTATGGCTGGTGGCCACAATGTTCCCTGAGAACTGTCAGTTGTGTGGTGGTGTCCCTGGGCACCATGATCCCCAGATACGTGGTCCCCAGGTCTGTGTCCCCTAAGCTCCATAGCCCGCATTCCACACACCTACATACTCTGAGTCTGCAGTGTCCTGGGCTTCCTTTTCCAAAGTCCAGCACTTCTGGAGGTCGGGGATTGCCCAATCCCTCCAGTTTTGGACTGACTCCATGAGAGGGAGGGATTCGGTAGAAGGTGCAGCAAAGGGGCCAAGCGAGTGAAGGTTCAATTTTCTGGTTCTCCCTCCCTCCTTTTTCTGTGTATCTGTGCTTCGAGGAGCATACCAGCTGGCTTGGGGAGAGCCTGGGAAGAAAGGAGTAGTGAATCTGCTGACAAAACCCAATTCACCTAAATACCCTGTGATATGAAACTTGGTCTGGGAGAAGGCGGAGTCAGAAAATCAACTAGCCCTCTCATAGCACACCTAAAGGAGAGGGACTGTAGGAGGTGCTTTCCAAGCTTCCAATAGCATACTTGGGGTTCCTGGTGAGCTTTGGGTGCTCTCTCTCTGGAAAACAATAGTCACTGTTTTCTGTGCAGAGCTGGTTCAACAAGGACCCACTTGAATCTCCTACTGGACCTCTCAGGCAGCTTTCCTGCTGCCCTGGGTGATAGGGAAGTAAGGAGGGGAAAAGGGGAGAATGTCAAATCCCTAAGCATTTTATTTAACTGCAAAGAGATACCTTGCTTGAAACTTTGTCTGGCATTTTATTGGGTTGTCTTCTTGTTTTCTTTCTCTTAATCCCCCAAGGTCCTTTTTCTCTTTCGTTTTCTTTTTTCTCTTTTTCTTTTTCTTGCTTGCTTACCCCCTCCTTTTTGTCCCTTTTTTCCTTTTCTTTCTTTCATCTCCTTTTTTAAATTTTTTAAAATACTAGGTGCTGCAGGGAGTGCTTCACTTTTGCTGTATTTCCTCATTCTCCATTCCACTTTTGTGTGTATATTGATTTTGGTCACCAACACTATCCCCTTTCCTCTACATCTTTCTATCCTCCATCATTTATTGTTTCTCTTACATTACACATCTCTTTGTTTGCCCCCCTATTTTTCTGAATTTATTTCTAATACCTTTGCTCTGTTTTCTGTCTTATATTTACTTTTTATATTACTGTCCTTTTTTTACTCTTTCCCTCTCTCCTGAACACAGTGGCCTTTTAATTCACACTATATTCCTCCCCATATTTAGTTTACTGTCTCATTATACATACACTATTTTTCATACTGTTATAAGTATACATACCTCACATGAGCCAAATATCCATTCTCCTAGATCACACATGGTTCCTCTTAATATTTATTATCAATGCTACTATTGTTCATTTTTCTTCTCTTACTCTTTTGGCTTTCCCTGACCTTAATATTTTCCTTCAAGTGAACTTAGCCAACAACAAGGAAATAGAATAAGAAGAACAAAGTGACAAAGAGAAGAATTAATACACATGCAAAAACAACTAATTAAACGCCAAACTAGACAAAGAAGATAAGCAACTGATTAAAACCATCAATATAAAATGATGACAAGACAGCAACAAAAAATTACAAACCAAAATAATAATCAGGAAAACATGCTCCAATCCAATGAACAAACTAAAATCAGGAAGAGTAACAGAACATCAAACAAGTAATTAAAGCTCTCAAAACATATATTAGGGGCAAATTTGATGAGGTAGAGGAAGAGATTAAGAATATGAAGAAAACACTTAGAGAGAATACAGAAGAAATTGCAACCATACACAGAAAGATAAAAGATGTGATGGTGATGAACAGCACAATTCTAGAAATCAAAAATACACTCTCAGCAAATAACAGCAGACTCAAAGAGGCACAGAAAAGAATTAGTGGTGTGAAAGACAGTATATCTGAAATCAAACAGATAGTAGAAGTGATCGATAAAAAAGAAAGAAAAATTCCAGCATGGATTTAGGGATCTGAATGACAATGGAAAACACACAAACATATACATTACAGGCATCCCAGAAGGAAAGGAGAAGGGAAAAGGGACAGAAGGGGTGTTGGAGGAAATAATGGCTTAAAACTTCCCATATCTACTGAGGGAGATGGATGTACATGTCCAGGAAGCACAATGCACTCCAAACAGCATAAATTCCAACAGGCCTACCCAAGACATATACTTGTACAATTACATGCTAGGCCACAGAAAAAGTCTCAATGAATTCAGAAAGACTGAAATCATACAAAATAATTTCTCTGACCACCGTGGAATGAAGCTGGAAATCTTCAAGGGACAGAGACCAAGATTTGGCACCAAGATTTGGAAGTTAAACAGCACTCGTAGAAAAACAGTGGGTCAAGGAGGAAATGACAAAAGAAATTAATAACTACCTTAAAACTAATGAAAATTATAACACAACATATCCAAACTTATGGGATGCAGCAAAAGCAATACCGATAGGGAAATTTATAGCCATAAATTCATACATCAAAAAAGAAGAAAGAGCTAAAATTGAATAACTAATTGTACAATTGGAGGAATTAGTGAAAGAAACAACAAACTAAATACAAAGGAAGAAGAAAGAAAGAAATAACAAAGATCAGCACAGAACTAAATGAAATAGAAAAAAAGAAAGCACTTGAAAAAATGAGCAAAACCAAGAGCTGGTTTTTTGAGATCAATAAAATTGACAAACCGTTACCTAGACTAACAAAGAAACAAAGAAAGAATATGATGCAAATATGCAAAATAAGAAATGAGAAAGGAGATATCAACATTGACCCCACAGAAATAAAGACTATTATAAAAGGATACTTTGAAAAACTATATTCCAAGAAAAAGGACAATTTAGAGGAAATGGACAAATTCCTAGAAACACATAAGCAGCTTACATTGATGAAAGAAGAAACTGATGATGTCAACAAACCAATCACAAGTAAAGAGATAGAATCAGTCATTAAAACCTCTCAACTAAGAAGAGCCCTGGGCCAGACAGCTTCACAGGTGAATTCTACCAAGCATTCCAGAAAAAACTAACACCAATCATGCTTAAACTCTTCCAAAAAAGAAAAATACAAGGAATATTGCCTAACTCATTCTATGATGCCAACATTACTCTAATACCAAAGCCAAAGACACCACAAGAAGGGAAAATTACAGACCAATCCCTCTAATGAACTTAGACATGAAAATCCTCAAAGAAATACTTGCTAATCATATTCAACAATACACTAAATAAATTATACACCATGCCCAAGTGAGATTCATTCCAGGTATGCAAGGATGGGTCAACATAGGAAAATCAATTAATGTAATACACCATATAAACAGACTGAAGGAAAAAGAATCACATGATCATATCTATAGATGCAGAAAAAGCATTTGACAAAATACAGCACACTTTCCTAATAAAAACAATGCAAAAGATTAGAATAGAGGGAAATTTTCTCAACATGATAAAGAGCATATATGAAAAACCCACAGCTAACATCATTTACAATGTTGAAAATCTAAAATCTTTCTCTCTAAGATGAAGAAAAAAAGAAGGATGCCCAGTATCAGCCCTTCTATTTGTCTTAGAACTACTTGCTCAAGCGCTGAGGGAAGAACCAGACATAAGAGCCATCCAAATTGGAAAGGAAGAAGTGAAAATTTCACTATTTGCAGATGATATGATCCTATTCATAGAAAACCCTGGGAAGTCTACAAGAAATCTTCTAGAACTCATAAATGAGTTCAGTAAAGTCACAGGTTACAAAATCAATATGCAATAATCAATACCATTTCTGTATACCAATAATGATCAATCTGAGGATGAAATCAGAAATCAAATACCATTTCCAATAGTAAATTAAAAAAATAAAATACCTAGGAATAAATTTAAATAAAGATGTAAAGGACTTATACACAGAAAACTACAAACACTGCTCAAGGAAATCAAAGAAGACCTAAATAAATGGAAGAATATTCCCTGCCCATGGATAGGAAGACTAAATATCATTAAAATGTCTATCCTACCAAAACTGATCTATGGATTCAATGCAATCCCAATAAAAATCCACGCAGCATTCTTTAATGAACTAGATAAACTTACTATGATATTTATTTGGAAAGGAAAGTGGTCCCAAAGAGCCAAAGACATATTGAAAAAGAAAAATGAAATTGGAGGAATCACACTACCTGACTCCAAAACGTACTACAAAGCTACAGTTGTGAAAATGGCATCGTATTGAAAGAAGGATAGACATACTGACCAATGGACTTGAAATGAGAGTTCTGATATAGATCCTCAAATAAACAGCCATATGGTATTCAACAAGGCCACCAAACCTCTCAACTGTGAGAGAATGGCCTCTTCAACAAATGGTGCCTGGAGAACTGGATATCCATATTTAAAAGAATGAAAGAGGATTACCAATTCACATCTTTTACAAAAATCAACTCAAGATGGATGAAAGACCTAAATATAAGAGCCAAGACCATAAAGACTTTGGAAAGCAATGTAGGGAAGCATCTACAGGACCTTGTAATAGGAAACGGCTTCATGAACTTCACACCCAAAGCATGAGCAGTCAAAGAACAAATAGATAAATGGGCTTCCTCAAAATTAAAGCCTTCTGCACCTCAAAGGATTTTGTCAAGAAAGTGAAAAGAGAGTCTACACATTGGGAGAAAATATTTGGTAACCATATATCTTATGGGAGAAATATCCTGCATTTATAAAGAATTCCTATATCTTGAAAATAAAAAGACAAGCAACCCATTTAAAAAATGGGAAAAAGATTTGGACAGATGCTTCTCAAAAGAAGTTTTACAAATAGCTAAAAGGCACATGAAAAATGCTCAAAATCACTAGCTACTAGGGAAATGCAAGTCAAAACACAATGAGATACCATATTACTCCCATAATTCTGGCAGCTATCAAAAAATCAGAGATCTACAGGTGCTGGAGAGAATGTGGAGGAATGAGAACTCTCAACCACTGCTGGTTGGAATGCAGAAGGACCCAGCCATTCTGGAGGACAGTTTGGTAGTTTCTCAAAAAACTAGGTGCAGATTTACCATATGAACCAGCAATTCCACTGTTGGGTATATACCCAGAAGATCTGAAAACAAGGACACAAGCTGATATAAACACACCAATGTTCATAGCAGCACTATCCGCTGTTGGTAATAGTTGGAATCAATCCAAATGCCATCAAGAGATGAATGGATAAATAAAATGTGTATACATACAATGGAATGCTACTCAGCTATAAGAACAAATACACTACAAACACATTTGATAACAGGGATGAATCTTGAGAACTTTATATTGAGTGAAGTAACCCACGCATTGAAGGACAAATACTACATGACCTCTCTGATAAGAAATAAGTAAACCAAGCTGTTTCAGAGAGATAGAAACAGCTTCAGAGTGACTGGATGATATGCTTAAAGGAAGTTGGGGAGTAGAGAAAGGGTGCAAGCTGACACCTGCATGGGTGAAAGCTATGATAAGCTGAATATAAGTATTTGTATAGAGGAGGGATAAAATGGGGGCATAAAGATACCTCGAGGCAGGGCTTTGTGAGCATGAGGGGGGCTGGAGATGAAAGGATGGATCAGATGGCCCAATTTTTGGGGGGACGGTGGGCAGAACATTTGAACATAGGAAACTGTCAGGTATGTGGTTGAAATTATAAATTAGAGAAAACTCTAGAAAATATAGTATGGAAGGTTACCTGTTTTAAGATGCTTAAGGGGGGGGGTCTGACACATGGAAAGCTTCTAGGGAGAGTGTCATAATGGGTTATAGTATTGGGTGGAGACCCATACAATGAGGGTGAAAGTATACCCACATCCTGGGGAGAACTGATGTTCTCAAATAGAGGGAATTTTACCTCTTGAGAGAATTGGTGGCTCCCAGTGGGTTAGGGCAGACGAGTACGTCAAGCTCTCAACATTGTTGCAAGTATCTCTGAATATGGTCCTTCATGTAATGAAGATTGAATGTCACAGTGGGCCCTGAGAGGATGGGGAAAAAGGTGTTGAATAGATGGAATCAGTGTAACTGTGGGTCAATGGAAGTATTCCATAAGATCATGCAATGATGGATATAGGACATGTTAAATTACACCAAAAATGTATTAAAGTCTATAGGCTAAAATATAAATGATAATGTAAAACATAAGATAACTAAAAATTTAGAAAATTGTATAGTCTAAAATATAAACCATAATGGAAACTCAAATGGAATCATGTTTGAAAGCTATTGTTTCAATATCTGTACATGAACTGCAGCAAATAGAATATGAACATGTAGAAAGATCAATGTTTGTGAACGGACAAAGGGTTTGATGTTGGATATGTGGGAGTACCATCTATTGTATATGTGAATTTTTGTGATCTAAAACTTATGTGAAGATAAACTTAATAGTTGGAAGAGGAAAAAAAAAAGAATGTAGACACTGAGGAAGAAATGGAAGAAATTGCCTTGCCACGGTATATGCAGGGCAACACCTACAGCAGTGATGAAAGGCAAAATGTTAAAACAAAACTTTCAGTTTTTCATTTTTTGATACTCCAATTTATTTTTCCTTTTTTAAATTTTTCTAAATTAGTATATATTCTGTATCTAACCTTTAAACCCATCATTATACACCATTTTGCTATTTATGGAATCTGGCAATATATTAGGCTTCCTTTCTAAAGAAGTTTTGGAGTACAGAAGGGTTCAACTATGGCAGGGGAGGAATACTGGTGTGGTGTTATTGAGAGGGGGCACGTGATTGGGAGGGAGTTCTCCACGGGGTGTACACAGGGTACAGGAAAATGTTTGGGTATTTTCATAGTGGTTTCAGTTAAAAATGACAACTGAGGGAGTGCTGAGTTCCAATCCAGGGGAGCTCTATCACATTCCCAAATGAACAGCAACAATACCCCAAGTGCAATGTCAAAAACCAATAAAGATGGGCGGCCCAGCAATGAGCCCTTGATACTGATGGCTATGATTATGAGTTTGTGTGCCTGAAATATGAACTAGGCGTAGAGCTGCAAGGTGCTGAAGAGTTAACTCCTGAGGACCTCCATGTTGCTCAAATGTGGTCACTAAGCCAAACTTAGCATGTAAATGCATTACCTTCCCCCCAGCATGGAACATGACTTCTGGGGATGAACCTCCCTGGTGCCAAGGCATTACTACCAAGCACCATTTGATGATGTAATTAGAAAAAGACCTTGAATAAAAGGGCCAACTCAGACCAGCAGAATATCTCAGCCTACATGTAATATCAAGTGTTTAAAACTGCTTTTTGTCTTGGACAAAAGGGGGAAATGGAAAGGACAAATGAGTTTGTATGGCTATGATTCTCCAAAAACAGTTGGGAGGTCATCAATGGAGTAACGTTTATGCACATCTCAGCAGGGTCCCAGAGACAGCCAAAGTAGATAGAAACCCAGGTACTGGTTCTCCTGAGGGCTGCAGAGACCCTATGTTCATGGCAGATGGCTCTGCAGTTCAGTGCCATGTCAGTTGGCCCTGCTTTGAGTTTGCATTCCTGAGTGAGATGGAGTTAGACTCAGATGTGATCTTTCTACACATGCTTCTTCTGTTACTTTTACCAGACCTGTAGTTGGCTTTGGGTTTCGGGTATACTCAGGAGGCCTGAATCTCTGGACTGTCCATGTGACAGCCAGGCCCTGAGCCTCAGCAGGCTTGCAACTCCTACCCTCTGGTTTATTGCTTTTATCCTGGCCAGCTAACAGGGAGGTGAAGAAGGTCAACCACCACACCAGGGAGCCAAGAGTGCCTACAACTGCAAGCAGGAGAAGTGCATCCATCATCCATGTGGAATGTTAGTCCCTTCTTGATGTAGAGGTGGACTGGACAGAACCATCCCAGGGTCTAGAGGATGGAGGAGTAGGATATAGATTAGATTTGACTTACTGGTGTTCTGCTGGGGAACTATTGTGATTAGTAAGGGAAGAAATTGTAGTAGTGATGTGAAGAAAGTGGTCACGGTAGCTGCTGATGTTAGGGAGAAGGAAGAAAAGATATGATGTGGGTGCATTTTCAGGATTTGGAGTTGTCCTGGGTGATGATGCAGGACAGCTGCCGGACATTGTGTTTCCTGCCATGACCCACTGGGTGGACTGGAGAAGAGTGTAGATTACTATGTAGACCACTGTACATGCGGGACTGCAGTGCTCCAAAATGTATTCACCAGGTGCAGTGAATGTGCCATGATGATGCAAGAGGTTGTTGTTGTGGGAGGAGTGGGGTGAGGGTGGTGGGAGGTATAAAGGGGCCTGTTATTTTTTTAATGTAACATTTAAAAGAAAATAAAGAAAAAAACTGCTACATACATTAAGCATCTTTATTCTCAAAAATCCTCTTATCTCCTAATAACATATACAATTCCATGTGTTTATTATTTGTATTTAGTTTATATTAATGAGACCATGCAATATTTGTCCTTTTGTGTCTGGCTTACTTCACTTAGTATAATGTCTTCAAGACTCATCCATGTTATCACATATGTCCCAATTTCATTTCTTCTTACTGCAGCATAATATTCCTTTGTATAGACCACATTTGTTTATACATTCAATCATGAAGGGACACTTGAGTTGTTTCCATCTTTGGCAATTGTGAACAACTTCGTTATGAACATTGGTGTGCAGATGTCTGTTTATGGCCTAGTTTTTGTTCATCTGGATATATTCCTTGTAGAGGAATTGGTGGATCATGTGACAGTTCTATATTTAGCTTCCTCAGGAACCTCCAAACTGTATTCCATGAAGGCTGCACCATTTTACACTCCCACCAACAGTGAAGGAGTGTTCCTGTTTCTCCACATCCTCTCCAGCACATATTGTTGTCTATTTTTTTTTAATAATGGCCGTTCTATGTGGTATTAAATGATATCTTATTGTTGTTTTAATTTGCATTTCCCTAATAGCTAGTGATATGAAACATTTATTCATGTGCTTTTTGGCCATTTGTATTTCCTCTTTGGAGAAATGTCTATTTAAATCTTTGGTCCATTTTTAAATTTATTGCTTGCTTTTTTATTGTTGTGTTGTATGATCTCTTTATATAGCATGGAAATCAAACCCTTATCAGATAATTGGTTTCCAAATATTTTCTCCCATTGTCTTGATGCCTTTTCACCTTCTTGATGAAGCCCTTTGAATCATAGAAATGTTTAAGTTTGAGGAGGTCCCACTTATCCATGTTTTCTTTTTTTGCTCGTGCTTTTGGTGTAAGGTTTATGAATCCTTCACCTACCACCAGGTCTTGAAGATGTTTTCCTACATATTCCTCTGGAGGCTTTATTGTACTTCCTTTTATATTCAGGTCTTTGTCGACTTTGAGTTTATTTTTGTATAATATGTGAGATAGGGGTCTTCTTTCTTTCTTTTGGCTATGGATATCCAGTTCTCCCAACAAAATTTTTTGAATAAGCTTTTCTTCCTCAACTGGGAGGGTTTGACAGGATTGTCAAAAATCACTTGGCCATAGATGTGAGTGTCTGTTTCTGAACCATCAGTTTGGTTCCATTGGTCTATGTGTCTATGTTTATGACAATACCATGTTGTTTTTACCACTGTAGCTAATTATATGATTTAAAGTCTGTAAGTGAGAGTCCTCCAACTTCACTTTTCCTTTTGAAAATGTTTTTGGCCTTTTGGGGAATCTTACACTTCCATATAGACTTGATAATTGTGTTTTCCATTTGCTAAAAAAAAATACTGGTGGAATTTTTATTTGTATTGCATTGAATCTGTATATCAATTTGGGTAGAATTGACTTCTTAATGATATTTAGTCTTCCAATCCATGAGCATGTTATTCCAATTATGTAGGTGTTTTAAATTCCTTTTTGCAATGCATTATAGTTTTCTGAATACAAGTGTTTTGCATCCTAGGTTAAGTTTATTCCTAAATATTTGATTCTTTTTGTTGCTATTGTACATGGAGTGTTTTTCTTGACTTCCTCCTCAGATTGTGCATTTTTCATGTAAAGAAACACTACTGATTTTTGCTTATTGATCTTGAATACTGACACTCTACTGAAATAATTTATTAGCTCTAGCAGCTTTGTTGTAGATTTTTCAGGACTTTCTAGATATATAATCATCATCTGCGAATAGTGAAAATTTTAATTCTTCTTTTCCAATTTGCATGCCTTTTATTTCTTTTTCTTGTCTAATTGCTTTAGCTAGAAACTCTACCACTACATTGAAGAACAATGTGGTTAGTGAGCATCCTTGTCCTTTCCCTGATGTCAATCAGAAAGTTTTCAGTCTTTCACCATTGAATACAATGTTAGCTGTGGGTTTTTCTTATATGGCTTTTATCATGTTGAGAAGTTTCCTTCAATTCCTATTTCTTTGCATATTTTTCTCAAGAAAGGATACTGTATTTTGTCAGATGCCTTTTCTGTGTCAATTGATAAGATCATGTGATTTTTCTTCTTTGACTTACTAATGTGGTGTATTACGCTGATTGATTTTCTTGTGTTGAACCAGCCTTACATGCCTTGTATATAATCCACTTGATATAGAAGGATAATTCCTTTAATGTGTTGTTCAGTTTGATTAACAAGTATTTTATTGAGGATTTTTGCATCTATATTCATTAGAGAAATGGGCCTATAACTTTATTTTTTTGTAATAGCTTTATTTGGCTTTTGTGTTAGGGTGATATTGGCTTCATAGAATGAGTTTTGTAGCATTCCTTCTTGTTCGATTTTTTGGAAGAACTTGAGTCACATTGGTATTAAATCTTCTTTGAATGCTTGGTAGTACTCACCTGTGAAACTGTCTGGTCAAGGGCTTTTCATTTTGGGGAACTGTTAAATGACTGTTTCAATCTCTTTACTTGTGATTGGTTTGTTGAGTCTTCTATTTCTTTGAGCATCAGTGTAGGTTGTTTGTACATTCTTAGGAAGTTTTCTATTTTATCTACATTGTCTAGTTTTTTTAGCATAAAAGTAGCATAAAATTGTTCATACTCCCCCTAAATTGAACTACAAAAACCATACAGTCTGACTCATGCCTATCTATTCTCACTTCTCCCTCCTCATTGGATTCCAGAGCCTCTGTCTTCTTCAATGCACCTGTCAAACTTGGGGTCTATGCTCAGCTTGTCCCCATGCTTGTAATATCATTTTCTACATCTATGTCCCCTTTCCCTGCCTAGTCTCAATTCCTACTCCTCCTCAAGGTATCTTCTCTAATTTCCTTACCATGGAAGGGTTTTTCTTATTGCCATATCCAGATTAGGGCATCCCATTCTATTTTCTCACTGCATCCTGAATCGCCCTTCAAAGGCCAATGCCAACAATTGAACTTTTCAGTTAGACTAATGAGGACAGTTTCTGCCTCTATGGTATTCAATTTTGTATCTTCATGGAATAAATACTTAAGGTGTATTAATGCAGACATGTTGAATGAATGAACATACACACACAAATGAAATGCGCACATAGTATCACACTTTTATACATTCACAAAATTTATTCAATTAACATATTGATGTCTAGTGTGCACAAGGTGTTGTGCACAGGAAACATTTCCTCTGAAGGCTTAAAGAGTAAAACGCATAATGTCATTTCAATGTCAGGGTAAATTCAGGTCCAGTAATTCAGTACTAGTGACTATAAATTATACCAGGTTGAATGTGATTCAGAAGTAGAGTGATTAAAAATCTGATCCCATCTTCCACTTTAGTACTTCCAGTAAGCTAGTATATTCATTTTTAATGAATTCAGGTGAAAGAGGGGTACAAAAATTGTTTTAATATGATACCTAAAATGACTGGGCAAGAGCTATACAATGGTCCATTCCACCATTCATACACCACATGGTTTTCACACCTGGTCCATGCTATTTCCTCAATAAACTACTTGTCTGTGCCTGCCATTGTTTCTGCAGCCTCTAGTAATGGAAAAATGCTGTGTTTCTTGGTACAGAAGTCAGTTAACGTTTACGTATCAGCTTGGTCTCCATGTCTTGACTGCGAGCACCTCTAGGGCTAGGGGCAACAGGGTATTCATCTGTGCACTGTTTGCTCTGCAAACTATTCTTATGTTGGGGAATTATTGGTTTCTGAGTCCAAAAGCTGGAATCTCAGAAACCAAAGTTATGGACACCCAGTGTGCTGCAGATGTGGCCCGATCAAAGCTTTGCTTATTATTCAATCAAGTAAAAGTGAAACCTCTGAATCAATTTAATCTAATATGCCCAGAGGAGCTGACCAGTTCACAAACAAAATCTAACATCTATTTTTGGAATTCATAATCAATATCAAACTGCTACAGAGTGTGTCCAGAAACAGAACTTATATGTAGGTATTTATTATCCTCAATATATAGCAATTCAAATATGTGGAAAAATAAGGAATATTCCCAAAATGTTGTTGGATCTTTAAAATAACCACAGACAGAAGAAAGGAGGGAAACCTTTATCATGCATTCCAGGATAATTAGGAAAAAAGGAAATTTATAAACCAAAAATTGAAAACCAAAGTGGAAGTCTATTGAAATGTATTCCAAACATACAAAACTAACTAGAATATGAGTATTCAATATTAGATTTAATGTAATGAAAAAGGACAAAAAAATGTAATTCAATGTTGAAAAGTTGGATGATGTGACTGTCATTCTCCTGACATTATTAGAGAAAAAATGTGATTCACTTCTTAATTGGTGAAGGTAAATGCAAGCATGGTGTTGATTTTCTTCAGGCATTCTATTTATTGCAGGACAATATTCAGTTACAACTTAAGAAGTAAGTCTTATTGTCCACAGAATATGTTCTATACCATAATCCATGGTGAGTGTTCCTATCTGGTCTTAATAAAATAATATAGCACCTAGGAGCAAAGATGTAGCCTAGTAATCCAGCACTGGAAGCCAAGCTGGAGAAGATTTCAATGGCTGCCATGACCTTCCCCTTGGTGCTGTGGTAGACAGAGAGGAAACTGACCCAAACCCTGCAGAACACCAGCAAGGTGTCAGGCAGGTTCCTGGCCATGAAAGCTACATTGAAGCTCCAGAGGGCCAAGCAGCCCAGGTATCCCAGGACACAGTAGAAGGCAGTAGGTGAGCCCTTAAGACACTCAATGGTAATATAACCAGGCTCAGTGTGTGCATCTTTATCAATGAATGGGGGAGAGGTTCTGAAACAGATTCCAGAGAGTATCATCTGGATTAGGGAGCAAATGGAAATAGCAAAGTTAGGTGGCCCTGATTCCAAACACTGCCTCATCCTTCTCCCTAGAGCAGGGACCTTGAATTCCAGAACCACAGTGATTGTTTTGGCCAAAACAGTGGGCACAGCCACTGCAAAAACAATTCTAAATGTGATTTGTCAGAGGATGCAGATGGCTGTGTTGGGATAAATGATGAAGAGCAAGGAGCATAGGAAACACAGGGTAAGGGAGATGAGCGGGATGTAGCTGAGGATCCATTTATTGGCCTTGACGGTGGGAGTGTCTTGGTGCTTCACAAAGACCCCAAGAATAACAGTAGTGAGGAAAGAGAAGCAAAGAGCTGTGCAGACCAGTGTCAACCCCAATGGGTCTTTTGGAGGGAATGAGTTCTCTCATTGTTTGCATTCTGATGATCTGGACACTTCACACAGTGTTCTACATCTGGTGAGAAATGCAAAGTGTCATCAGCACATGTTCAGTAATTCTCACTTATTCACTTGACCCAAAAGAATAACATTGGACACTTTCAGCCAAATTTGTCCAGCTTGTGATGATTTTAAATAACCCTGTGCTTTAATGTGCTTGTTGTTCCTTCCCTAAACTTTCTCTTAGACCTATGGCTTTCTTTTAAACATTCAGTCCATCAATTTGATAACAGTGTAATTTATTTACTGTTGAGCTTCCATTCTTTTCTTGTCCACACATCATACTTTTTCTAGTGGATTTTCTGCTTGTTTCTGTAGATGGTCCCTGTATAATTTTGATGTAATTCACTATTGACTAGATCTATGTTAAATAATTTATTCCACTTGTGGCTTGACCATTCATTGCCAAACAGAAAATATCAGTATTAATGTAATTAACATTCATTAAACTTTTCCTTTAAGGTTGATGATATATGATGATACATGTCTTATTAAACAAATTTTCTCCTTTGAAAATGAAAACATTCTTCTCCTTTTTGTTTCTTTAAGGTTTTTATTTTTACATTTAGAATTACAATTTTCCTGATATTGATGAATCTGCATGTGACCAATTTGTTTCTAGATATGTCATTTGGTTCATTTTATTTCCTTTTTATCCTTATGATGAAACAACATTATAGTGACTTAAAAAAAGAAACAGGTAGAATATACATTCCCATTTCACTCTTTGTTTTAAAGTTTGTCTTAGCAAAGCTTTTTGAAAATGATCTCATAGGAATGATTTAATAAGTTGTAATTGCCCCATAAAGTTGTGATTGTGATAGCAATTGCATTGACTCAGTCAATCAATTTGGAGAATAATGATATCTTTAAAATATTCAGTCCTTTCAATTATGAACATGGTCCATCCCTCCATTTATTTAGTTTTCTTTAAATTTTTATTGATACCTTTATTATACAGAAGTCTTTCCAAACTTTCCTAAATATTATTTTTAGGCATTTAATACTTTCAAGATATTTTAAATATCATGTTTGGAAGTTTCATTTTATAAAGCCCTATGAGTTGCATATATAAGAAGCTTTTGTATTACCCTTGTATTCAGACCACTAAACTGAGTTTATAAAATCTTCCAGATCTTCAACTTATGCAATAAACTACTTTCCAAATTATGTCAATTTTACTTTATCCTTTCAAATAATTATTCCTTCCAATCTTTTTCTTGCCAATATTGCTTTGGGAAGGATCTCCAGTGCATTGTTAGATGTGTTAATATTGAAAAGTTTTGTTTTGTTATTGATCTCCCAGGCATGAAATACTTCAATATGATGTGAAATTTGTGTTAGTTTTCAGGAAGTATCTTTTAAAGGATGAAGATGGTTCTTCTCAATTTTTATTTGATAAGTTATGCTTTTGTTGTTTGTTCTAAAATCACTGGTGGGTGTTGAATTTTATTAAGTATTTTCCTTCATTGACTGAGATGACAGTTTCTACTTTTCAGGGGTTACATATACTGAATTACCTTGCTTTGCCAAGATAAATCCTCTTTATAAAATATTGCTGGAATTAGACTGCAGATTATTTTTTTATGATATGTGAGCTTATGTTTAAAAAAGCTAGAAACCTGTAAATTTCCTATTTTTAATGGCCTTATAAGATTTTGATACAAATGTTAAGCCGTAATCATAAATGGAGATATTTTCCCATTTTTTTCCTATTCCATGGAAAAGTTTGAGTAAAGAAGTATTATTTTTTCCTTGAAAGTTTAGTCGAATTCCCCAATAAGGCCATTGGTCCATATGAAAATTTATGAGAATGTTTTAATCTATAGATTCAATCACTGAAGAAGATATGAATCTTTTCAGATTTTTTATTTTGGGGGCCTATTTTTTGGCAACTTTTATTTTTCTAGGAATAGGTGAATATCATTTATTTTTTTGTCTTTATTTTTTAATATTACATTAAAAAAATATGAGGTCCCCATACACCCCCCAACCCCCTCACCCCACTCCCCCCCCATAACAACAACCTCCTCCATCATCATGATACATTCATTGCATTTGGTGAATACATCTCTGAGCACCACTGCACCTCATGGTCAATGGTCCACATCATAGCTCACACTCTCCCATATTCCACCCACTGGGCCATGGGGGGACATACAATGTCTGGTAACTGTCCATGCAGCACCACCCAGGACAACCTCAAGTCCTGAAAATGCCCCCACATCTCATCTCTTCCTCCCATTCCCTACCCCCAGCAGCCACCATGGCCGCTTCCTCTACACCAATGCCACATTTTCTTCGATTACTAATCACAATATTTCATGAATAGAATATCAGTAAGTCCACTCTAATCCATACTCTATTCGTCCATCCTGTGGACCTTGGAATGGTTGTGTCCACTCCACATCTATATCAACAGGAGAGGCTTGTGAACAAAGATCACATCTGAGTCCAGCTCCATCACAGAGAAACACAAACTCCAAAGTAGGGCCAACTGACATGGCACTGAACTCCAAGTGCCATGACCATAGGACCTGTGGATCTCTGTAGCCCTCCAAAGAACCAATACCCGGGGTTGTATCTACTTTATCTGTCACTGGAACTCTGCTGAGGAATGCATAAGGGCAACCCCTTTGATAATCTCCTGGATCTTTTTGGAGACTCACAGCAATATAGACTAATTTTTCCTTTCCATTTCCCCTTTGATTCAGGTCACACAGCATTTTTAACTCCTGGTATTCTATGTAGATTGAGATATTTTGCTGGTGCGAGTTGACCTTTTATTCAAGGTCATTTTCTAGTTACATCATCAGCTGGTACTTGGTAGTAATCCCTCCATGCCAGGGAGGCTCATTCCTGGGAGTCATGTCCCAATCTGAGGGGGAGGCAACACATTTACATGCTGAGTTTGGCTTCAAGATTGGCCACATTTGAGCAACATGAAGGCTCTCAGGAGGTAACTCTTAGGCACCCTGCAGCTCTAGGCCTTATTCTTATTTCAGGTGCACAGGCTCACAAGCATAATCATTAGTATCAAGGGCTCATTGTTGGACCTTACTTATTTTTTGGTCTTTGCTATTGCACTTGGGGGATTGTTACTGTTCTTTTAGGGGCTGTGGTAGAGCTCCCCTGGCTAGGAACTCAGCACTCCTTCAGTTGTTTTTAATTGTATCCACTAGGAAAATATCCAAACATTTTTATGTACCCTGGATATATGCCCTGTAGAACATCCTGCCAACCATGTGTCCCCTGTCAATAACATCCCACACCAGTATTCCTCCCCTACCATTGATGAACCTCTCTGTGATCCAAAACATCATGAAAAGTGAAACCCAATATATTGCCAGGTTCCATTAATAGTAAAATGGAATATAGTGATGAGTTTAAAGGTTAGATAGAATACATATTAACTTGGAAAAATTAAGGTAAAAATAAATTGGGGTATCAAAAAATTTAAAAATGCAAAAGCTTTGTTTTGGATGTTTTACCTTCCATCACTGCAGTAAGTGTTGCCCTGTATGCAAATAGGCAAGGCAAGTACTTCCACCTTTTCCTCAGTGTCTATGTCCTCTCTTTTTCTTTTCTTTTCTCCTAACTATTGTGCTTCTCTTCACAAGAGCCCTAGATCACAGTAATTCATATATACATTATATACAGTACTCCCACACATCCACCATAAAACCATTTCCCTTCCACAGTGATATTCTAATAACTTATTCATATCATATTTACTGATACTGATGTACAGACTCTGAGACAATAGCTTTCAAACAAGGTGACATCTGTGCTTACATCGTGGTCCATACTTTAGGATACACAGGTTTCTAAATTTTTAGTTATCCTGTGTTTTACATTATGGTTTACATTATTAGTCTGTCATCCCCTATATGTTTATGGTGTAATATTACATGTTTTATATCCATCCTTGTGTACTCTCGCGAAACTCCTCTCTTATCCCTACATTTACCTTGGTTCTATCCATTCAACATCCATTTTCCCCTCCACTTGTGGCCCAAAGTGACAGTCAACCTCCATTTCCCAAGGAGCCACATACAGAGATACTTGCAACAGTGTTCAGGGCCTGACTTGCTCAGCTGCCCTAATGCCCTGGGAGCCACCCTTTCTCTCAAGAGATACAGTTCCCTCTATTTGATGGCATTAGTCCTCCCCAGGATGTGGGTCCACCCCCACTCTCACTACTTGGGTCTCTACCCAATGGTGCAACCCACCCTGGCAAAATGAGCATTCAGACATTCCCCAGGAGTGCATCCCGCATCTGACCATCCCCTCCGAGCATCCTAAACAGGTAACACTCCTGATTATATTTTGATACGATTTTCTCAGTATTTTACTCTTAACCAACACCTGACTCTCTCATATGTTCATATGTTGCCCCTCACTCCTCCCAATTTTTGGGCAATATTACCCATCCACCCATCCCTAGCCCCCCTCAAATCTGCAAAGCCCCACCCAAAGGCAACCCCTTGCCCCCATTTTATCTCTTCTTTGTGCTCATACTTACCATCACCTCATCATAGATTTCACACCTGCAGGCGTCGGCTCACATCCTTCCTCCACCCCCCGATTTCCTGTAAGCCTATCTTCCAGTCTCTAGCTCTTTGAGGCAGCTTGCTTATTTCATATCATTGAGGTCATGTAGTATTTGTCCTTCAATGCCTGGGTTGCTTCACTCAACATAAGGTTCTCAAGATTCATCCATGTTATCACGTGTGTTTGTAGTGTATTTGTTCTTACAGCTGCGTAGTATTCCATTGTATGTATATACCTCATTTTATTGATCCACTCGTCTGTTGATGGGCATTTGGGTTGATTCCAACTTTTGGCGATAGTGAACAATACTGCTATGAACATTGGTGTGCATATATCGGTTTGTGTCCTTGTTTTCAGTTCTGCTGTGTATATACCCAGGAGTGGTTTTGCTGGGTCATATGGCAAATCTATGGTTAGTTTTTTGAGAAACCACCAAACTGTCATCCAGAATGGCTGGATCCTTCTGCATTCCCACCAGCAGTGGATGAGTGTTCCCCTTTCTTCACATCCTCTCCAGCATTTGTAGTCTTCTGTTTTTTTCATAGCTGCCAATCTTATGGGAATAAGATGGTATCTCATTGTAATTTTGATTTGCATTTCCCTGATAGCTAGAGATTTGGAGCATTTTTTCATGTGCTTTTTAGCCATTTGTATTTCTTCTATGGAAAAGTTCTGTTTAAATCTTTTTCCCATTTCTTAACGGGTTGTTTATCTTTTTATTTTCAAGATATATGAGTTCTTTATATATGCAAGTTATAAGTCTCTTATCAGATATATGGTTACCAAATATTTTCTCCCATTGTGTGGGTTCCCTTTTTACTTTCTTGACAAACTCCTTTGAGGTGGAGAAGGCTTTTATTTTGAGGAAGTCCCATTTATCTATTAGTTCTTTTGCTGCTCGTACTTTTGGTGTGATATTCATGAAGCCATTTTCTATTACAAGGTCCTGTAGATGTTTCCCTACACTGCTTTCCAAGGTCTTTATGGTCTTGGCTCTTATATTAGGTCTTTGATCCATCTTGAGTTGATCTCTGTATAAGGTGTGAGATGGTAATCATCTTTCATTCTTCTACATCTTTAGATCCAGTTCTCCAGACACCATTTGTTGAATAGGCCATTCTCTCCCAGTTGAGAGGGTTTTGTGGCTTTATCACATACTATATGGCTATATAAATGAGGTTCTATATCATAACTTTCAATTCGATTCCATTGGTCTGTGTGTCTCTCCTTATGCCAATACCATGCTGTTTTCACTACTGTTGCTTTGTAGTATGTTTTGAAGTCAGGTAGTGTGATTCCTCCAATTTCGTTTTTCATTTTCAATATGTTCTTGGCTATTTGGGCCTCTTTCCTTTCTAAATAAATTTCATAGTTAGTTTTTCTAGTTCCTTAAAGAAGGCTGTGTTGGTTTTTATTGGGATTGCATTGAATGTGTAGATCAGTTTTGGTAGAATAGACATCTTAGTAATATTTAGTCTTCCTATCCATGAACAGGGAATATTCTTCCATTTATTTAGGTCTTCTTTGATTTCCTTAAACAGTCTTGTATAGTTCTCAGTGTATAAGTTTTTTACATCTTTAGTTAAATTTATTCCTAAATATTTTATTTTTTTACTTACTATTGTAAATGGTATTTGTTTCCTGATTTCCTCCTGATCTTGCTCATTATTGGTGTACAAAAATGCTACTGATTTTTGCACATTGAACTTATAACCTGCGATTTTACTAAACTCATTTATGAGTCCTGGAATCTTTGTTGTAGATCTCTCAGGGTTTTCTATGTATAGGATCATGTCATCTTCAAATAATGAAATTTTGACTTCTTCCTTTCCAATTTGAATACCTTTTATATCTGGTTCTTGCCTCAGTGTTTCAGCAAGTACTTCTAAGACACTGTTCAATAGAAGGGGAGACAATGGGCATCCTTGTCTTGTCCCTGACTTTAGAGAGAAGGAATTTAGGATTTCTCCATTGTAAACGATGTTGGCTGTGGGTTTTTCATATATACTCTTTATCATGTTCAAAAAATTTCCTTGTATTCCGATCTTTTGGAGGATTTTTATCAAGAAAGTGTGCTGTATTTTGTCAAATGGTTTTTCTGCATCTATAGTTATAATCATGTGATTTTTTTCCTTCAATCTATTTATATGGTGTATTACATTGATTGATTTTCTTATGTCTAACCATCCTTGCATACCTGGAATGAATCTCACTTGGTCATGGTGTATAATTCGTTTAATGTGTTGTTCAATAAAATTAGCAAGTATTTTGTTAAGTATTTTTGCGTCTAGGTTCATTAGAGAAATTGGTCTGTCATTTTCTTTTCTTGTGGTGTATTTGTTTGGCTTTGGTACTAGGGTAATGTTGGCATCATAGAAGGAGTTCAGCAATGTTCCTTCTGTTTCAATTTTTTGGAATAGTTTCAGCAGGATTGGTGTTTGTTCTTTCTGGAATGTTTTGTAGAATTCACCTGTGAAGCCGTCTTGCCCTGGGCTCTTCTTAGTTGGGAGGTTTTTAATGACTGATTCTATCTCTTTACTAGTGATTGGTTTGTTGAGATCATCAATTTCTTCTTTTGTCAATATGGGCTGCTTATGTGTTTCTAGGAATTTGTCCATTTCCTCTGAATTCTCATTTTTGTTGGAATAT
Organism: Dasypus novemcinctus; assembly: GCF_030445035.2. Classification (NCBI taxonomy): domain Eukaryota; kingdom Metazoa; phylum Chordata; class Mammalia; order Cingulata; family Dasypodidae; genus Dasypus; species Dasypus novemcinctus. The sequence continues at coordinate 23,315,021 of NC_080694.1, forward strand.
AGTTTTTTCCAAGTATCCTCTTATGATAGTCTTTATTTCTGTGGGGTCAGTGGTAATATCGCCTTTCACATTTCTTATTTTGTGTATTTGCATCTTTTTTCTTTTTTTACTTTTAGTCTCGCTAAAGGTTTATCAATTTTATTGATCTCAAAAAAACAGCTCTTGGTCTTGTTGATCTTTTCAAGTACTTTCTTATTTTTTATTTTGTTTAGTTCTTCTCTTATCTTTGTTATTTCCTTCCTTCTTCTTCCTATTAGATTATTTTGTTGTTGTTTTTCTAATTCCTCCAAATGTGCAGTTAGTTCTTAAATTTTTGCTCTTTCTTCTTTTTGATATATGAATTTATGGCTATCAATTTCCCTCTCAGTACTGCTTTTGCTGCATCCCATAAATTTTTGTATGTTGTGTTATCATTATCATTTGTTTCAAGGTAGTCTTTGATTTCTTTTGAGATTTCCTCTTTGACCCACTGTTTTTCTAAGAGTGTACTGTTTAATTTCCAAATCATGGTCTGAAATCTTGGCCTCTGACCATTGCAAATTTCCAGCTTCACTCCACTGTGGTCAGAGATATTATTTTGTATGATTTCGATCTTTCTGAGTTCATTAAGCCTTTCTTTGTGGCCTAGCATATGGTCTATCCTGGAGAATGATCCATGTGCACTTGAGAAAAATGTATATCCTGCTGTGTTTGGGTGTAATGATCTATATATGTCTATTAGATCCAGCTCCTCTAATATACTGTTCAAATGTTTTGTTTCTTTAGTGATTCTTTTTGAGATGTTCTGTCCAGAGTTGATAGTGCTGTATTAAAATCCCCCACTATAATTGTAGATGCATCTATTCTTTCACTTAGTTTTTCCAGCATTTGCTTCACGTATTTAGAGGCCCCCTTGTTAGGAGCATAAATATTTATGATTGTTTGATCTTCTTGACAGATTTTCCCTTTTACTAAAATGTAGTATCCTTCTTTGTCTCTCAACATTGTTTGCATTTAAAGTCTATTTTGTCTAATATTAATATAGCTACTCCTGCAATTTTTTGATTATTGTTTGCTTGTAAGATTATTTTCCAACCATTCACTTTCAACCTCCATGAGTCTCTGTGTCTAAGATGTGTCTCTTGTAGACAGCATATAGATGGGTCATATTTCCTTATCCAATGTCCCAGTCTGAATCTTTTGATAGGTGAGTTAAGTTCGTTGACATTCAGTGTTATCACTTTCAAGGAATTATTTGTGTTAGCCATATTTTGATTGGAGTTGTGTTTGTCATATTTTGTGTGCTTTTTTTCCCCTTGTCTTTTTGTCTTTTTTGTTGCTCTTACACTCTCCTCGAACTCTGCCTGTCCTGTTTTTTCCTTTCTTCCTGCAGAATTCTCTTTACAATTTCTTAAAGGGGAGGTTTCTTGTTCTAGATATGTGCATGTACACATCTTAGTATAAACACATATATTTCCTTACACTCTCTGCAGAGAGGCCCTCAAGGCTGCAGTAACAATGAGCAGAGATAATGCCCAGACTTTAGATTTTAAAACCATTCTCCAATAAATGTCTTCTTAGAGAAATTGCTCTTTCTAGGAAAGAAATATGCAAGAAGGATCTGGAATATTTTGTAGTACCAAAAAGTAAATAGATGTAAAATAAACCCGTCAATGATAGGGTTATAGTAAAGAGCAATAGGATGCACTGCAAAGAGCTACCATGGCTAAAAAGTAGAACAAATTGAAAATCAACAACAAAGTATTATCGTATTACACCCCAAAGTTTGAAATAAATGTCAGGAGTCAATCCTGTCAGAATTGAGCCAACTTCCCTCGAGAGTCTGTAGGACTTGGGTGGTCTTTGCCATGTTTACTACCTTTTGTCTCCCAGCTCTGAAACCTTCAACTAAGGCCCTATGGAAAGTTTCTAAACAGTTGGGCCTGGTCATGTCATTGGGATCCCATTGGGGGTCCTTGTCTGGGAACTGAGTGTGGGCATATTGATCCCTGTCCAGGCTTCCACCAGATGGGTGCTCTTTAAGCCAGGTGAAAGCTCCTTTTGTGACTCACATTCTCTCCTTGAAGTTGAGTAAGGTCATAAGGAGCTGCTTACAGTCAGTCAGCCCAGGTGGGTTTGCAGGTTTGAATGATAAACTGGAAGAGGTCCATCATGACCTGAGGTTTCTCCAGGTATGTGGGGTGTGACTTTTCCAGATAAAGAGATCAGTAGTAGTGAAGTGTCCTCCTTGTATATGGTCATCAGCATCATAATAAATTGGAGCCCAGGCTTCAGAGAGAGGTAGCTGCAGGGTGACCCTTCTCCCTGCTCCACCTGTCCCTGGGGCTCCTCGTGGTCTGAGTTGCTATCTTTCAGGGACTCCTCCTGAGGGATGGCCAGCACTATGCTGCCAGTGGTCAAGATTGGTGGAGACAGCCATTGCAGAGGTGCAGAGGCTGCACTGTTTGGAGAAAGCGGCTGTGGGAGTGGCTGCGGGAGTGGCTGGGCCATGTTGCTTGGAGAAATTGCCGGCAGAACCTGCTGTGGAAGTGGCTGCTGCAGCAGCTGCGCTGTGTTGCTTGGAGAAAGCAGCTGCGAAACCGGCTGTGGAAACAGCTGCAGGAGCAGCTGGCTCCTGTTTCTTGGAGAAAGTGGCCGTGGAACTGAACCGGCTGTGGAAAGGACTGTGGGAGTGGCTGTAGGAACAGCTGGGCTGTGTTGCTTGGAGAAAGCAGCTGCAGAATCGGCTGTGGGAATGGCTGTGGAAGCGGCTGCAGGAAGGGCTGCGAGGTAGCGCTGCTCAGGGAGGACGGTGGGTGTGGGGGCAGTGAGGTCACGCTGTTCAGGAAGGATGGCAGTGGAGACAGCTGTCAGGGTAGCGAGGTCATACTGCTCAGGGAGGATGGCAGTGGAGATGGCAGTCGGGGCAGCGAGGTTGCATTGCTTGGGAAAATTGGCTCATCCCCACTCCTCGGCACTGGCACTGTAGGAACAATCTCATAAGTTGGTGGCCCCTCTAGAATGGGTGGGTTGTCACTAGATTTGGGGCTTACTTTCTCTGGACCCTTTGCAAGGCACCTGTTTGGCCTGGTTCCTGAGACAGCACCTGTGGGCTTTTGTATCAGGCAAATCCTGGCTTCCTTACTCACCCTTAACTAGGGCGGACTTTGACTTGCAGTGTCCTGCCAGGCATCAATGTAGGGGAACTGGCCAGGGCACTCTGGTTTTCTTGTTAACATCTCATGGACTTTACAGATGATCCGGGGTCAAAGGTGCCCTCCTGGGGCCAGCCCATGCCAAAAGCCAGCCATTGTAGTTCACAAAGCATTCTAACATTTCCTGGTTAGAACTTTATGCCACATCTTCGTGGAAAACTCAGGGAAAGTTTTACTGCATATAACTTAATGGGGTCCTACTTTCTGTGCTTCCCATGTTTCCTCTGTGTGTTGACACTGCACAATACTCACTCAGCCTTTTGTTTCAACCATCCCCAGCTGTGTCCATTGTGGGAACACAAGGCGCCTCTTAGCCTAAGCAAGTCAGTATAAGCTCGGGACTCGGAAGAGGGTTTTTTTTCAGGGAGGTGCCCCAGACTGCCCTTGACCAGAGCGGTTACCACAGAACTGTGGATCTTTTCATGTGCTTTTTGGCCATTTGTATTTCTTCCTTAGAGATATATACAAAGAATACTCAAAACTCACCCATATATATTCTCCTGTTTCTATCATTGATGGAGAATTAAAAATGAAACATAACACATGAATCTATTTTCCTGGTTAATCATAAGCATGTCTAACCTAGTACAGCTCATGATTAAATGTCTCATTGTGTGTTTGCAGCAGGCTATGTTCTGAATGTCACAGTTACTTTCAATGGGGAGAAAAATGAAGGAAGGAAGCTTCTTCTCTGACCATTAGAAAAAACCTGAACCATAAGAATACAAACATTCTAATTTTAGAAATAGCTAAGTGATCCTAATAGTACCTTTTAAAAAAATACATAGGTAGGAAAAAATATATGAAAAAAAGTTCTACATATTAGCCATGAGGGAAATGCAAATTAGAACCTCGTAGGACACCACTACCACTAGTTTGAATAAAATGAGAATATCAAATAGTGGCATGAATGCAGAACAACAGGAACTCATACATTTTACTCATATGAATACCAAACAAAACAAAACTGCCACTTTGGAATATAATATCAGTTTCTTCTAAAGTAAATCATACACTTAACAAATATTCCTTTAGTCCCACTTGTAAATATTTACTCAAGAGAATGGAAAATATTTCCACATACAATCTTGTACACAAATCTTTAAGCAGCTGTTTTCTTGGTCACAGGAACTCAAAAAAATAACAATATAAATGATCATGAACAGGGTGAAAAATAGAGGAATGAGGAGAAAGGGCAGCCTGGTAAGTGTAACTGGGGGTGTGAGTGGCCAATCTCATCCCAGAAAGAAAAGAGACAGAGGTAATTGACTCCTAACACTAAAGACTCTGAGGCCCTCCTCTATTTACATACAAAAGGAGAGAGACAGTTCTCTGCAGAGCTGGCTGATAGACAAGGCAGATTCCCACCAACAATTCATAAGGCCACGTTTTTACATAAAAAGATGGAGATGATGCTATGGACAGAACTTTTCTTTGAGCCTTGTGATAGAAGATACCCTGAGTATATCTCCAGCCTTGGGGAGGCCCCTTTGACACAGTCATGGAACATTTTTTGTGAGGAAATCCCTCTGCCCATGTTACCAGGCAGCCTGGATCAACCAAGGCTCCTACTGCCAGCAAGTCTTGGGCCAGTGAGCTATCAGCAGGAGGGAGGGTCACACATCAGTCACAGATCAAACCCAGGCACCCACTCTACATGGGTCCACACACCCCTTTACAGAAGTGTCCCTGCCTCCCCCTCCTGTATAAAAATCCCAGTCCCCTGCCCCTTGAGGAACTGTGAATATTGAAACAATTCTTATCCGAGAGCAGTGACTAGTAGTCACTTCTATTGGTATTACTTCCCGTAGTATTGTTATTAATGTCTTAACACCTTGCCTGGAATAAACAGAATCCCTGACAATTGCATACATAAGATCACAGATGGTTCCCATTTGCCCTTCTCCAAGATCTGGGGATCAGCGGTCTCTGTGTTCTCAGGTCAAGGGTGGCATCAGCTCCATATAGTGGCCACTGGCTGGCCATCCTATGGTCTTCCCCTACCAACCTCCTTCCACAGGCCTCCCCAGGATTTTCACAGCCAAAACCAGATCCCAAAGCAGAGATATATGAAGGGCAATCCCAGGATAAAGGTCTCATCCCCAAATGGGTCACCACTATGGGGACTTTGCCTAAAACACTTGTTGAATTTCAGCTTAAGAATTAACTTACCTTTAGAGACCAGTCCTCACACTGTTATTCCACAGGAAGCTTCTGAGCTTAGATGGAAGGATGTCACCTGTCACAGGAATTTAGTGCAGGTTGCCAAATGTGGCATTAATGAAGTTCTTTTAGTTATCTGAGAATAATTTCCTATAGATGGCTTCAGGCTTGGTTGATGGTTTAAGATGCAACTCTAAGGAAGCAGCTGTGGCTCAAGCAATTGAGCTCCCATTTACCATATGTAGGACTCAGGTTCAATTCCTGGAACCTCCTGTTAAAAAATAAAGGCATCCCAGACCTGTGCAGTGAGGTGCAGCCCCTGACCCCACATGCAAAATGAAGCACCAAAAAGAGGATGGTGCAACCAGATAGAAAAAAAAGATACAATCCCTTACCTTTGCTCCCAAACCCATAGCAGATTTCAATCACTTCTTTCAAATGCAGACATTCTGAAAGCTAGAAGCATCAGTGTAAATGGAGTATGGGATACAGCCACAGGCTTCTTTCAACTACTGCCCCCCCCCCCAGGTCGCAGGTTGAAAATTAGAGGGCCTCTGGGAAACCCCCAGTCTGGGGCAAATCCCATTCCTCACTTTTCCTACCCCTATTAGAGAATCACTGGCATGGAGGCAGACATTTAGCTTCTACCCAGATGAACTTTCTAGATCTCTGTGGACATTTCCTAAAAGGACACAGCAGAGAGTTGATGGGCATAAGAGAGGGAGGGCTCTGAGAGGGTGGGGACTCCATGGAGGGAGCCAAGCACCTGGGGGGAGGAGGGTGATGTGAAGTGGTGCCCCAGTGTAACATCACATATGTGTGATCAAGATGTCCCCGGTGCTACAATCGGAGCCTGGGCGTGACAGCTGGAGCTGGGATAAAATATGGAGAGAAGAGTCTGGGTGAAGGGAGGATGCTCTCTGGCACCTGTTCCTCCTTCTTGACTCCCCATGACATGTTTCCCACTTGGGACATACTCCTGTCCAAATCTGGGGCCAGGATCCAGGTATCTGCTCCCCTTCCACAGCTTCCCTCTCTACCCTTGGGGCAGCTAAAGAAAAAGCAGTGGAACACCAGGTGAAGCCCCTTTTTGGGTCGGAAAGGAAATTCCACAATTCACATGCTCAGGGAACACAGGAAGCACATTAACAGGATGTGCAACTGTGGGGAATTTAAATGGAGGATTTTGTCGTTGACCCAGAAGACATAACCACCAGATGGCAGTGACAATCTATTCATCGGACATGGTGTTGACTGTTTTGTAGTATGGACCCCTACAGAAAAGCTTCCAAAGGCCACAGGTGGGAAGGAGTCCGCTGAAGGGGAAGCAGGGCAAGGAGTGCCAAGGCAGCTTGGGACCATATAAACATCCCTGCTTACCTACAAATTGAGAGCCTATGTTGAGCTAGTTTCCTGGGGTATGCAAAGCCAGTTAATGCTAAATGGCTAAAAAATGTTTATTGGGCTAATTTTAAGACAATTGCAGGTGTAATTATTTGAATTTAGCTGTGCCTCAAAGATCTCAAAATAAATTTATTTCTTCACAGGTATTTTCTCAAGAGGATTTTCTGCAAAAGTGATAGCTAGGCAAGCCAGTCATGAGAGTTTTAAAGCTACTATATCTGCAATGACTCATCAGCATTCCCAACACTGCTAAGCCCCTCCCACAAATGATTTGTCCCTGACCCTGTGCTGAGGGCTTTCAATGTGGAGGGATTCCTAGGGAAGCCTCCTCCTAGGGATGCATCCCCAAGGGCTGCTGCACAGGATGACAATCATCATAAAGTTAAACACACCATTTGGAAGGTCTTTCATTTCTTGGTAGTGTAAGGGTAAGGCCATATTGGGAAAATAGGAATAGAACTACATTAGGAAATGGGAATTGCATGTGCCTTCAGATAAATAAATAACTTAGACTGTCTCCAAGGAGAGTGTCAGTAAATAACTTAGGGCTGTCCCCAAGAAAAGGGCCAAAAAATAACATGGGACTGATCACAAGAAAGGGCTTTGAAAAAAGAAAAAAATAGATACACTATCTTCAGCTAACCACAGTGTTCTGCTTCTGTGCCTGCTTGCTTGCTAGTAACTCTCCCCCCCATCCTCAAAGGCTATAAAAACACCTCTTCCCTTAACTCAGGGCTGCTGTCTCCTCCGCATAGGATGAGACAGTCACTGCACAGCTACTGAAGCTCTCAATTTGAACTTTATTCAAAGTCTGAGTCTGGTTAATATCACTAATCCATAACAGAAGATAGATGTTTGTTTATTAAGAGACAATTCTAGGCCAAGTAATGCCATTTATAATGGCTTCCTGATCCTTTTTTTAATGTCAACTGACTTTCTTAAAGTAAACTCCCATGGGGACTCCTAAATCAAGGCAAAGTCCCACCTGGGTCTCTTATGACCACTTTCTGTCCTGGTCTACAGACCACAACCCTGTTTCCTACTCAGGCAGTTGCCTAAATAAGACTGACTATAGGCCCTGGGGCCAGTGAGGCCAAACTAACTGTGGCTATATTTACCTACAGACACATTCACACCAATATTAATTTTTACCTATTTATATTTGTCTATGCATATTAACTTAAAAGTACACAATATACCCTCTCTATCACTCTGTTTACAGGTGCTTTAACACAATTGTACATGATTTTTTTTGCATGGAAACATGACAATTTAAGACAACTCCTTTCCCCCTCCCTGTCCTTTTTATATAGTCCCTAACTCTCCCATTCCTCCATAAGCTGAGGACAAATGCTATTTTTGGTCAGCAGAATCCTGCTCATTCTCTGTCTTTCCCCACCAGCCATCCCCTGAGTGGTCACCTTCTCTGAGTCCTGTTCCTCCTGGGCCCGAGACCCACAGATACACAGCCCCCTTTCACAGCTCTGATCCTGTGGGCAGAAGATGCAGATTAATGCCACGTGGTGGTCCAGGGTCATGGCGGGCCTAGGCATCCCTGTTAGTCCTGATGATGATTTCAAAGTAGAAATCTTAACTACTTACAGATGCTTTTAGTTCTTGGAATGTATTTTATTTAAAGGATTTCTATGAACAGGAGAGCCAGTTAGGAGAGCTTGGTATATAAATGAAATAACAAACTGGTGTTATATTATTTATGGAAAAATAAAACAATAGAGGAATTTCTGTGACTGGATCTGCCAGGTAAGGGGCTTTGAATTTTTGTGATGTGGTGGGTTTTTTTGAGGTCCCAGGGCCAGAGATTGAACCTGGGACATTTTAAGTGAGAAATCATCACTTATCCCCTGAGGTTTTTTTTTTTTCATTTGTTTCCTTGGTGTTTCTTTTTTGTTGTGTTTTTCAGAAGGCACCAGGAACCAAACCCAGGATCTCCCATGTCAGAGACAGGCACTCAATACATGAGCCACAGTCACTCTCCTGAACTGTTTTTACTTAACAATAACTCCCTGATTCTTTTAATTGTTCATAGTAATTGGGAGAATAATAAAAGAACAATAAATCCCTTACTCTGTTAATGTCTTATTTATGCCCAGTCATTTTAGGATTTCAGTTAAGGGTCAAGAGTCAAAACAGCTTTGAAATAATTTTTAAACAAAAAAAATCTGTGATTAAAATATTAGTTTCCTTTTCATAATAACCATTCCCAAAGATGATCATGAATTTAATTCTAGACATAGTTTGCTTATGCTGGCTTACTCAAGGATAAATAAGGTAAAAGATAGTGAATCAACAAAAGCTCCCTCAGGCTCTATTCCAATTCTACAACTGACATATGAGTCCTAGGCCCTCATTTAGGGATGGGGACACTGAGGCCATGTGAAGGAAAGGGACAGACCAAGACCCATAAACGTGAAGAGGCAAGGGAGAACCAGGGTCAGCACTGGGCTCTCTTTCACATTCAGGACCCCTATTCGGGCTGACCTTTGGTGTTTTGTCTGTGGGGAATGGGGTGGGTTCCCTCTCTCTGAAGCTATGTGTGATAGTCTGAAGATGTTGCCTGCAGTCCAAGGTGGGGTGCAGAGAGGAATGGGGTGACCCTGAATTTCTGAGGTCCAGACCTCAACATGTGTTCTTTACCCTTAAACATGGCTACTGCTTACTCTGGTCTCATCAGCCCTGGCCCCACTGCTCAATGTCTGGTGGCCTTGGTCAGACCCAAGGGAGGAGAAGCAGATTTCCTGTTTGCTATGCAACCAGAAAATGACTCAAATTCAGAGGGCAAGTGCTGGGGGTCTTGAATGAGAAGAGCCACTTCACTTCCGGGCTGAGGGTTCTGGCTCCAGACAAAAATGAGGGAATCCCAGTAGAAAGCTGTGCCCTACAGAGTTAGTTGGTATGTGGGGGGAAAGGGTAGATATCATTCCCAGGTTTCTGCTTTTAAAATAGTTGAATAAACTGAGAAAATTGATTCACTTGTGAAAAGTACTTGAAATCATTATGTAAACTGTGATATGATAAAATTCTTTAAGCAACTGCAATTCATTCACCAACAAGATAACAAATCCTATCAAATAGCAGTGACATGTCCTTCACCCTGTCTAACTGCTGGGTTTGGCATTCCTGCACAAAGGTCCTTTCACACAGAACCATCCCTTCCTTCACCAGCACTCTTCCCAACTTCTCTTCCTTCCTATATTAACTTCTTTTCTTCTGAAATTAACAAAGAATTTGTATAAAAAATTCAGTCAAGAAAAAAAAAATGGAGAGAGGCAAGATGGTGACAGATTAAGTACACCTACATCATCTCTCCTAAGTAAAACAACTGAGTTCAGCAAAATCCTTACTGACTGAGCTGTTTTGGGAACCCAAAAAGCAGGAGGCTTAAGGGCATCCATCTGCAGAGAGCATAACAAAAAGCGTGATTGTGCAAGGTCAAACCATGAATTTCTGATGCATCATGCAGGAGCTATTGGACAGCTGAGCCCCTCCCTCAGGGCAGGAGCCACAGCATTCCCTGACCCTTGCCAGTCAGTCATCTAAAAGAGACAAATTCTGAGAGTGGGAGGGTTCTGGTGAAAGGTGGAGAGGGATCCCCTGAGTGTGGGTTCTATGGTCTGGACCCCCCTTTTTTTAGCTTTCAGAAGCATACCAGCTGGCCTCTGGAGAAACCAGGAAGATGGGAGAGGTAAATCTGCTGAGGCCATCTGATTTACCTAGCCTCCCTGGGATAGGGAAAATTGGTCTGGGAGAAGGTGGAGCCAGGCAATTAACTAGTCCTGTGCAACTCCTCTAAGGGAGGGGGACAGTAAGAAGTGCTTAATAAGTTTCCAAGAGCGTATTTAGGGTTCCCAGCAAGGTGTGGGTGCTCTCTTTCAAAGAGACTGAGAGTTATTTCGATGCTGCCAGCTTGTTTCTTGATTGGTGTGATTCCACTTTCTTGATTTTCTCATTTCTGTGTGTACTTATTTTGGCAATCAATGCTGTCTCTTTTCCCTCCTGTATCTTTCTAACTTCCACCTTCTGTTGTTGTCCTTACATTCCAATTAACTTTGTTTAGTCTCCAATTTTCCTGACTTTTTAATTCTAACCGTTCTCTTTTCTATCCTTTATTACCTTTCTATTTTTATCCTTTCTTATCTGTTTCCCTCTCTCTTCATCACACTGACCTGTTAATTCACACTATATTCTTTTTGATATTCAGTTTCCCATTTCCTTGTAGGTGCACCACTTTTTTATTCCTGTATTTATACACAGTTACATTAGTTTAATATTCAATCTCTTAGGTCTTATATGATTTTTTCTGCTAACATTTACTATCAATATTACTATTAAATCTTTTTTTTAACTTCTTTTGCTTCCCCTGGATGTAAACTTTTTCATTCAAGGGAACTTAGACAACAACAAGGAAATAGAATAAGAAGAACAAAGTGTAAAATAGAAAACTTAATACACCCACAAAAACAGCAACTAAATAAAACCTGAGACTACATGGAGGACATAACCAACTGAAGAAACCCATCAAGATAAAATGATGAGCAGAGAGCTACAAAAAATTACAAAACATACCAATAATCAGGAAGACATGGCCCACACCAATGAAAAAAACTTAAAACCAGAAAGAGAAGCAGAACTTTGAACAACTAAACAAAGATGTCCAAACTAATATCATGGCTCATTATAATGAAGTGAAAGAAGAGATTAAGGATATTAAGAAAACACTTGCAGAGCCTACTAAAGAAATTGTAAACATATGGAAAAAGATAACAGAATTGTTGGTAATGAATGGCACAATCCAAGAAATAAAAAATAAATAAATAAAAAAACACTCTAAGCAAATAACACCAGAATTGAATAGGCAGAGGAAAGAATCATTGAGGTAGAAAACATTAAATCTGAAATCAAAGAAAGAGTAGAATTGTTAGATAAGAATTTAGAAGAAATCCAATAGAGACTTAGGGATCTGAATGACAACACAAAATGCACAAATATATCAGAAGGAGAAGATAAGGGAAAGGGGACAGAAGGTTTTTTGGAGGAAATAATGGCTGAAAAATTCCCAAACTTACTGAGGGAGATGGATGGTACATGCCCAGGAATCACAGCAAAACCCAAACAGTATAAATCCCAAAGACCTAATAGAAAACATATCTGCGAAATTATCTGATGCTCAAGACAAAGAGAAAATATTGAAAGCAGCAAGAGAAAAGAGAACCATTGAACACAAGGGAGGCTCAATAAGATTAAGTGCTGATTTCTCATCTGAAACCATGGATGCAAGAAGACAGTAGTATGACATAGTCAAGATACTAAAAGAAAAAATTTTCCAGCCAAGAATACTCTATTGAGTAGAACTGGCATTCAAAATTGATGGAGAGCTCAAAATATTCACAGATAAACAGAAACTAACAGAGTATGCCAGTAACGAATGTACTCTTCATGAAATACGAAGGGGAATTCTGTACCTTGAAAGAAAAAAACTGAAGTCGGAGTTGGAGGACAGTTTAAGACGAACATAAAAGACAAAAAAGAAATAAAAACAACATATGACACACACAACTTCAAAGAAAATATGGCTAATGTAAGTAATTTCTTGTGAGTAATAACACTGAATGTTAATGGATTAAACTCACCTGTCAAGAGACACAGATTGGCAGAATGGATAAGGAAATGTGACCCATCTATATGATGTCTATATGAAATTCACCATAGACCCAGTGATTCAAGAAGGTTGAAAGTGAATAGCTGAAAAATAATATTACAAGCAACTAATAACCAAAAAAGGCAAAAGTAACTATACTAATATCAGACAAAACAGATTTTAAAAACAAAACTATTGTGAGAGACAAAAATGGGCACTACATATTAGTAAAAGTGGTAATCTATCAAGAAAGAACAATCATAAATATTTATGCACCTAATCAGAGTGCCTCAAAATACATGAGTGCCTCAAAATACAGAGTGCCTCAAAATACATGGATAAATTAATGGAGGAATAGATGACTCCACAATCATTGTGGGAGACTTTAATATACCATTATCATCACTAGACAGAACATCTTGACAGAGAATCAATAAAGAAACAAAGATTTGAATAATTTATTAGAGGATCTGAACCTAATAGACATATGCAGAACACTACAACAAAATACAGCATAAATACATTCTTCTCAAGTGCATATGGATCATTCTCCCAGATAGACCACACCTAGGCCACAGAGAAAGTCTCAATGAATTCAGAAAGATTGGAATCATACAAAATAATTTCTCTGACCACAGTGGGATGAAACTGAAATTCTGCAAGGGCTGGAGAAGCAGATTAGGCACAAGGATATGGAAGTCAAGCAACACACTCTTAGACAAAGAGTGGGCCCAGGAGGAAATCTCAAAAGAAATCAGCAACTACTTTGAAATAAGTGAAAATGATAACACAACATATTAAAACTTATGGGATGCAGCAAAAGCTGTACTGAGAAGGAAATTCTTAGCCATAAATTCATATATCATAAGAGAAAAAATAGCTAAAATCAAACAAATAACTGCACATTTAGAGGAATTGTTGAAAGAATAAATAACCCCAAAGGAAGAAGAAAGAAAGAAATAACAAAGACCAGAGCAAAACTAAATGAAAAAGAAAATAAGAAAGCACTAGAAAAAATAAACAAAACAAAGAGTGAGTTCTTTGAAAAAAAACAATAAAATTGACAAACCCTTAGCTTTTTCCTGTGTTTTTTTTAACACAGAAAAAAGACCAAAGATGTGAATAGACAAAATAAGAAATGAGAAAGGGGATATTACCACTGAACCTACAGAAATAAAAAGAATCATAGGAGAATATTTTGAAAAACTATATACCAACAAGAACACATAAGCAGTTGACATCCACAAAGGAAGAAACTGATGATCTCAACAAACCAATCACAAGTAAAGAGAAAAAACCTGTCATTAAATCCACCCAAATATGGAGAGCCCTGGGTCAGACAGCCTCGCAGGTGACTTCCACCAAACATCTGGAAGGAACTACCTCCAATTCTGCTTAAACTCTTACAAAAAATTGAAATAAAAGAAACATTGTGTAACTCATTCTAGGATGGCAACATTACCATAATACCAAAGGCAAACAAAGACACCACAAGAAAGGAAATTAACAGACCAAACTCTCAAATGAACCTATATACTAAAATCCTTAACAAAATACTTGCTAATTGTATTCAGCAACACATCAAATGAATTATCCACCATGACAAAGTGGATTTCATCCCTAGTATGCAATGAAATCTAAACATAAGAAAATTAATCAGAGTAATACACCATATAATCAGGTCAAATAAAAATCACATGATCATGTCTATAGATGTAGAAAAAAGCATTTGACAAAATACCCACCCTTTCCCAATAAAAATACTGCAAAAGATAAGAATAGAAGGAAACTTTCTGAACAGGATAAAGGATATATATGAAAAACACACATCTAATATCATATACATGCTGAAATTGTAAAATCTTTCCCTCTAAGATTAGGAACAAGACAAGAATACCAATTATCACCTCTCCCATTTAAAATTGTGTTAGAAATACCTTGTCGGGCATGAGGCAAGAAACAGATATAAAAGGTATCCAAATTAGAAAGGAAGAGGTAAAATTTCACTCTTTGCAGATGACATGATTCTCTACATAGAAAGCCATGAGAAATCTAAAACAAAGCTTCTAGAACTTATAAATGTGTTCAGTAAAGTCACAGGGTATAATATCAAATGTGTAAAAATCAGTAGGATTTCTCCACACCAATATTAAACAATCTGAGGAGGAAATCAAGAAAAAAATACCATTTGCAATACCAATTAAAAAATCAAATACCTAGGAATAAATTTAAACATGTAAAGGACTTATATTAGAGAAAACTACACAACATTGTTAAAGGAAATCAAAGAACACTTAAATAAATGGAAGAATACTCCCTGTTCATGAATAGGAAGAATAAACATCATTAAGATGACTATCCTATCCAAACTCATCTACACAGTTAATGCAAACCCAATAAAAATCAACACAGCATTTTTTAATGAACTGGAATGTCTAACTATGAAATTTTTTTAGAGGGGAAAGTGGCCCCAAACAGTCAAAGACATTTGAAAACGAAAAATTAAATGTGAGGAACAATATTACCTGATGTTAAATCATACAATAAAGCTACAGTGGTCAAAACAACATCGTATTGGCAGAAGGATAGACACACTGACCAATGAAACTGAATTGAGAGTTCAGACACACATCCTCATATATACAGTCATCTGATATTCAAGAAAGTACAAAGCCCACTAAACTGGGAAGAATGGCCTCTTAAACAAATGGTCCTTGGAGAACTGGATATCCATATGCAAAGGAACGAGAGGATTACTAACTCACGCCTTATACAAAGTCAACTCAAATAGATCAGAGATCTAAATATCAGAGCGAAGACCATAAAGACCTTGGAAGACAATGTAGGGATGCATCTACAGGAACTTGGAATAGGAAATTGCTACATGAACTTCACACCCAAAACACAAAAGCAAAAGAAAAAATAGATAAATGGGACCTCCTCAAAATTAAAGCATTTTGCACCTCAAAGGAGATTATCAAGAAAGTAAAAAGACAGCTTACCGAATGGAAGAAAATATTTAGTAACCATATATCTGATAGGATCCTAATATCCAACATATATAAATAATCCTATTTCTCAAAAATAAAAAGACAAACAACCCATTCCAAATGTGGGCAAGAGATTTGAGCAGATGTTTCTCCAAAGAAGAAATACAAATGGATAAAAGACACATGAAAAGATGCTCAACATCACTACCTATTAGGGAAATACATAGCAAAGCTACAATGAGATACCATCTTACCAATTAGACTTGAGGCTATTAAAGAAATAGAGAAGTGCAAGTGTTGGAGAGGATGCCGATGAATGGGAACCATTATTCACCGTTGGTGGAAATGTAGAAGAATCCAGCCTTTCTGGATGACAGTTTGGCAGTTCCTCAAAAACTAGCTATAGATTTGCCATATGACCAGCAATTTTACTGCTGGGTATATCCCCAGAAGAACTGAAAACCAGGACATAAACTGATACATGCACACCGATGTTCATAGCAGCATTATTCACTTTTGCCAAAAGTTGGAATCAACACAAATGCCCATCAAAAGATGAATGGATAAACAAAATGTAGTATATACATACAACAGAATACTACTCATCTGTAAGAAAGAATACAGTACTAACACATGGGATAACATGGATGAACCTTGAGGACCTTACGTTGAGTAAGTAACCCAAACATTGAAGGACAAATACTACATATCTTCTCTGACATGAATTAAGCAAATCAGACTGTTTCAGAGAGATAGAGACTGGACGATATGCTTATAGGAAATGTGTGTGTGTGTGTGTGTGTGAGAGAGCTGATGTCTACATGAGAGAAATATATGATAAAATGTGGGTAAGTTTTTGTGGAGTGATGGGATAAGATGAGGGCATAGGTATACTATTGGGTGGGGTTTTGAAGGCTTGGGGCGTTAGGATTGGGAGGGTGGGTCAGCTGGCCCATGTAGTTGAGGACAAGGGTTGGGGGAGGGGGAGAACATGGGAGATTGTCAGGTATGTGATTAAAACTACATGTTGAGAAAACTCTTTAGAAAATATATTAAGGAAAGGATACTTGTTTAAGGTGTTTGATGGGGAACATTTGGCACAGGATGTACCTTGGACAGACTTCTAGGGAGTGTGTGAGGGTTCATCTTGTCATATTGTGTTTTATTAGTGGGTGGAGATACTTACAATGAGTGGGAAGGTATTGTACGCCCATCCTGGGGAGGCCTGATGTTCTCAAACAGAGGAGAAGGTGTCTCTCAAGAGCATGGGTGGTTCCCAAAGGGGGAGGATAGACTAGAGTGTCAAGCCCTCAGCATTGTTGTAAGTATCTATGAATCTTGTTGTCCAAGCAGTGAAGCTTGGTTGTCGCTGTGGGCCCTGAGGGGAGTGGGAGAGAGGAATAGAATAGATGGAAGTGGGGTTTACTGGAGGGCAATGGAAGTGTTCCACAAGATCTTACAAAAATGGATGTAAGCCCTGTTAAATTTCACCAAAAATATATAAAAGTGAATAGTCAAAAATGTAAAACATAATGTAAACTATACAGTAACCAAAAAGTATACAGTCTAAAATATAAGCCATAATGTTAGCCATAACGGAATCATGGTTAATAGTTATATTTTAAAATCTGTACATCAGCTGTAGCAAATGCAACATGCACATGTAACAAGATCATTGCTGAGGAAGGGGGAAAAGGGTTTGATATTGGGTATATGGGGGTCCCCTAATTGTATATGTGATTTTATTGTGATCTCAAACTTTAGAAGTTAAAATTAAATTTTTTTTAAATGATGTAGATACTGCAGAAGGAAGGGAAGAGATTGCCTTGCCACTGTACTTGCAGAGCAACACCTATTACAATGATGAAACACAGAACATCAGGAACAAAGTTTTATGATATTTTTCATTTTTTAATACCCCAATTTATTTCTTTATTTTAGTTTTTCTAAATTATTATAAATTCTATGTCTAAACTATAAGCATGCCAATACTGTTTCATTATCCTTCTAATTGGATTTGGCAATATATTAGACTTAATTTTTGAAGAAGTTTTGGATTACAGAGAGGATCCACTATGACAGGGGAAGAGTACTGGTGAGGGGTGTCATTGAAAGGGAATATATGGGTGGGAGGGAGTTCTCCAGGGTATGCCTATAGGATATATAGATATGTTCAGATGTTCATTGGATATTGTCATAGTGAATAGAGTTACACATGACAACTGAGGGAGTGCTGAGTTCCCATCCTGGGGAGCTCTGTTGCATCCCCCAGTGGAAGAGCATAATCCCCCAGGTGCAAGGGAAAAGACCCATGAAGAAGAATGGCCCAATGATGGGCCCTTTGTACTGATGAATATGCTTATGAGCTTCTGTGCTTGATATTTAAACGAGGCCATGAGCTGCAGGGTGCCTAAGAGTTACCTCCTCAGAGCCTCCATGTTGCTCAAATGTGGCCACTCTCTAAGTCAAACTCAGCATGTAAATGCACTGCCTTCTCCCCAGCGTGGGACATGACACCCGGGGATGAGCCTACCTAGTGCTGATGGATTGCTACCAATCACCAGCTGGTGATGCAACTAGAAAAAGCCCTTAAATCAAAGGGGGAAGTGGTAAAGACAAATTAATATATATGGCTAAGAGATTTCAAAATGAGTTGGAAGGTCAGCAGAGGGGTCGCACTAATGCACATCTCAGTAGGATCTGAAAGACAGCCAAAGTAGATACAACCCCAGATACTGGTGCTCCTGAGGGCTACAGAGACACACAGGTCCTATAGTCATGACAGATGACTGTGGAATTCATTGCCTTGCAGTGGGCCTTACTTTGGAATTTGTGCTCCTGACTGTGATGGAGTTGGACTCAGATGTGACTTCTCTACACATGCCTCTTCTGTCATTTTTACTGAACCTGTGACTGATGCTGCAGTTTGTGTATGCTCAGAAGACTGGAATCTCTGGATGGTCCATGTGTCATCTGGGCCCTTAACCTCGACAGAGTTGGAACACCTACTCTGTGTTTCCTTGGACTTACCCAGATCAGCTGATGGGGAAGTATAATGGTCAACCACCACACCAGGCAACCAAGAATGTCTACAACTGCAAGCAGGAGAATTGCATCCATCAGTCATGTGAAATCTAAGTCCCCACTTGATTCTAGAGGTGGAGTGTACATCTCCATCCCAAGTTACACAGGATGGAGGAATATATTACAGATTTTAGTGGGCTTGCTGCTATTCTACTATAGAACTACTGTGACTCTAGCAATGGAAGAAAATTATGTCACTGATGTGGAGATTGTGGGCATGGAAGCTACTGAGGGCAGGAGGAGGGAGTAAGAGGTGTGATATGGGGCTTTTTGGGGACATGGAGTTATCCTGAATGATATTGCAGGGACATAACCCACTAGGTGGACTTGGGTAGTGTAATCCACACCATAAACTATAATTCATGCTGTGTAGCAGTGTTCCAAAATGTATTCAGCAAATAAAATGAATGCACCACACTAATGAAAGAAGTAGTTGATGAAGGAAAAGTGGGGGATGTGGGGGTGGGCCATATGGGAACCTCCCATATTTTTTAATGTAACATTTTGTGTAATCTATGTATCTTTAAAATATTTATATATATATAAAATATATATTAGAGGAACCAGCAAGATGGTGGCAGAGTAAGGAGCTCCTAGAATCAGCTCCTGCTACGGGGCAGTTAGTAAACACAAAGAGCTCTCTGGAGCTAGCTGAAGCACCTCTTTGGGTGCTCCAGGAAGCCAGAAGAGCATCCTGCAATGTCCTTGAAGGAGTAGACGATTCATCTGAAGATGAATCTTCAGAGAAGACTCATAAGTAGAGTACTCCATGCCACGGAGGTCCGTGCTTATCATCCACTGAAGGCACAAGCCACCTTGGGAGCTGTTCCATGGCTGGAACTGAAAGCTCCACTTCCCCAAAATGGGGGAGGAAGAGTCAGTTGGGCACGAATTTCAGCTACTGATGAGTAAATTCAGTGTGCTATGATATAATCCTGAGAACAGCTAAAGTTTGAGACTGTCCAAGTCAGAAAGAGGTGGGGAGCCACCACCTTAACTCTGCACCTGGCATGAGGGGAAGCGGGGTAGACTGAGGATCCCAGTGCTGGTGGGGACCGGCTTCTTCCCACCCAGATCATATTACAGCTCAAGCCTAGGCCCCAGTGCCTTATTCAGCAGGGAGGAAGCTGCAGAGACCTGCATCAGCCTCTCTGGGAAATTACCAGCCAAACCGTGGGGGCTGGTGACTATCCTACTCTGGCTGCAGGAGCCACCCCAGAGGCTATTCTGTGGCTGGAATTGGAAGCTCCATTTCCCAGAAATGGGGAAGAAGGAGACAGTTGGCTGCCAATTTGGGCTGCTGATTGGTACACTCAGCTGGCTAAGATATAACCCTGGGAACAGCTGGGGTGTGAACCAGCCCAAGTCAAAAAGAGGCCAGTAGCCATCATTCTGACTTCACCTCCAGCCTGAGTGGAAGCCAGGCTGACTGAAATTCTCAGTGTTGGCAGGAACCAGTTTCTTTCATGCAGATCAGCCTGCAGCCCACCTAGGCTTTCAGCCCTGCCTCTGGCAGGGAGAAGCCTGAGGAGCCCTGCACCAGCCTATACAGGTAACTGCAGGTAACTTTGGCTGTAAAAGACTGAAAAATCAGAAGTCTACCAGGGCAACTGTAGTCATCTTTGACCTGCACTGCATAGATTGCTGCCCACACCTGCAGCTCCATCCCTGTCCCAGGCAGGGGAGAAAAAGTTATGAAGCTTCATCAGTCTCTCTGGGCAACTACAGTCTAGGCCTGCACTTGGGTTATTCTACATAGCTGTGACTCTGTCCCTACCCCTGGAAAAGGAGAAAGTTGGAAGAAGCTTCATTGGCCCCTGGCACAATAAGGGCAGCTAGAGCCTCCATAGCTTACAGCTCCAACTACATGCTTGGCTCCTACTGCTCAACCAGCAATGGAGAAATGATAGGAAGCCCTAAACTAAAGAGAAAAACTGCACCCAGAATAAATTCTCTAGTAAGCCAGATGCCAAGACACCAACAAAAATAGTACAATCCACACCAAGAAATAGGAAGCTATGGCCCAGTTAAAGGAACAAGATAAGCCTACAGATGACATAAAGGAGTTGAGACAACTAATTATAGATGTTCAAAGAGATCTTCTTAATAAATTCAATGAGATGGCCAAAGAGATTAAGGATATTAAGAAGACACTGGAGGTGTTTTGGGACTTGGAGTTGTCCTGGGTGATGCTGCAGGGACAGTTACTGGACATTGTATGTCTTCCCATGACCCAGTGGATTGAACGTGTGAGAGTGTGGGCTATAATGTGGACCATTGACCTTGAGGTGCAGTGGTGCTCAGAGATGAGTTCAACAAATGCAATGAATGTCTCATGATGATGGAGGAGGTTGTTGCTATGGGGGGAGGGGGAGGGAGGGAGTGGGGGGTATATGGGGACCTCATATTTTTTTAATGTAATATTAAAATATAAAAATAAAGACAAAAAATAAAAAATAAAAAAAGAAGACACTGGATGAGCACGAAGAAGAATTTGAAAACATACATAGAAAAATAGCAGATCTTACGGGAATGAAAAGTGCAATCAATGAAATTTTAAAAACATTGGAATCATATAAGAGCAGATTTGAGGAGGCAGAAGAAAGGATTGGTGAACTTGAAGAAATGGCCTCTGAAAGTGAACATAAAAAGAACAGATGAATAAAAGAAGGGAAAAAAATTGAACAAGGTCTTGGGGAAAGAAATGACAGCAAAAGCATGCAAATATAAAAGTCATGGGTGTCCCAGAAGGAGAAATGAAGGGAAAAGGGGCAGAAGAAATATTTGAAGAAAAAATGGTAGATAATTTCCCAACCTTATTGAAGGACAGATCCCTGTCCAAGAAACACAATGTACTTCCATCGAAAAAATATCCAAATAGACCAACTCCGAGACATATTCATCAAAATGTCAAGGGCCTAAGACAGAGAATTCTGAGAGCAACAAGAGAAAAGAAATACATAACATATAAGGGATATCCAATAAGAGTATATGCTGATTTCTCACCAGAAATCATGGAGGCAAGAAGACAGTGGTCTGATATATTTAAGATACTACAAGAGAAAAACTTCCTGCCAAGAATCTTATATCCAGCAAGTCTGTCATTCAAAAATGAGGGTGAGATTAGAATATTCACAGATGAACAGAAACTGAGAGAATTTCTAAGCAAGAGACCAGATTTTTCGGAAATACTAAAGGGTGTGCTAGAGCCTGAAAAGAAAAGACAGGAGAGAGGGGCCTGGAAGAAAGTATAGAAATGAAGATTATATCAATAAAAGTAACTAATACTGTCAAAAGAGTGGTAAAAATACAATATAACAGATAAAACTCAATAGTCAGGAATAAACCTAACCAATGTTGCAAAGCACTTGTATTCAGAAAACTGCAACTCAGTGTTAAAACAATTCAAAAATGGCCTAAATAACTGGGAGAACATTCCATGCTCATAGATTGGAAGACTAAATATCATCAAGATGTCAATTCTACTCAAGTTGATATATAGACTTAATGCAATCCTAATAAAAATTCCACCAGCATTAAAGAAAAAATTGAAAACACAATCATTAAATTTATTTGGGATGGTAAGGAGTCCTGAATAGCCAGAAACATCATAAAAAGGAAAAGCAAGCCCTCATCTCCAGACTTTAAATCATAATACCTACATATAGTGGTACAAATAGCATGGTTCTAGCCTAAAGACAGACACAATAGACCAATGGAATCAAATTTATGGTTCAGAAACAGACTCACATATATGTTCAAGTGATTTTTTACTAGCCTGTCAAAGTCACACAGCTTGGACAGAACAATCCACTCAACAAATGGCACTGAAAATATTGGACATCCATAGCTGACAATAGGAAAGAGGACTCCTATCTCACACCTTATCCAAAAATTAACTCAAAATATATCACAAACTGAAAATAAAAGCAAGCGCCATAAAACTTATAGAAGACATTTTAGGAAAATATCTTCAATACCTGGTGGTGGGTGGTGGATTCTTAGAAGAGATAAGAGAAGGACTGAGTGGACTACTGATGTTTAATGTATGTAGAATTTTTAATTAGCTTTACTGTAAAGGTATGGAAATATATAGAGTGGATGGTAACACACAGTGAGTAACAGCTAGTTTATAAATGGAGATGTGGCTGAAAATGGTAGTCTAGTTCTGAAAATGCCAATTGACAGAATGCTAGGAAATAATCTAGGAACTGAGTAGCATAGTAAACTAAGAGGTGGGTGAGAATTGTGATTGATGATACAGATGCAAGAGTGTCCTTTGTTAGGTAAAACAAATGTAGATCACTACTGCTGGGTGTTGGGAATATGGAGAAGGATGGGAAAAACACAGCTGGAGTGACCTATGGACTGTGATTAGTAGTAATAATATAATAATCTTGCATCTGTGTGAAAGATGTACTGTGTTGGTACTGAGGCAGTACAGAAAAAGTGAGCCAAATGTACACTATGGACATGGTAACAATCAGTTGATATTATTTCATCTGTAGCAAATGACACACACCACATTGTGGTGTGTTGATGGAGGGTGTTGTTTGGGAATTCTGCACATATGCATGATTTTTTATAAGGTTACAACTTCTGTCATAGAAAATATTTAAAAAATAATGAGGTGGGTTGGGGGAAAACACAACAAATGTAACATAAGGACTATGATTAATAGTAAGATTTTGACAATATTCTTTCATAATTTGTAACTAATGTCTCATGACAGTGCAAGGTGTTGGTGGAGGGTTGATGTATGGGACCCCTGTATGATGTTATGCAAGTTTGCTTTGTAAGTTCACAACTTATACTATACACTTAATTGTTTATGTATGCTCATATATGAATGATGTAAAGATAATAATTGGATTGGTTGGGGAAAATTGTTTAGTATGAATATTTTGACAATACTTTTTATTAGTTAAAAAGTTTTAAAAATAATATAAGTTATTGGTGGTAGGGTGAGATATTATATATGTTTGTTTGATGTTATATATGTTTTGTAAGTTTACAACTATTATACACTTACTGTTTATGTATGTTTATGTATGAGTGATATAGTTCAATGAATTTAAAAATACATTAGAGGCAATAAATGCAGATTTTCAATGTTCAATGACAGAATTAGTGATTTCAAAAACAGAACACCTGAACTGGAAAAGACAGGAGAGTAAAAGAGAAGACAGTGGAAAAAGTGAAACAAGTGTTCAAGAAATCAAAAAACAATGCAAAGTACACAAATTTACACTGTTGGTTTCCCAGAAGAAGAGAATGGAAAAGGGGTAGAAAGAATATTTGAGGGAATAGCAAATGGAAACTTCCCAACCCTTATGAAAGATATAAATATCAAAATCCAAGAAGGACAATGCACCAGAAGTAGAGTAAATCCAAATAGACCTACTCTGAGACACCTGCTATTCAGAATGACAAACATAAGAGATAAAAAGAATTCTGAAAGCAGCAAAAGAAAAGCATCACATGCAATAGAACCTCAGTAAGATTAAGTGCTGACCTCACATCTGAAACCATGAAGAAGAGAAGAAAGTGGTATGAAGTACTTAACGTACTTAAAAAGAAAAATCCATCAGCCAAGAATTTTGTATCTGGTAAAACTGAACTTCAAAAATGAGGGTGAGTCCAAAGTTTTCACAGGAAAAAAAAAAAACGAACACTAATAGAATGTTACCAAAAGACTTACAAGAGATACAAAAGGGACTACTGCATCCTGAAAGGGAAAAAAAGAGAGAGACTTGGAGAATAGTGTTGAAATGAAGATTATTACAAAGGGTGAAATAAATTGTTAAAAGACAGAAAATAGTATGATATTGTTGTAGAATTTGAGAGAGGTTCAATTATTTGTGTATAGAGAGGCCAGGACTCAGGAATGATTTTGAGAAGGAAAAATGGTTTATTGGTGGTGGTCGGACTCAGGAGCTTTCAGTTTCAATCCTGAGCCCTGAACAAGATTTATGAATCCCTTTTATATGGAGGAAACATTAAATGGTCCCTTTGTTTCAGTTCTCAATAGGCTTGAATCAGCATATGTATCTTCCACATCCTAGGTTAGGTTTTAGCATGGACTTCATACATTCTAGATAAGCTTTTAGCATATTTGGTTTACATTTCCCCTTAATACTTAAAGTTTATAGACCTTGCATTTTTAAACTGTTTCCTGGGACTGGAGATGTTGCCATTGTCACCAAGGGCAGGACTGCAGCCTCTTACCATTTCACACCCACAAGTCAGACAGTTTAAGTTATCTCTGAAGAGACAAAGAGCCTCCCACCCATAGCCCATGTCATAGAGACCTTCCTGAGGTAGCACAGCCGTCCCCTTTGCTAGCCCATGGAAATGTCCACAGCTAGTGATTGCTAAATCCTCTCAAATATGGTCCCTCGCCTCTACCCCCATGAGATTATCTCAATTTGGGGTTTATGGCAAAAAGAACACAAAGGGAAGATTTTTCTTTCCTGAGGCTTTATCAGCAGTCTTTCTAACCAATAGGCCTTAAAAGCAATCAGCATTATGATCAGAGTCTACCTGATGAAACTCTGTTGCTGCATCCCTTCCCCCAGCCTTTGTTATCTCCTTCCTCGAGCCGCTGCTGTCCTTCCCGCCAGTCCCGCCCACGTTGCCAATATATAATCTGCCTTCTTCCCTGGCTACTGCCTACCTCATAGCCGCCTGCACAACTCTGCCTATCCACTACCGCCCCGTAGTTAACCCGCCCCAGCTCCTGCCCCTCCCTCTACCCAACCCTATATAACCAAGTGTATTTCCGCAATAAAGCAGACTTGTTCCTGCGCTCAGGCTGTCTCCGTGGTTTTTACCACGCGTCCCGCACGCCTGGAGAACCTAGGCCTACGCGCTGGCCTAGGGGCTTCCCGCCGAGCCGTGGAAGGCTGCCCGGACCTCGTGGGCCGCTAATCACTGCCAGTGAGCCCACACTTGGGGGCTCGTCCGGGATCCTTTCCTTCCACCGCCTTACGGCCCCTGTTGTGTGCTGTTGCTGTTGTCTACTGGCGACCATTTCAGCTCTCCAGGTAGGGACCCCGTCGCCATCTTTTCTTCTCCCACTATGGGCACCTCCCTCTCTTCACACCATACCCCTCAGGTTCGGCTTTTAGCCACCCTGCTTGATACCAATGGGGTTCGCGTTTCCCTGAAACAGCTCCAAAAATATTGGGACTTACTACTCCCCTTCAATCCGTGGCTCGCCACCTGCCAGCTCTGGAGCCCGGACACGTACTCACGGCTAATAGATCGAGTTACCTCTGCCATAGAGCATGAAAGGCAGTCTTTTCCGCCCGGCCTGCTGCCTACTCTTGTGGCCGTTTGTGCTTGCCTCCTTGGTGCACCATCCGAAGTCATCCGGGACAAATCGATCAAACAACCCAATGATTATGAGCCCGATGATCTTAGAGACACGAATTCTCTGTCTGACCAGCTCGCCGCAGCTCTCGAGCGTGAGCCTCCCCGCTCGCGCTTCCCGCCGCCTACAGAAACCGTTTCTGTGGCTCCTCAGAATAGCGGACCTCCTCCTCCTTCCTCCACCCCTGCCCAAGATGGCGTGCTTCCTGCTTCTTCCTCACCCGGATTAGAGCCCGCCGGCGGGAACAAAGGCGCTTCCTCTCGCCTTTACCCGCCCCTTCCTGTCTCGTCATCCCCCGGGCCGGCCCCCGGAAATGATGTAGCCCCCGGAAATGATGTAGCTTCGCCGTCATCTTGGCTGGCCCCCGGAAATGATGTAGCTTCGCCGCCATCTTGGCCGGCCCCCGGAAATGATGTAGCTTCGCCGCCATCTTGGCCGGCCCCCGGAAATGATGTAGCTTCGCGACCATCTTGGCCGGCCCCCGGAAAT
Source organism: Dasypus novemcinctus (assembly GCF_030445035.2). Taxonomy (NCBI): domain Eukaryota; kingdom Metazoa; phylum Chordata; class Mammalia; order Cingulata; family Dasypodidae; genus Dasypus; species Dasypus novemcinctus. The sequence continues at coordinate 23,341,376 of NC_080694.1, forward strand.
GATGTAGCTTCGTCGCCATCTTGGCCAGCCCCCGGAAATGATGTAACTGTGCCGCCATCTTGGCCGGCCCCCAGAAGTGACGTAACTTCGCCGCCATCTTGGCCGGCTCCCGGAAATGATGTGGCTTCACCGCCATCTTGTCCGACGCTCAAAAGGGTCCCGCCGCCAGCTTGTTGCCACCTTGACGCTGCTAAGCTGCCACTCCCTCACTTGTTTCCCGCTACCGCTCATCCCTCGCCACCACCATATAACGGCGACTCCGGAAGAACGCACCCTTCCGCCCCTCAGCTTTACCCGCTCAACCCGCTGCCTACGCCACAGCGCCCTCAGACCTGGCTTCCCTTTACGGCCGAAGAGATCAAGACACTGCGAAAGGCCGTGAAAGAAGATGGTATAGGTAGCCCATATGTCCAACAATTGTTAGAAGAACTGGGGGTTCAACTTGCGCTCCCCTATGACTGGATTTCCTTAGCCCGCGCCATTCTTCCGCCCGGTCAGTTTCTTGAATGGCGTGCCTATTATCAGCATGCTGTTGAGCAGCAAGTAGCAGAGAACGCCCGCATCGGTGTCAGAGATCCGCCGGACGCCTACACCGGAATCAACGGCTTTGCTAATCCTCAGTCTTATGTCAATATAGATCCAGGGTTTTGGCAACGAGTAAAGAACCTTGTCCAGCGGTCATTTTCGCTAGTCTCCTCCAAGCAATCTAACAAATTTGCGCAAATGCTTCAAGACCCACAAGAGACCTTTCCTGCGTTTGTCGCACGCGTTCTAGAAGCCTGTCAGCGGAAAATCACCAATGAAGACGCCCAATTTATGTTAGCAAAAGAGCTTATTCTCGACGGATGCCTCGCACCCTTCCGGACTGTCATCCTCCCTCTTCGCGACAAGCAGATACATGAGTGGGTCTTAGCCTGCCGAGATATTGACCCTCAAACTAAAGCGCTTACTACTGCCTCCGCCTCCGCCATGGCTGTGTCCTCTGCCTCTGCTTCTGCCTGCTTTCGAGGCGGTCAGTCTGGTCATTTCATCCGCGAGTGCCCTCAACAAGCAGCTCCCCGCCCTGCCGAGGCACTGCGCCGACCGAGAGGCCCCCCCACACCATGCCCGCGCTGTGGAAAAGGGTACCATTGGGCTCGCGATTGCCGTTCCTCGCAACAGCCTTTAAACTTCCAATGGGGCAGGCCTCAGCCCCTCTCCCAAGAGGCCTTCAAGAGAGCTCCAAAGCCCTAATGTGGACAATGCCTATCACACGTCACCAGAAACCTTCCCTCGAGCTCAAAATCAACGGGCAGTGGCTTGAAGGGCTCTTAGACTCTGGTGCTGAAATCTCTTGTATTCCCTTTGAAATCGCTGCCTTCAACCACTGGCCCCTCGAAACCGGCCCTCAAGTCATTGGCACCACGGGAGCTGCTACCTCCTGGAAGACATCACAGCCTTTGCATTGGAACGATCGAGAAGGTCACGAAGGCCAAATTCGTCCACTCGTCCTTTCTTCAGTTCAAACCATCCTGTGGGGATGAGATGTCCTCAGCCAGCTAAAAGCTCGAATCACCACAGAAGCCTTCTCAGCCGTGCTGCCCCCCCCCTTCTAGGGGCCTCTGCTCCTGTCTCAAGACCTGACCCTATCCCTCTGGAATGGGACACAGAGGAGCCCATCTTGGTCAAGCAGTGGCCCTTGCCCGTGCACAAGTTACAAGCTCTCTCTGCCCTCGTCGAGGAACAACTACAAGCGGGGCACATTGAGCCGTCCAGCAGTCCCTACAACTCACCAATCTTTGTCATTACCAAAAAAAAACACTAGCAAGTTCCGCCTTCTCCACGACCTTTGAGAAATCAACAAGCACATCAAGCCGATGGGGTCACCCCAGCCAGGCTGCCCCCATCCTACTGCAGTCCCCCAGCATTTTCATGTGGCGACCATCGACATCAAGGACTGTTTTTTCTCCATTCCTCTTCACCCGCGGGACTGCCCACGATTTGCATTTACAGTCCCACGCACCAACAACCAGGGTGCAGCACGCCGATTCCAGTGGAGAGTGCTACCACAAGGTATGCGGAATAGCCCCACCATGTGCCAGCTTTATGTCAACTGTGCCCTCGAGCCGCTGCGCTTTCATTTCCAGCCTGAAGAAACATACATCATCCATTATATGGACGATCTTCTCTTAGCAGCGAGTTCTAGCACCCTTCTCAATGACCTGCTTTCTGCAGTGATGACCAACCTCTCGAGTCTCGGGCTTACCGTACAGTCAGACAAAATAAACCTCAAACCTCCTTTTCAATTCTTGGGCTTTCATTTCCATCACTTCATACAACCGTCAAGCCCTCAGCTGCACATCTCTCCCACTATGACACTGACTGAACTTCAGCAACTTTGTGGGCAAATCAATTGGCTTCGATCAGCTCTTCCCATCACGACAGCACAAATGCAGCCTCTCTTCGAGCTTCTGCAAACCAAAGATAGCCCACCTGCTGCAGTCTGGCAAAAGATCACCATCACCCCCGCTGCGCAAGAAGCCGTCCAACAAGTCAGTGATGCGCTTCAGCAATGCCGCCTCGAGCGATTCTCTCCAGATCTTCCAATCTTTGCCCTGGTTCTACCGACGCCGGTCACCCCGACAGGTCTCCTGTGGCAAGATGGTCCTCTTCTTTTTCTGCACACGTCAAAGAGCAAACTCCCAAAAATCTGCCCTTTCCTAAGGGCCTGGATTGCGTTGGCCACTGACTTAGTCTTCCTTTCCATACAAACGTATGGTATCCCACCGCACACTATTATTTGGCCTCTTGATGCCAAAGAAGTTTCTTCCCTTATTATGAACAATACCCAGATGCAGAGCTTAGTAGAGCTCTTTCGTGGCTCCTTTGATAATCACTACCCTCATCACCGTTTGCTGCAAGGGGTGTCTCAGTTAGCATTCTCTAACCCGTTCCTCCCGTTGCCTGCGCGGAACCCCATTCCATCAGCCATCACTGCCTTCACAGACGCCTCAAAAACAGCGTTTGCAGCTGTTATCTACACTCCTGGAAAACCTGAGCCCCAGCACTTAGTATTCACCAATGACTTTTCTGTTCAAGTAGGCGAGCTCCTAGCGGTCGCAGCGGTCCTCAATCTCCACCCAAGCCAGCCTCTCAATATCTTTACAGACAGCCTATACACACTACAAGTTTGTCGCAGCCTGCCACTTGCCACCTTTTTGCCAGGCGATTCAAACATTGACCGAGTGCTTGCCTTCATGCAGCGCTTACTTGAAACGAGACAGCAGCCCTGGTTCATCACACATTTGCGAAGTCATTCCAACCTTCCGGGGCCCCTTGCCCACGGCAACAACCTTGCCGATGCGGCGGTGTCAAGTTTTAGAGTATTTCCTTTAGCCTGCAAAGATTATGTTGTGGATGAAAATCTGCTTGGAGACCCCATCAACCACGCTAAGTTGCTGCACTCGCGGTTTCATTACTCAGCGCGGACAATTCGCAAGCTCTATCCAGAATTACCCGCTGAAACCTGCAAGCACCTAGTGCGCTCATGCTGCGTGTGCGCCCCTCTCCTCCTCTGGGGCCCCTGCAACCCCGAGGTGTCAACCCTCGCGGCCTCCGACCTAACTCGCGGTGGCAACTAGATGTCACTCATGTCAGCGCCTTCGGCCACTTCAAGTATCTTCACGTAGCCATTGACACCTTTTCCCATCTGTGCTACGCGGTGTCCCTCGCAGGGGAGAGTGCCAAACATTGCATCAAGGCTCTTCGCCAAGCCATTCTGTTCATGGGAGTCCCGTGGGACCTCAAAACAGATAACGGGCCAGCATACCGCAGTGCTTCCTTTGCCAACTTTGTGCAAATGTATCACATCACACATCACTTCGGCATTCCGTATAACCCACAAGGACAAGGAATTGTCGAACGCACTCATCAACAGCTCAAGCTACTCATTCAAAAAGAGAAAGCCTCTTCCCCCCACAAAGCTCCAGCAGATGTTGTAACAGCTTGTCTCATCCATCACAATCTCCTAACTTTTGATAGTCAAAGACTCTCTCCCACGCATAAGCATTGGGGACCTATGTGGCCGCCTTCCCAAACTCCTGTGGTCTACTGGAAAGACCCAGCTTCCAATCACTGGCAAGAAGAACCTGCCCCTCTGCTAGCACAAGGAAGAGGGTTCGCCTGTATTTTCCCAGAAACAGAACGACAGCCTCTTTGGGTCCCAGGAAGGTACATCCGGCCTGCAACACAGCAGCTTGACCTAGATGATATCCCGCGCCCACTAGCGCCAGACCCCGAAGACATCCCACGTCCTTTGATACCAGAACACAATGCTAATGGCAATGATTGAGACATCGGCCAAGCCCCCTCCTAAAAATGTTCTATTCCAATAAGTGCTCTCTCTAAGTTTCTTTCTGCTGATTGCCCCTCCTCTATGGGGGCTCTTTTTTCCTTTTTGTCATTCCAGATCTTTCCAAAGACCCAACTCTGCACAAGAGAAGCCTCTGCTACCTCCGCAACCCGCCGTTGACAAGTGCCTGACCTTCACCAAAACGTGCCTTATAACCTATCAATAAAGGGAACTCACCGTGCAAATGCTCCTCAAGCTCCCCTCCCACCCACTCTTACTTTGCTTTTTTCTTGCAATTTTCATTTTTCTAACAATCTTTTCAGCTGTCTGTCTCGCAGCCACAGCCCCAACAGACTGGAACCTTCGTCAACGTCTTCTCCTCGCTATTGCCTGGTTGCTTCTAATTGCTATCCTCATCTCTCTTGTAGTCCTTCTCCCATGACCACTATGCGCCCCCAAGTACATTCATCTGAGCCTACTACCCCAACACCGTCGCCCATGGGGACCACACCAGCTCTCTCTCGCCGCGAACGACGTCGACAACGCTTCTTTGCCCGCCGCCTAAGCCGACTTTCTCTTGAAGATGATGACCCCATCGAACGCCAAATTCTTCAACTCCTCAGACAAGCCCGCTCTATCCAGACCCCCGCCTCCTGCCCCTCCACCCTCCCCCATCTCCCGTCTCATTCATCTCCTTATCCTCATGCTGTCTCTAGCCTCCTCTGCTACCGCCAACCTGAATCACCAGCCCTTCAATTGGACCCTCAGCCTCTGGCAGTTTGAAAAACTTCTCGCCTTCAACGTGACTGCTGGAGCCCCCTCCTTCACGCTGCACGTTTGCCGGATAGCTGGATACGATCACACAGATACTAAAATCTCAAGCTCTGTTATAAATACATTTAACATGGGATACATCAGTAATAAGTTGCCACCCCGACCCAAGTGCTCAGGCACCCCTAGCAGTGGCCTTACTGGCCCCTACGGGAAAACTCTTTCCGGTTACTATATATGCCCCCCTTCAGTGAGAGGCTGTCATGATCCGACACATTACTACTGCCCATCCTGGGGCTGTGAAACCATAGCCTATGGCCTGTCTACAACCCCAAAAGACAAAGACCCATATCTCACTCTCAAGTATGGAAATCGATGGGACCGCGTCACACTTTCTGGCAAAGACCCTAATTCAGATCAGTGGTTCACAGGCCGCACTTGGGGGATCCGTCTGTATATGACCGAGTATGACCCTGGTGCCTTTTTTATTATAATGAAAAGACCTGTCTCCGCCCCACTCTCTGCTATTGGTCCCAACCACATCCTTAACCCTCCTCCCCCACCCACTGTTCACCTTCTTCCGTCCTCATCTACTCCCCTCAAAATCTCTTCCACCTCGACCGCCTTCGTTCCTTCTACTAGGCCCACTTCCCCCCCTGCTTCAGATTTACAACCACATCCTCTCATCTTCTCTAGTCCCTACTTCAAACTCCTAAACGCCTCCTATTTCTCTCTCAACGCCTCCCACCCCAACCTCACTCGCTCTTGCTGGTTGTATCTTTCCCCCAGCCTCCACCTCTATGATCCACTTGCTATTCCTTCACCACTCTTTACTTCCTCCACCGACGATTCCCCCTCTTCCTGCAATTGGAATCAATCTACTCATGTCCCACTCACTTTTACGCACATCTCTTCCAAAGGTTTATGCATTCACCCCCGTTCTTCTCGCACTCCCAGCCTTACAGCCTGTGCCAACTATACCTCCCCAAATATCTCTACCAAATACTTAATTCCTCTAAACACTACCCTATGGCTTTGCTCTTCCACCGGACTTACTCCATGCTTATCTGTTGCTACACTTAACAAGACCAAAGAAACATGTGCTCTTATCCTCCTCACACCTCGAGTCATTTATCACACTCCTCTACATTTCTTTGAAGCCTTTGATCACTCGCAAGAAGCTATTTACCTCCACAAACGCGAACCTATTACTGCTGTACTCACTGTCACTTCCTTCCTAGCTGCAGCTGGAGCTGCCACTGGTGTTGCAGCTCTGGCCACACAAGCATCTGCCCTCCAAAACCTCAGACAAGCAGTAGACTCTGATATCATCTACCTCCGTGATGCAGTCAAATACCTTAAAGACTCTCTTAATTCTCTCTCTGAAGTTGTCCTGCAAAACCGCCGAGGCCTTGACCTCCTCCTCCTTAAAGAAGGTGGCCTATGTGCTGCTCTAGGAGAAGAATGCTGCGTTTATGCTAACTATACCGGCTTAGTAGACTCTAGCTTAAAAGAACTTGAAAAAGGTCTCAACCAACGCCGACTTGAACGAGCCCAAACTGCTGGTTCCTGGGGCTTCCTGCAGCCCCTCCTCCCCTATCTCATCCCGTTACTAACCCCAGTTCTGCTCATTGTCCTGGGCCTCACCGTCGGTCCCTGGGCCATTCGACGAATCATCCGCCTTGCCAAAGATCATGCTGACAGTGTATTCTCCTTATTTGTCCAAATTCATTACCAACGTCTCGTTGCTTCTGATTCCATTCCTCAATCTCGACCATGTCCTCGCCCCCCTTCCCACCGTACTTCCTGCCAGTAAGCTGCTTACTGTAGAACTCCCTGACCTTAGCCGCCGGCACGCGTTTGTTTCCCTCGGCGTAAAGGGCTTGGGTGCACCCCCCGCCCCCCTTTATTGCTATACGTCAGAGAAATTTTGCAGTTAAGTTAGCCACAGTGCTATCCACCCCAAAAAAAGCAACATCAGGTTAGATATTTCATTTAGCACTAGCACGTACCGACTCTAAGGGCTATACATGCATCCTGATCAAATGCTATGTCATTTGCCCTTAGCCAGTCAATTCTGCCCCCTCACCCCTCGTCCTCCGCAGAGATACTCTGTTTTCATCTACTCTCCCTTAAAAAACAGAAGGAGCAATTGTTGCTGCATCCCTTCCCCCAGCCTTTGTTATCTCCTTCCTCCAGCCGCTGCTGTCCTTCCCGCCAGTCCCGCCCATGTTGCCAATATATAATCTGCCTTCTTCCCTGGCTACTGCCTACCTCATAGCCGCCTGCACAACTCCGCCTATCCACTACCGCCCCGTAGTTAACCCGCCCCAGCTCCTGCCCCTCCCTCTACCCAACCCTATATAACCAAGTGTATTTCCGCAATAAAGCAGACTTGTTCCTGCGCTCAGGCTGTCTCCGTGGTTTTTACCGCGCGTCCCCCACGCCTGGAGAACCTAGGCCTACGCGCTGGCCTAGGGGCTTCCCGCCGAGCCGTGGAAGGCTGCCCGGACCTCGTGGGCCGCTAATCACTGCCAGCGAGCCCACAAAACTCTATGCATACAAGGGCCTGGCTGAGTGGGGTTCCCCCAACCCACCTACCAGCAGCCACAGCATCACCTGGGAATTTCTTAGAAAGGCAAGTTCTCAGACCCAGATCCAGACCTGCTGAATCAGAAACTCCAGGGATAGGGCAGGCTGTTTTAGTTAACAGTTGTCCAGGAGACTCTGATTCAAGGTCAATCTTGAGACCCTGTGGCTGAGAGTCCAGGCACTAGACAAGCCCCTGTATTTTACAAAAACAAAACTGAGTTGCAGAGAGGATAAGGGACATCTCCAAATTTTCACAGTTGTCCAATGGCTGAGGCAAGAATGGAATGGAAAATTGCCTCTTCCCTGAATTCTAAGACAGAGTAAAACCTATGCAAAGCTTCAGGCAACTGAACAACTCTATGAACTAAAAATGCAAATCAGAAGCCTTGGAGTTCACTTCTGTCAAGCCAATGAACTGTGACATCCATAGGTGAGTAAAAATGCCCATACTCAAAGTTCTTCTAAACACTTAAGCTTTGTAGGAAGTATTCTTTCATTAAAAGCACTTTAGGGGAAGCAGAATTGGCTCAAGCAGTTGGGCACCACTTGGGAAGTCCTGGCTTCAGTTCCCAGTGTCTCTTAAAGAAAACTAACAAGACAGAGAGCTGATACAAAGTGTTGGTGCAGCAAGTTGACACAACAAAATGTCACAATGAGACAACACAATGAGGAAACACTACAAAAGATGCTACAAGCAGGGAGCAGATGTATCTCAAGTGGCTGAACACCTCCCACCCATATGAGAGATCCTGGGTTCTGTTCCAGATGCCTCCTAAAAAAAACAAAAACAAAAAAAACACTAGACATAGAGAGCAGGCAGTGAGTACAAACAATGAGAGGGTGAGAAATATAGAGATAAATTAAATAAATAAATGAATAAATAAATAAATAATAAAATCTTTAGAAAACACAAAAACACTTTAAGTCCACACCCTTTAAAATTCCAGTATTTCAAAGCATCTGTTTAGAAATGACTAGGCTTTGTCTTGAATCCTCTATATTATTCTTTTTCCAAACTCAATGTGCAATTCTTAAAGCCAGCAACCACTCCACTTCCCCTTGCTCTAGATATGTCTAACAATAGAAAATTCATTTTTGACTAATGGTGGATATCTGATTAAGTAAAACAAATTATTTTAATCTAAGAATATGTTTCTGCTTGATATGGCTCTAATGGGCATACTTAACACATTTAAGTTGAAAATGTCTCATCTACAGAAATACATTTAATTTCCCTAGCTGTCTAACAAACATGAGAGCTTTTGAAATCTTGCCCATTTCAAACCCTGCTTATTAAAAGTAAGCACTAAAAGGTTAAAGGTCTAATTTAAACTAAATGAAAATAACTTAAGTTTGAAATTAATTTATTGCTGTCACTTTCAGATGAAGGCATCTCCCACAGATGCATTGTTTTTCTTGGTAATCTAGACTGAAGAAAGAGTTATTTATAAAAATGTCTATAACCCAAACTTTATATATTTTCTTTTATGGCATTACTAATATGATATCATAGACCCAAAGGCATTCTGAATAAAATACTGTTAATTGTTTGAAAAAAATAAAAGGCAAATATTGTGAAAAAAGCTGGCTTCAAATTAATAAAGACATATTTAGAAGTTACTCAGCCTTGAAATTACCAGTAATTCAATGTCATGTGTCCTTTGAGAATAACCTGGTCTTCAAAACAATAAAACCAATGATTGAGGAATCAGGGTTGAAATCAACTGAATCACCTACCTTTCAACTACTAAACTGGAGAATTTAATCAGAAAAGATGAGGGATTATCTTTTCCAAGGGATCACTTCATTAAAAATATAGATAGTATCTTAACAGTCAAACAATTTTTCATATTCTATCCAAAGTAAACATTTCCAAATGAGGTTAAAAGTGACTGCCTTAAAAACCACCGAAAGTTGGTGATCATCAGCACGATTGTTGAGCAGGGTGGTGTACCACAGGGCCACCTGTTTCATGACCAACTCCGGGAGCACACCAAGCCCCTCACAGACTTAGTGATGGGGGCTGACTCATATTCCCCAAAACACATTCAAATCCTGGTCCCTGGTGCTGTGGGTGGGAGCTATTTGGAAGAATCTCTAAGATCCATTTAAGATAAAACCAAATTGAGCCAGGAGGGCCTTCATCCTACCGGACTGGAGACCTCACAAGGAGAGGATCCAGGCAGATGGACCCCTGTGCAGAAGTGGAGACCACAGGATTCAGATGGCCATGTGATGAGCAGAGGTTGAGCCACCAGTAGGATGCCCCCCTGCACGACCATGTGGCTGCTAATCCCTTGATTTGATGTCTAGCCTCCAAACCCTGAGACACTGAATTCCTGCTGCCTATGGTATGTGTCACAGTCAACCAGCCAGACTCAGACAGACGAGGTTAGCATCCCCCACAGTAAAGATGGGGGAATGTAGGCTCAAAGAGATGACATGACTTACACTAGACCTCAGAGCTAGAAAAAGGAGGAGCCAGAATTTTACCCAAAACTGGTGAATGCCAAGCCCCATGCTTTCCTCATGACCTCACCTGCTTCTCACTTACAGGGTGACAACAGAAAATGCTGGACACCAGGGCCATCCATCCTCCTAGGGATTTTGTCCTCGAGTGAACAAAATTCCATTTTTTGCAGTTCAGATCATTGGGGAGAAAGTGCATTGCAGTATATCTAGAGTTCAATTGTGCTAAAATGTAACTTTCCTGATATTTCCTCTTGAAGAAAGTAAAATGCAAGCATTGTTTTAGGTACACTAGAGATAATATCAGGTAGTAGTGGCTTCTGTGACTATTAGGAAAATAACTGCACACCCTTCCCCAAATACAAATGCAGAGAATCCATGAACAAAAATCCCAGTCACTTAAGGTGGGGGGATATTTTTAATGTTGTGAAGGTGCCTGCAGTCAATGAGTCACCAGCATCACTTAATCTGAAATAGTCTCATGTAAAAGTCCACCTGCTGGATGTGCCTATATCCTAAAGATGTCTCCCAGGCTCTTGACCAAGGGCCCTTACGGAAGCTGCTTGTCTTTCATTGTCCCCACCATAAGGCCAGATGGGGGCATCTCTGCAGTTTCTAGATGTCAGCAGAACCAGGATATAAGGCCCTAGGTTCCCCACCCCCTGTAAAAGGAGACCCTGGGCCTTTGGAGCCTGGGGTGAGCCTCAGATTGGAGAAAAGTGCCCAAAGCCAGGAGAATTGATGCTGGGGATGTCGTTCTTCCTGTAGAAGTCAGCCCTCACGTGGTTGGCACAGCCATGGTGGTGGTTCAGTGGCTTGATGGGCTGGTGGATGTGCTTCCCATAGGTGGATGACATCAGCATCTCAATGGGCCATTCATGCTCCTGTAGGGGATCATTGAGATGCTCCCATTAGCAGGGGTCTGCTGCTGTAGCTGTCTGAATCATGCAAAGGGGCAGAAGGTAGGAGCTTGGGTTCATAGAAGTCAAAATGAGATGTCATTGGTTAAACAAGCATGAGAGCATAATTCTAAGAACTTCACTTTCTAGGGTCACTTAAAAATACATCACACTTCTGGAATGAATGAATTAGTGCTGTATGTTCATGATTTTTTTCATTACATGTACCAAAATTCAAGCATAACTGATTGGGATGTTTTCATTTCAGGTGAAGAATCATATCTGGACAGACTGAGGCTAGCACAACTGACACAACTTTACTTATTCTCAGTCATAGAATATCCTTTCTATAAGGTAAAAACAAAAGGTGTATGGCATTATTTCAAGGAGGGCAAACAGGTTTCTTGTGCCCCTTCTGAAAACTAAGTCTTTTCTCTTTTGACCTGTCTCCATAACTTTATTAAAAGGGAAAATTTTCACTTACTTGGAGCTAGGTGCAACAGCTGGCCTTTTCTTTGGTAAATTGACCCCATTTCTGTCTTGTCCTATAGGACCAATTCCTGCTGTGTTAGATTTCTAGATGGTTTCAAGTGTTGCAGTCATACAAATCTTAATATTCCTTGATTCATTTCAAGGGTTTTAAAGGGCTTAGCACGCACAATAGCCATTTGATTAAAAAGTCTGAATCTCTGAACTCTACAAATCCTAATTATTTCTGAGTGTATTTTTTAACCAAGTCAGAAATTTCACTCTTCTCTGGTAGACTTTATTTTAGGTGGTAACTGTGCTATAAAGATTCACTCTCATCAACTTCACAGCACATCTTTTTTGTGTGATTGGAAATAGTCCCAACAGACTTCATCACCTTCTGCTTTGTCCTTCAAACTTGACTCAGGATCATATTCTGGTAAAAGGTAAAGAAGTGGAAAGTCGTTACTCTTTTCTTTTAAAACATTTTTAACAATGCCAAGGCATATAAACACTAAAATTAGTTAACCCCAAACACCTCCCTTCCCTGAAATAACAAATTTGTAACTGTGCTTTCTATGCCCAACATACACAAATATATAAACCAATTTTCTTTTCTCTTTATGTCCAGTGTATCATATAATTTACCATTATGTACAGTATACATAGACCTTCCTCAAGGCCAATGTGTGTGGAACAAATACGTTCTTCCTCAAAGTGGTGCAGTATTTTATGGGACTTACTCACCAGTTTCCCAGCTTATGATCTTTCAGGTTCTTTCCAACTTTGGTCTCTATCAGCAGTGCTGTAGTAAACACCCTTGTGTGTCATTCTACTGCAGCCCATGTTCCTTTAAGCTGCAGACTAGAATGTTTAGAGTGGGACCACTGGTGTAATGTCAGTAGTGACTCTGAATGGTAGATGTCACACCTCCCCAGCAGTGAGTGAAGGTGGCTGTGTTTTTTTAGTCATGTTAGCTTTTGCCACTCAGTTCAGTGGAAAAGGGTGTCTTGTCATGTATTTAAATTGCATTTGAGTGAGCAGTAATGAAGTTGAGCATTTTGTCAAATGTTTATTGGCCATTTGTATTTCCTAGGTATTGCCTTCCTGCTCCCTTATTCATCTTTCTATTGCTTTGTGTTTTTAAGTTTTGTGTGACCAAATCTACCTGTCTTTAATGGTTCCTGACTTTTCCATCATGCATAAGAGTATTTCACTAAATATGTGTTAGTGCAAATATTTACTAATTTTTCCCCATTGGATCTTTAATCCACCTGTGATTTATTATATAGGTATACCTCAGACATTTGGCTGGTTGAGTTTCAGGCCACCATAATAAAGTGAGTTACATGCATGTTTTGGTTTCCCAGTGCACGTGTACTATAGCCTTTTAAATATGCAAAAGCATTATTTTTATTTTTAAATGTATATACCTTCATTAAAATGTGACACAGATGAAGAAAGCACACATTGTTGGAAAACTGGAACTGATAGACTTGCTTGACCCAGGATTGCCACAAACCCTCAGTTTATTTAAAAAAACAAACAAACACAATATCTGCAAAGTGCAATAAAGCAAAACTCAGTAAAAGGAGATATGCTCATAGTCTGATGTTTGGTAGGAGTTTAACTCTTCTTTACTAGACAGATAACTAATTTTCCAGCACTAGTTGTTCCACTGCAATCCTTTATTTATTGAATTGAGATGTCAGTTTTATCATTTCTTCTTGGATTAAAAATTTTAACTGAGTGTCCTCCTGAAAGCAATTCTGAGAGTTTCAGAGATGTTTCTTGAATTTGACAGCATTGTCATGATGTTTATTGTTCTTTTTTCAGTGACTACTTTTAAAACACATTTTAAGAATATGTTGAGCTATTAGACTTTAACTATAACAAGAATATTTTTCATTGCTGTGTTAAGAAAGATATCAGTCCTAAGTCCTAGAAAAATATCATTCATTAAAGGAATTTTGTATCAAACTTTTATACATAGGTAACTCACTACCTTCACTTTATTCTCTGGTTTTGTATCTTATTTTTCTCTCATGTTTGAATATATGATTTTTAGGATCCCAAACTCCTTCCTAAATATCAAATGAAATCATTTTTTACTCCATACCATTCCCTGGAGACCCCTGTGGATTTTCACTTTCATACATCTCTGGTAATTGAATTGATCGATCTTTTAGGAGCAAGATCCTACTTTGCTTCCAAAATGTTAATAACCTATTGGTATACAGTAGGTAAGTAACAGGGGATTTATTTACAGAACCTTAGTGGTTGTTATCTCTTTGGGAGACAGGTGGAGCTTAGTAGCCACAGAATGAAAAAATGGAATATTCCCTGCCCCACATGAGGCTCTAGAGTGTAGATGGTAGAATATAGTATATAGACTGTATTTGAATCCAGCTTGCCACAGAGTAGCAGAATGTCTTTGCACAGTGTACTTACCCTTTTTAACCTTTTTCTGTTTGCTTCCTCATCTGTAAAATGTGAGTAAGAAGAATATTGACCTCAAACACTTATGGTAAGAAGGAATAAATGAGGGAATAACACAGTAAGTGCTCATGTCTGTTTAGCTTCTCTTATAGTCTAGGCCTGCACTGTACAGTATAGTAGCCACTAGTGCAGATGGCTACTTAAATTTACATTAAACATAAGTAAAGTTTATAATTCATTTCCCTAATCATATATCACATTTCAAGTGCTCCAAAGCCTCCCATAGCTGGTGGCTACCACATTATCACAGATATAAGCACACAAATCCTCCCAGAAATAGCTGCTGAACTATGCTGACTTTGAGTCGAAGTCCTTCCTTTCATCAATTAAACATCACCTCAAAGAGAACCATCTCTGATAGGCTTCAAATGGTCACATGTTCCACCTCTCCTGCTCTCATGGCCCTTTCTACAGAAGGAATGGCATATACCAGAGGGCTGGGAAGGGAACTCCAGCCACTCCCCTTGGTCACATGTTGCAGTTGTGGGGTGCCACGGTCATGGGCTGCATTAGCTGTCAGGAGACATGGAAGAGAGGGATGTGTTGAGCTGCTTAGTTGTCTAATTTTGCTGAACTTAGAACATTTTCTTCACTGTCTGAATTGAAAGTGTGCCACCATTTGTAAGGGGAAGGAGAAAGTGTGTGGTTCCTACTCTTCCCCTGTTAATTTGAGGACCTACTCCTTGCTTTAGCCCAGGAAGCCTCCTTAATTTCAGGCTGACAGGCTTGTTCTTGAAGCTGCGTGAGTGAACATCCTCATTTGGTTGTGGTCATTACTTTGCAGCCTTCTGCCCTATTGGTAAATACACTTTGGAAGAAATCCAAACAGAACAAAGAAGTAAAGGAAGATAGTGTTTGTGAGGGTATCACATGAAGACTTTTTTCCTTCTCTCACTAGATACTGAAATTAAATTAGATAAAGAAGGATTTGTATTACCTTTTACAGTTGATGAAGATGTACACAAAAGATAAAGAAATTGTTCTAGTTTTTATAGTAAAAGGCCTGTTGAGGTGAATAGGAAAGGATCATTTTTTTAAAAAGGTGAGAAAAATAGATGATTCCAGAAATTAAAACTACATTTCAAGATATGTTTTCTGGAAATTCCTTGTAATATTTTATAAACAGCATCATTAATTAAGCCAAGTACTTTTTCAGTAGACTAAAGAGTAACACATTCATGATTGATGTGAGAGTATTGGCCATTAGGAAAAGCCACATTTTGAGTAAACTTTGGCCAAAAAAACAATATTTTGGATTGTTATAAAAAC
Source organism: Dasypus novemcinctus (assembly GCF_030445035.2). Classification (NCBI taxonomy): domain Eukaryota; kingdom Metazoa; phylum Chordata; class Mammalia; order Cingulata; family Dasypodidae; genus Dasypus; species Dasypus novemcinctus. The sequence goes on from NC_080694.1 coordinate 23,356,673, forward strand.
TAAGTTTATTTCTCTTTGATTTTTTCTTCAGAGTAGCACTATGCATTAATGGCTCCAAAAGAGTTTGTTTTAACAGCAAAAATTTACTAGGAAAAGAGGCTATTAAACAACGGCAACTCCATTTACTTGGTTATCAAGTTGTCCAGGTATGGGTCCATTCCCTCCACCCCCCAAAGTAATCCCTCATTCATACTTGCTTTTTCCAGGGTCCTAAGTAGTCTGCTAGGACAGTGGGCTGAGAATCTTATATCTCTAATTGAAGTACCCACTTTGTTAATTAGGCTTTTCAGTGTACTTGATATTTTTTATAAATCTTTGGCTTATGTTTTGAAATACAGATTTTTCTTTTTTTTTTAAGATTTATCTATTTTATTTATTTCTCTCCCCTCCCAACCCCCACCCCGGTTGTCTGTTCTCTGTGTCTATTTGCTGCATCTTCTTTGTCTGCTTCTGTTGTTGTCAGTGGCATGGGAATCTGTGTCTCTTTTGGTTGCGTCATCCTGTTGTGTCAGCTCTCCGTGTGTGCAGCACCATTCCTCGGCAGGCTGCACTTTCTTTTATGCTGGGTTGCTCTCCTTATGGGGCGCACTCCTTGTGTGTGGGGCTCCCCTATGCGGGGAACACCCCTGCATGGCACAGCACTCCTTGTGTGCATCAGCACTGTGCATGGGCCAGCTCCACACGGGTTAAGGAGGCCCGGGGTTTGAACCGTGGACTTCCCATGTGGTAGACAGATGCACTAACCACTGGGCCAAGTCTGCTTCCCTTGAAATACAGAATTTTCTGATCTTCAGTTTTCCAAAAGCAGAATATGCCTATATGCTTCATAAGATATGCTCAACTCTGCTTTTAGAGTTATTAAATTATTGGAATATCTGTTTTAATTTCCCCCTGATGTAAGTGTAAGAATGGACAGGATGACTCACTAAAACCAGTATCTTCATCACTACCTAATGTCTAAGACCTTATTGTTTCCTTTGTAAGTTACTTAATAAGGCATTATGATGATGAGTGACTAGAATGTAGATGAATTTCCCAAGTTCTCTAAGGTATTGGTGCTAGTCTGTTCCCTGGTTTCCTCTCTGGCTTACTCTTGTCCAGTTCATCTTGCACACCTCAGACTAATCTTCTGAAAACCCTCAGCATGCCAGCCTGTGATCAGAAACCTTGTTTCTTTCCTACTCACGGGATACAGTAGAACCTCCTCTGCTCTGACTTTTGGGATCCCCTGAGGCTGCACCTTGTTACCTGTCTTCAAGCTGGCAGTCTCTTCCCTCCCACCTAACCCACTCCATTCTCTCTCCCCTTGCTCCTTTGACCAGGTGCCCCCTCTCCCTCCAGACAGCATCTCCTCATGACTAAATTCTGTCCATTCAGCAACACCCCACTCAGGTCTCTTCTTTCCCCACAACCTAAAACCCTGACCTCCTCTGAGGGCTGGAATGTTGATTTTCTTCACACACTCTGCATTGGCTTGTTGCATACTTCTAGTATTGATTGTGTCTTCGAGGACAGGAATCATCTTTGATCCTTTAAATATACCTCTTATTTAAGCAACTAATATTTATTGAGCTCTTATTATGTACTAAGCATTGTTCTGGGCTCTGGGAGTACACAAGTAAGATAGCTGTGACTTTGCCCTAGAGGAGCTTCCATTCTTATGTGTGTGCAAGTATTTGTGGGCAGGTTGTTAGAGACAAACAAGTTCAACACGGTAATTTCAACTGTGAAGTATTATACTAGCCAGTTCCTTTTTTTTTTTATTCTTCCCGTAACAGATCCATTTTCATGAGGCTGAGATGCTAAAATCAAGGCTTGAATTTGTCAAATCTTTATCAAGAAAATTGTTTTCACAAAACCCCGGGGTTCAGTGCTGACAAGAAGGAATAGTGACTTCAGAACTCAGATCATGAAAGAAGTTGTGTTTTTATGGGTCTCAGCATAAAAAGAGCCTTATTTGTGAATTAGCCATTTTGCAGAATTATGGACTATTTGGTGATCTGAAAAGGATCTGTCTAGATCTTACAGAGACATGGAAGGAGCCTTTATTTTCCCTATACCCTGAATACCAAGTGTCAGTGATTGATTTAAAATTAAAGTTCAATTTAATATTAGTATCATAGATACTTGATTTTATATGTCAAACAGAATCGATCAAGTACAGTAAATGAATACAATGAATGACTATTTTTAAATCTGCCATCTTGTAACAGTTATCTGCTAAATGAAAAGAGTATGCTTTTTAGAGACCTTCATTTCCTCCTCCTACAAATATAAGAAATGTTTTTTTTCCCATTTCTTGATGTACTTTGTTAGCAGATATAATGTATGGTGAGGAGGAGCAATGGGAAAACAGATGACAGCACTTTGGATTACTATGACATTTATAATTGTAGAATTATACAGAAATAATCCTTTAATAAAATATAGGGAAGTGGATGTGTCTTAAGCAGCTGGACTCCTACCCACACTGTGGTAGATCCCAGGTTCAGTTCCCAGTGCCTCGTAAAGATGATGAGCCAAATAGCAAGCTGACATGACTATCTGACTTGGTGAGCTGATGCAAAAAGATGACTCAGTTAGTTGATGCAACAAGATGATGCAGTAAGAGACACAGTGAAGAAACACAATGAGACATATGAAATGGAGCAGAGGTGGTTTGAGTAATTAGGTGCCTCCCTCCCACATTGGAGTCCCCAGGTTCGGTTCCCAGTGCCTCCTAAAAAGAAGATGAGCAGACAGCAAGTGCAAACAACCGGGGAGAGGGGTAAATTAAAATAAAATCTTTAAGTATATATATATTCAGGAGTATTCTCTTTTTAAATATAAAATGAAGTAAAGTAAATTTAGGTAGGGTTGTAAGGGGGCAGGTTTGATTGGGGGAAAATCTAAAATGTAAATCATGTGTGAATTACATTGTATTTAGTGAAGTACAGATGCTTCACTCTCCAATTACGGTCAGGTTAAAGCTTGAGGGGAGAGTGAGACAAGGCAGGCAGATGTGGAAAGGGCCACACAGTTTGGAGACTGGGTTTCTACCTCTGGCTAGTTCCGGGGCCTTGGACAGGGAAAGGAGCTTCCATTTACTTTTCACCTGCTCTGTGCTGAGCTCTATGCTAAGCACTTGAACACAGGCTTGTATGATTTCCAGGGGCCTTGGACTTGGGCAGTGTTTCCTCTCCAAAGCTCACAGAAGGTCAATGCCTGCCTTGGATACAGAACCACCGGTGAAGATGAGACTTTAACCTGGTCTGAGCAGCGATACAGCAGAGGACTGAGAATCTGTTTTCAGGAGTCAGGCACGTGGGGTTGATTTCAACCTCTCTTGCAAATTATATGACCTTGGGCCTCATTTCCAAATGGCTAATCAGAAAATAAGGATGAAATGAGTTAATACACATAAAAACATTTAGAAAAAGGCCCACCACAAAGTAATCACAGGACATATTAGCTAGTAACGTCTGCATTTCTACCAGTATTAGGATTCTCTGAAGAAACAGCCAACAGGATATGGGTCCATACGTAAATAGGGAGGGATTTGTTAGTAGAATTGGCTCAGTGACCCTGGGGATAGGCAAGTTCAGATTTCCTAGGGCAGGCCATGCATTGGAGACAGCACAGGGGATGACTTCCTTGGGAGAAGCTGGAGAAGGCGAGAAAGGATTTGCCACTGCTGAGGGCCTTGGTGTTGCTTTAAGACCTCCAGTTGCTGGGGTGATGGGACTCCCCTCCTTGCTGAAGGCAGTCGCCCTTTTTTGTGGATGTCATCAGCCATAGCTACAACTGTCTAATGGTCTAAAGCCACCTACAGAATGCCCTCACACTGGCAGGCCAGGGCTTGCATCATCCAATGACTCGGCACCAACTGGATGGTGATAAACCATCGCATGACCCCATCATGCTGTAACATTTTATATCTCTTTATCTTTACTTTTTAAGGCTTTTTAAGCTTTAGCATAGGTTATTGAAACTCTATGAGTTCTAGAGCTCTAAGTTCACTTTTTAATTTTATGCTTCTTTGCAGAGAAGGAATGAGACAAATAGCAGCAAATGAAAGATTGACCAGGAGAGAGCTGCAATTGATTCGGATTTGTTCATATACCCAAGTGAATTCCCGCTCACCTGGGGGCCAGGCCAAAAGGATTCTCACATCTCTGGGAAACCTGTGAAGTGGTCTCACTTACAGTTCTTAGAGCATTTCATGGCTTTGGGCCTGAGCACTATTCTGGATCATACTATGCCTCGGAAACCCTTCCACAGTCCCTCTTTGCTACCCAGACCAAGCCCAGTGTCACTTCTGCCTTCTGTGAGCTCTCTTGTCCCTCCCTGTCACACCCTATATCCCCCACCCCCCTCACCCCACTCCAACCCCCATAACAACAATCTCTTCCATCATCATGAGACATTCATTGCATTTGGTGAATACAACTCTGAGTACCGCTGCACCTCATGGTCAATCGTCCACACCATAGCCCACACTCTCCCACAGTCCACCCAGTGCGCCATGGGAGGACATACAATATCCAGTAACTGTCCCTGCAGCAACACCCAGGACAACTCCAAATCCCGAAAATGTCCGCACATTTACATTTCTTCCTCCCACTCCCACCCCCAGCAGCCAACATGGCCACTTTCTCCACACCAATGCCACATTTTCTTCAATTATTAATCACAATAGTTCATGAATAGAAATATCAGTAAGTCCACTCCAATCCATACTCTATTCCTCCATCCTGTGGACCTTAGAATGGTTGTGTCCATGTGTAAGGTGGTGTAGGAGGAGCACAGACTGGCTTGCTGGGTCATACTTCTAGGGGTGCCATAATTCTAGGGTTCCCTACTGCTAGGTGTGCTGTACTTCTAGGGGTACCATATTTCTAGGTTGCTCTACTTCTAGGGGTGCCACTGTAAGTGTGTGGTTATTGCTTTTGTTAATTAGCATCAAGGACATGGTACTGAAAAATCTCTGAAACCTCTGCCTGAATCAAGGATATATAGGCAAGAAGCCTCCTGAGAGGGGTGCTCGTTGGTCCGGGCCTGAGACCGGCCCCTCCCCTGCCTGCCTGACCACCTGCACTCCCTACTGCCTTCCCCTTCTGAAAGCTGCACCGCCCTTGTCCTCCCTTTCTGCCACCCGCACATCAATGGGCTCGGCCTCAGGGCCACCACAGATGCTCTTCCCTCTGCCTGGAATGACCGACTGTTCCCCAGATTTCACAAGTCTTGCCCCTCATTATCATTTATGTTTCAAGCCAGTCTTCCTAGAGCTGCCTTGGTTAAAGTATTCCCAAGGCCTGTTTAGTTCTCCTTTTCCTTTTTACTGATACACACACATCCCAGGCTTGAGAGTTAAGCGAATTTTCGACAGCAGGAACACGCCCTTGAACCAGCATTTGACTCAAGAAACAGCAGAGCGCTGCGGAACAGCTCAGTTTTGCCAGATACCACTTGAATGGATTCGATTTGTGCCGCTGCACAACAGCACCTGCCAGTACCGTGAGCGGTGGCCCCTCGTGGTGACCGAGGCGCTGAAAACCGACTCGTTGCACGTTGACAGGATGCTGCTGCGGACACACTGAGTTAATATACCATGGCAGTGTATTCCACCTGAGTCTTCCACTACTGTTCCGCGGCTCCTGGAGAGTTTCAGATGCCGCGGTGGTGTGGCCTGCACTTCTACCGGACAGCCCGCTTGGAACCCTCCGGGAGCACAAGGGCAAGGGCAAGGGCAAGCCGGCGCAGGCCCCCAGTCCAGCAGACGCGACTCCTTGTGTCCCAAGTGGGCCCTCCAGGGACCCGCAAGGAGACAGGAGGGCAGGGTCCCATCCCCAGCCCAGCTGAGCGCTCCGCCCTGTGCCCCTGACCCTGCGCCCCAGCCCTGCGCCCGCCGCCCAGATTTGTGACGCGAGACCGCGGTTTCCCGGCAACTGCTGAACGCAAGCGCCAGGCAGCCAGGGAGGCGGACTCGGGCGGGGCCCCTGGTCAGGTGGGACCGACATGGCCTGGGCGGAGAAGCTGGACACGGGCGGCCTGGCGGATGAGAAGGAGATCACCGCCGCCACGCTGCGGGGCACGCCAGGGCCGCCGCCCATCTCCGCGTAGTCCGCCTTCAGCTACGTCCCGCAGCGGCGCCTGGACCCCAAGGAGCGCAGCTACTTCTCCCGCCAGGCCCGGGTGAGGCGGGAGGGGCGGCACCGCGCGGCGGGGGGTGAGGCGGTGCTGGGGGCAGGTGTCCCCTGCCAGGGAGGGGCTGGGGCGGGGCTGTGCCACCCGGAGAGGGGACTGGAAACCCAGCGGCACCGCGTGGAAGGGATCTGGGGGCCAAGCAAGGGCGTGGGGGCGGGACCCGGGCAGGGTCGGGGATGCTTCTGTGGGGGTGGGAGCAGGACATCATAGTGGGAAAGGGCTACCGGGAAGGTCAAGTGGGGGGCGGGCAAGGAGGGAGTGCTCACCAGGGAGGAAGACTCCATGGGGCGCCTGGGGGTGGTGGGGCAGGGGCTGCTCGGCAGGGTCAGTGAGATGGGCGCCTGGACCCGAAAGAGCAGAGCTTTTAGTACTGCAAGACACAGAGGCTCCCCTCCCCCGGGCTGGAGGGGCCTTGCAGCAATCCGGGGGTGCGCGGACAGTCTAGAAAGGGAGCCCCGAGGCTATCCAGTGTGCAGGATGCGGCCCCCTGAGCAGTATGTGCGGTGGTTCCCACGGCCGTGAATAAGCAACCAGGCTGATGGAAGGTCCTGGGCCACTGGAACCCTCGGGCCGCCAAGGAGAACCAGGAATAGGTCTGCACCGTCTGGCCAGGCCCATCTGGGAAGGTGTGCCTGGTGGGAAGACCTCGGGGGTCTAAGCAGCCGAAGCCCCCAAGAGAGGGCGGAAGGAAGGAAGAGAAGGTTGTTCAGAGTTGTCCAGGTCACCCATTCCTTTCTTTTCAACATTGTTTCTGTCAGTCCCCAGGGTGTTCCTCAGGGCATCTGATTAGATAAAAGCCTTGATTGGGGACCCTCAGCCTGGCGGACAGCTGGGCACCTGGGCTATCCCTCAGGCCTCCTGGAGGGATAGGACTGCCAGAAGAGGGACACCTAACTTTTCTCAGGTTGCTGTCACAAATGCCATGAACTGGGTGGCTAAAAACACCAGAAACGGCTCTCTCAGCCCGGCAGGCTGAAACCGCAAGTGCGTGGGCCGTGCTTGTGTGTCAGTCCTGGCCGCTGGGGCGCCTGTCCCTTGGCCAGCAAGCCTTGGGTTTTCAGTGCCTCCTCAGTCACCCTATGGCCTGCTCTGTCTCTTTTCCCATGGTGCTCCCGCCCCCCACTTTTGTCTGTGTCCACCCCCCCTCTAAAGACCCCCGCCATCCTGGACTAAGGGTCCACCCACTGCAGTCAGCCTCATTCAATTTAAATGATTCTGCTTGCAATAATGCTTTTGCAAAAAGTTCGTGTTCCCAGGTACCCAGGATTAGGACTTCAAGGTATCTTTTTGGGGTACACAGCATAACCCATAACGTGGAACACAGATTCCATTGGAAAGGAAGTTAATGGTGTATAAAATAATCCCACAAAATGCCTCCTTCCTCTTCTCCTAGCTACCCACAATCAGTGGTGCCCAGGTGAGTCCCCAGTTCAGGTCAACTCTCGCTCGAGTACTGATGGGAGGCCCCTTGAGTCTCAAGAGCTTCACTTCACACACAGAAGCGTAGTTTCCAGTTGAAGCAACCATGACCCTCAGCCTGCCCCCCGGGATGTCTCTTGAATCTGAGGTACCCCTCTGCCTGTCTTCTAGCGTTTGGAAGAACTGGATGGAGGAAGGGAACTTCTGGGGCCGTCTGACAAGGTACCTGTCTCTGCTGGCCATTAAAACAGGAGGGGGGTGGAACGGAAGGGTTCCTGACCTTCTGTAAACACACACCTCATCTGTTTTCTTCCTGTGAGCAATAGATTTTTGAACAACTGTAAATAGTTTCACTACTAAGTGAGGTTTACATTTTGAGTCTACGGTACCTATGATACTGCCAGTGAGTTGATGGCCATCATGAGATAATAGTCAGAAAGCCAAGACTCTTGGTGTATGAAGTTGTTCAAATCTTCCTTATCTAGAGAATATAAATTTCATCTGGATTTTCAGAATAACAAAGACAGTTCACACTACACCGTTTTGTTTGTACCTTTGAGGAGTCCCTTTCCATAAGGTGGACTGTAGACTGCTCCTCGATGGGATGTCACTGATGGAAGGTACCGCTGAATACTGCACAGTGGGGCTTGTGGATTCTGAAGCTTAAATGTGGTAGAAATGCAGAGCAGAACCCCTGCCCCCTGCGGGCCAGGCCCAAGAGGGAGAAGGGCAGAGTGAGCCTGAAGACTCAGTGTCTCCTTCCAGAATTTGGCGGTCTGATAAATGGCCCCGCCTTCCAGGGCTAACTGAAAAAGGGCCAGAGAGGGGCCCTGAGGTAAGAAGTGACCAGGGCTCTATCTCTTGGTGGGACATCAGGAATGAGCCATAAGCACACTTTTCTATATGACAGGGTCAGCAAACTAAGGCCTGCAGGCCAAATCTGGCCGCCTAGCTGTTTTGATAAAGTTTTATTAGAACACACCCACACCCATTCATTTCTCTAACGTTCCTGTGCAGGATGTTGGGGTTGAGTGATAACAACAGAGCCCACAGGGCCAGAAGAGTTCCCCCCTGGCCCTCCAGAAAGAAAGTCTCTGACTGCTGCTCGAATGCCTTATTGCCTCCTGGAAAATGGGAAATGTCTTTATTTATTTATTTTTTTGTCTTTATTTTTTTAATATTACATTCAAAAAATATAGGTCCCCATATACCCCCCACTCCCCTCACCCCTCTCATCCCCCAATAGCAACAATCTCCTCCATCATCATGAGACATTCATTGCATTTGGTGAATACATCTCTGAGCAGCACTGCACCTCATGGTCAATGGTCCCCATTATAGCCTACACTCTCCCTCAGTCAACCCAGTGGGCCTTGGGAGGACATACAATGTCTGGTAACTGTCTTTAGAACGCATGCATTCAAATGGGATTTTATGTGTTGAAAGCATTTCAGGGCAGTTTTGGTTAGCTGAGGTTACAGGCAAATTCAAGTCCTGGGGCTTTGTGCATGCCAAAAGGAAATGATGCAACCAATATAAATATTAATCAAAATCTAAAGAAAAGAGCCTTAAAAGCAACAAGAACAGCAAAAGGCATTTCAAAGTCTATTTGAACCATTGTTCACACCATGGTATTGGGATTATGGGCACTGGTGTCTGATCAGCTCCAGGGCTCCAGGAGCGGTTTCTCTGACCTTGGGATCATTGGTCATAAAGAGGGTGAATTCTGTACTACAGCTGATCAAACTCTGTACTAAAGCTGATCAAATTAATTCCTAAATCAATTTCTGTGGAGCACAGTTAACAGTAGTCAGTGTGTTGGTTAGCAGCCCAGGCTGAGGAGTCCTGGGTGGAAGTATCAGCTCTATGGTGACTAGCTGTGGAGCCTTCACAAGTCACAGCCTCTCTGTCTCACTTTGCCATTCTAGGACAGATCAAACAAAACTGACCTCATGGACCACTTAAGAGAATGAATGTGCTTAGTGTGCATACACTGGCTCACAGTAAGCCCTGGATCGGTGGAACTCTAATTACTGGTTTGTTTTTATTTTTTTATTTTTTATTTATCTTTTTTCAAAGTTAATAGATCACACAAATCGTTACATTAAAAAACATAAGAGGTTCCCATATACCCCACTCCCCACCCCCCACCCCTATCAATTTTTAGTTGTATTTTTTGAAGATACATAGATCACAAAAAATGTAACATTCGAAAAATATAAGAGGTTCCCATATACCCCCACCCCCCTCACCCCACTCCTCCCACATCAACAACTTCTTTCATTAGTGTGGCACATTCATTGTATTTGGTGAATACATTTTGGAGCACTGCTGCACCCCATAGACTAATTGGCTTTGGCTAGTGATGGTCAGTGCCCTTTTGCTAAGGACTGGGTCCACTGGGCCAAGCCTTTCCTTCCTGATCTGGTTACTGTCAGAGAGGCACATGATAGAACCTTCAACCTGGGGGCTTAAATAAGCAGTTCTGGGGCATTGTCAGACTAGCCCTGGCAAACTGAGACAGTGGCTAAAAGTAAAGATAGACTTCCCATGCCAAGGGGTGTGTGTGTGTGTGTGTGTGTGTGTGTGTGTGTGTGTGTGTGTGGCAGGGAGGCTCTGCTCAGTCCAGTCTCAGGAACCCAGGTGGAGTGAGGGCCACCACTCAGGCTGTTGTCCTTTCAGTGTGAAGTCTCGGGAGCTCCTGGCCGTGGGTGCTTACATGCTTCTGCCTGAAGAGTTGCGCATCGCTCCTTGGTCACATGCAAGCACCTAGCAGAGGAGCAGGGATGGTTACTCCTGTGGGTGACCAGGAGTGGAGGAGTATTGGCTATTGGTGCCATCTACCACTCAGCTGATCCTGAAGAACACTCTGGGGTTGTGTCTCTGGCTCCACTGCCCACTGTTAGAAAGCCCTTGCTTCTCCTACCAAGTGCCCTTTCAGCCAGCAGCTCTATCTACCTGCAGTAGCAAGGTCTCCTCCGCTGTTACGTCTGTTTCCTACCCCCAGCACCAACGACCTCAGCAACCCTCCTTCTGTGTCACCCTGCACTTTGTTCACACCTCAGCTATTTTCTGTGGGAAAACTGATGGTAGAGAGCAAGGGCCAAACCAGTATCAGGAAACACTCAATTTCAACAATACTCAAAACACAAAGGGCCAAATGGATATCAAGAGAGAAAAGTAAGTGGGGTTCCTTTTGCTTTGTGTTTTAAAAGCAACATCCTGTGTGAAACAAGAAATCCCTTGAGAAATGGTAATAATGAAATACCAATAAACCCAGAAGCTCCGTTTTGTGGTAGCATGTAAATCTGGGTCGGTTTTATTAATGATATTCTGCTTCAATCCATAAAGTAGTGAAAGAAAAAAAGAGGAAAGAAGAAAAATTGGTGAAACGAATCAAGGAAAAGCAGATTTTTCAGTTTGATTAGTTGTTGGAAATGGATAGTCATGTTACTAACTGAGGCTGGCTGGTGATGAATATTTTTTTCTTTATTTTTCTGTGATAGAAAATTTCATTTTGTTCTTCAAAAGTTCTGAATATGCAAAATCCCCACAAGGAAGAGCTGTCTAAGATTCTGATAACATCCACCAGCATTGCTAAGGAAAGTTATTCTGAACTATGATAGGCTCCTGGTAACTAATCCAGGGCTTGGGGGACAGGCATTGCTGTTTACTCATCTTTCTTACTTTAAAGAGAGATTTAGAACTGATTAGGAAAAGAAATGGGCATTTTTCAATAATGTTGCATAGCATACTCTATTATGCTGGTTATCTCCAGCTTAGGGAACAAAATAAAGTGCCATTAGCTCTTACATTCAGTGTAGGATGATTGCATGTTCTGTCTTGAGTCCATCCTTCCCCTGTAGGATCTTTCTCTCAGAATAAGAACCTTGGGGTTAACTCAGCTCAGAAGGGTCAGAGGAAGCACAAGCCCAGCCTTTTCCATGAGGATCTTCTGTTTCCTTGTTCCCCTGCTGTTAGCGCTGCCTCCTGCTGGCTGACTTGCTGCCGTGTCCCCTTTGGCACCTGGCTTTCAGGTGTGAGAGACGAAGGTGCCTCCCACCTCTCCACCAGGTGTCTGGAGGCCTGGTCTATGTGTTGGACCCTGTGGCTCTTCTCCAGACACACATGTGTTCCACTGGTGGGCTGGCCAGGAAGGACTTAAGCCGCAGAATGACCAGGAGCCCAGCTTCCTTCAAAGTCGTTAATTTACTGGGCATATGGAGGTGATGTGAATGATGGGGAGCATGTTACCTTTTTTTCTTTCCAGCTGGCCTCAAGTGGGCTGGGCAGTAACTCTGAACCTCAGAGGGGAGGGTCTGGATTCCAGAACTTTCCCTGAGAGGAGACCAAGTTCCGAATTGACCTTGTATCATGCCAGAAGAGTGGGTGGGATGCTTGGACTTCCTTGGGTTCCTGAAGGGTCTTCTGGTCTGGGGGTTTACCTACAAAGTTTCCTTCAAGAGGACATAGCACTGCCAGCTAGAGGTGACTCTCGGCCAATCAACATCCTACGTTATGTATGTTAAAGAGAATGTGATCTCTCCATGGTGTATTACATTTCTTAAAATATTGGATTTTATTTGGTTAATTCAAATATCTTTAATTTTTATATAGTGTAGCCATTTCATACTGTTTATGAATTCCAAACATAGATATTGAATTATGTTTGTAAACTGGTCTCTTCCTATGGGCATAATAGATTGTATTAACTTCAGAGGTTTCACTTTTACTTTATTAAATTATGATCAGGGGTTGAAATGGCCCATGTCAGTAGGACATTGAGTCTTCACCCCCTTGGTGGGCAGGGACTCACTGAGAAAAAGACATGGCAAAGGAAGTAGTTGGAGTTTTGATGCTGGAACTTGGGGAAGTAAACACACAGGAGAAGAACACAGAGGAAAAGAGATGGCTCCATAGACATGGCAGAGGCCTGGGAAGAAAGAGAACCTGATGGTCTACAGTTGACCTTGTGGCGACACCAGAGGAGCCAAGCCCATAAAGAAACAAGCCCCAGACAGAGAATCAAGCCTTATGCCAGCCTACAGCAGAGACCAGAAGAAGCTGGGACCATGGAGTCTGAAGAAGAAGGCTGAATCCTCACAGAGACCAGCAACCATCTTGCTCCAACATGTGGAAACAGACTTTGGTGAGGAAAATAACTTACACTTTATGGTCTTGCAACTGTAAGCTTCTACCCAAAGTAAACCCCCTTTGTCAATGCCAACAGATTTCTTGTACTTTGCATCAGTACCCCTTTTGTTGACTAATGCATATAGTCAAAGTGTTTGATATTTTCTTTTTGATTTCTCCACATTGCTTTGATGATAAAAAGGCCCTTAGAGCTGTTTTTTCACTTACCTTTTAAAATCCATCCAGAATTTTCTTTTGTCTGCAATGAAGTGGGAAAATACAAGTTTATTTTTAACCCAAAGAGCTATCCAGTTTTCACAGTACCAAACACTGAAAACTTTATCACTGGCCATGGTTTGGGCTTCTTGTTAACCTAGGAGTGTAGAAGCCATACTGGAGGTGATGCTTTCCACAGAAGTGAAGGCCACAATGGGCCAGGGCAATCTGTGTCCTCACCAGAAGCGGACAAGCTTGAAGGCTGCAGTGGGAGGAAGCTCAGGTGTGGGGGGCTTGTACTCGCCAGTGGTGGTGTGTGAGCAGGAGCCCTGAGCCCATACTGGGAGGTTTTCTGTCCTTCCCATCCTGTAAAGTGATTTGGAGCACAGGCACACCAGGAATTCCAGCAGCCATGAGCCAAGTTCTTTTAGCATGGCACCCCTGGAGTTCTTAAGAACTTTAAGACAATACTAAGGATTGCCTTGCTGGCCTTAGAAGGGTGGCTGTGGACAACAACCAGGCTGACTTATCTTCACACCTCCCCCAGAATGACCAGGTGTCTTGCACAGGATGGAAGGTGTGTGAAGGGTCTGTAGAGACTCAATTGAAGCTGCTTTCACCCTGTCTGAGTTCCTGGAGTCAGTGAGCTTGGGGGTTACTGGGTTTTCCAACATACTCTGCATATGTGCTGCATTCTCTTAACTGTACTTTCTACCTTGTGCCTTGTAGTTGGTAGAAATGCTTCCTTTTGTTACCCACCCAGAGATAAAAAGTAAGGAAAAAAAACAAACTTAGGCAACCTGGCATTAGGTTTGAGACCTGATCCTGCCCAAATCCAGCAAGACCAAGTGTTGGAGTTCGCTGTCGGGAGGATATAAGCAGCCAAAGTGATATCCATGGCTAACCAGGGGAGGATTAAAGAACAGCTAGCAAGTGCGTTTCTTCATCTTTTTTAGATAATGAGGCAGACGTACTTTCTCTTTAAGGACAAGCTGGGATGAACAAATGGAGATATTAAAAGATGATAGCTGATGGGTGGGGCAACATGGCACCTGAGTGAATGCACTTCATAATTGTTCCTTCAAAAGGCTGGCTGAGTAGGGTTGGAATCTTGCTGCAGTGGGCTGTTTTGGGGACTTGCAAGGCAGGAAGTGTTTGGACATTGATTTGGAGAGACTGGAACAGAAGTCGTGCTTGCTAAGGGTAGAATTGTGGGTTTCTAACACTGAGGTCAGAAGTTGTGGAGAGGTGGGACTCTTCCCCCTAGGGCATTCCTGGACTGTTAGTAGCGTGGCGACATTCCCAAGCCCTGTGTTCCCCAGAAGAATGCTCCCCAGGTCCATGACCCCTAAGCCACCACAGCCCACATTCCACAGACCCCAAGCCGACAATATCCCAGACTTCCCACTCCCAAATCCAGCGTTCTCCCAAATCCAGTGCTCCCTGCGGTAAGGGAATACACTAGCCATTCAGTTTTGGAGTGACTCTGTGAGTTGGAGGGTTTTGGTGGGAGGTGCAGAGGGGCCAAATGAGATGGGGGTTCAATTTTCAGGTCCTGCCACTCCCCCCCTTTTTTTTGAGCTGAGGAGCATTCCAGCTGGCTTGGGGAAAACTGGGGAAGAAAGGAAAGGCAAATCTGCTGAGAAAGCCCAATTTACCTAAAAGTGCTGGGATCGGAAACTTGGTCTGGGAGAAGGTGGAGTCAGAAAATCAACTAGGCAGCAGACTTGGCCCAGTTGTTATAGTGTCTGCCTACCACATGGGAGGTCTGCGGTTCAAACCCCCGGGCCTCCTTGACCTGTGTGGAGCTGGCCCATGCGCAGTGCTGATGCACGCAAAGAGTACGCTGCTACTCAGGAGGGTCCCCCATGTAGGGGAGCCCCATGTGCAAAAAGTGCGCCCTGTAAGGAGAGTCACCCAGCACAAAAGAAAGTGCAGTCTGCCCAGGATTGGTGCCGCACACACGGAGAGCTGACACAACAAGATGATGCAACAAAAAGAAACACAGATTCCCGTGCCACTGACAACAACAGAAGCAGGACAAAGAAGACACAGCAAATAGCCACAGAAAACTGGGGTGGGGGGGAAGGGGAGAGAAATAAATAAATAAATCTTAAAAAAAAAATCAACTAGCCCTCCTGTAGTACACCTAAGGGAGATGGACTGTAAGATGTGTTTTGAAAACTTCCATTAGCATATTTGGTGTTTCTGATGATGTGTGGGCATGTTCTCTTTGGAAATTAAGAGACATTGTTTTCTCTGGTGATTTGGTTCACCAAGGACCCACTTGATTCTCCTACTGGACACCTCACACAGCTTTCCTGCTGCCCTGGGAGAGAGAGAAGGGAGAAAGGGGGAAAGTCAGACTCCTAAGCATTTTATTTTAAATGCAAAGAGGATTCCTTGCTTGAAACGTTGGTCTTTTTTATTGGTTTATTTTTTTGTTTTTCCTGCCTCTTTATAACCCCACAGCCCTTTCCTCCTCCCCCTCCTCCTTCTCCTCCTCCTCATCATCTTCCTCTTCATCCCCCTTTTCTTGCTTGAATTTCCACCCCCACTTTCCCCCATTTTTTCCCTTTCTCTTCTTTTTTATATTTTTTATATTAGGTGTGGCAGGGAGTGATTCACATTTGCTGTGTTTCCTCATCCTCTATTTCCACTTTTCTGTGTGTACTGATTTTGGCTACCATTACAAACCCCTTTCCTCTACATCTTTCTATCCTCCATCATTTAGTGTTTCTCTTACGTTCCACTGCTCTTAATTTAGCCCCCAATTTTTATTTCTAATACCTTTGTACTGTTTTCTGTCTTTTATTCACTCTCTATATTATTGTCCTTTCCTTTCTCTTCCCACTTTCCTGACCACACTGGTCTTTTAATTCATACTATATTCCTCACCATATTCAGTTTACTGTCTCATTATAGATACTCCTTTTTTCTTAGTGTTATAGCTACACAGCTTATATGAGTCTAATACCCATTCTTCTAGATTTCACATGGTTCTGCTACTATTTACTAACAATACTACTATTATACTTTTTTCTTTTCTTACTCTTTTTGCTTTCACTTACCCTAATATTTTCCTTTAGTTAACTTAGCCAACAGGACAGAAATAGAATAAGAAGAACAAAATGCCAAAGAGAAGACTTAACACACATGAAAAGCACCAACTAATTAAACCCTGACACTAGACAAAGAAGCTAATCAACTTAACAAGATAAAATGATGACCAGACAGCAACAAAAAACTACAAACCAAACCAATTATCAGGAAAACATGACCCAAAGAAATGAACAAACTAAAAAGTAGGAAGAAGAGCAGAACATCAAACACTCAGCTAAGATGGAGTTGAAGAAGGACAACCACCACACCATGGAGCCTAGAGTGATTACAACTGAAAGTGGGAGGATTGCATCCAGCATCCATGTGGAATCTGAGCCTCCTCTTGACATAGAGGTGCAATGGACACAACCAATCCAATGTCCACATAGAAAAGGTGGCATTGGATTGAGAAAAGTGGACATGATGGCTGATGGGTATGGGGAAAGGTAGGAAGAGATGAGAGGTGGAGGCGTCTTTGGGACATGGAGCTGCTCTGGATGGTGCTTCAGGGGCAATCATCGGACATTGTAAATCCTCACAGGGCCCACTGGATAGAATGGGGGAGAGTATGGGCCATGATGTGGACCATTGACCATCAGGTGCAGAGGTGCCCAAAGATGTACTTGCCAAATGCAATGGATATGTCATGATGATGGGAAGGAGTGTTGCTGGGGGGGGGAAAGGGGGGGGTGGGGGTGGTAGGGTTCAAAGGGACCTCATATATATATTTTTAATGTAATATTATTACAAAATCAAAAAAAACATTTAATAGGGGCCAATTTAATGAGGTGAAGGAAGAGATAAGACTATGAAGAAAACACTTGGAGAGCATACAGAAGAAATTGCAATCATGCAAAAAAAAGACAATGGATATGATGGGGAGTAACAGCACAATCCAAGAAATCAAAAATACTCTCAGCAAGTAACAGCAGATTTGAAGAGGGAGAGAAAAGAACTAGTGATGTTCCATTATGGAAGACAGTACATCCTAAATCAAACAGACAGTAGAATTGATAGATAAAAAGAGAGAAAAAATTCAACAGGGAATTTGGGACCTTAATGACAATGCAAAATGTGAAAACATATGCATTATAGGCATCCCAGAATAAGAAGAGAAGGGAAAGGGAACAGAAGGGATTTTGGAGGAAATAATGGGTGAAAACCTCCGAAACCTATTGAGGGAGATGAATGTCCACATCCAGCAAGCAAAATGCACCCTAAATAACATAAATCCCAACAGGCCTACCCAAAGACATATACTTGTCAAATTATCCAATGCTCAAGACAAAGAGAAAATACTAAAAGCAGCAGGAGAAAAGAGAAACATCACATACAAAGGAGGCTTCATAAAATTAAGTGCTGATTTCTCATCTCAAACCAAGGAGGCAAGAAGGCAGTGGTATGATATAGTCAAAGTACTAAAAGAAAAGAATTTCCAAAAAAGAATACTCTGTCCCCCTAAACTGACATTCAATATCATAGAGAGTTCAAATATTCACAGATAAACAGAAATTAATAGATTATACCAACAAGAATCCTGCCCTTCAAGAAATACTAAAGGAAGGTCTATAGGAGGAAAGAACAGGAGAGACAGAGTTGGAGGAGAGTGTAAGAACAATAAAAAGACAAAAAAAGTTAAAAACCAAACAAAATATAACAAACACAAATCCAAAGAAAATATGGCTAATATAAATAATTCCTTGAAAGTGATAACATTGAATGTCAATTGGTTAAACTCACCTGTCAAGGGACTCAGACTGGAAGATTGGATAAAAAAGTATGATCCATCTATATGTTGTCTACATGAAAATCATCTTAGACCTAGGGATTCAAGGAGGTTGAAAGTGAATGTCTGGAAAATATCTTACAGGCAAATAATAACCAAAAATGCAGGCGTAACTATGTTAATATCAGACAAAATAGACTTTAAATGCAAAATAATTGTGAGAGACAAATATGGACGCTACATATTAAAGGGATAATCATTCAAAAAGGAAAGAACAGGTATAAACATTTATGCTCCTGGGAAGCAGACTTGGCCCAGTGATTAGGGCATCTGTCTACCACATGGGAGGTCCACGGTTCAAACCCTGGGCCTGCTTGGGGCCTCCTTGACCCATGTGGAGCTGGCCCATGCACAGTGCTGATGCGCACAAGGATTTTTGTGCCACTCAGGGGTGTCCCTGTGTAGGGGAGCCACAAGCATAAGGAGTGCACCCTGTAAGGAGAGCTGCTCAGTGTGAAAGAAAGTGCAGCCTACTCAGGAATGGCACTGCACACACAGAGAGCTGACACAGCAAGATGATGCAACAAAAAGAAACACAGATTCCAGTGCCACTGACAACAGAAGTGGACAAAGAAGATGCAGCAAAAAGACAGAGAACAGACAACTGCTGTGGGGGGAAGGGAAGAGAAATAAATAAATACATCTTTAAAAACAAAAACAAAAACAAAAACAAACAAAAAACATTACACTCCTAACAAGGGTGCCTACATATATGTAAGACAAACACTGGAGAAACTAAGGGAAGGAATTGATGCCTCTACAGTTATAGTGGGGAACTTTAAAACACCACTATCACCTTTGGACAGAACATCTCAAAAGAAAATCAATAAAGAAGAAAAGACTTTGAACAATATATTAGAGGAACTGGACCTAATAGACATATACAGAACATTACACCCAAATAAAGCAGGATACACATTCTTCTCAAGTGCACATGGATCATTCTCCAAGATAGAAAACAGGATAGTGCTGAGAAAGTCTCAATGAATTCAGAAAGTTCAAACTCATACAAAATAATTTCTCTGACTACAGTGGAATGAAGCTGGAAAACTGCAAAGGTCAGAGACCCGGATTTGGCAACAATATATGAAAGTTAAATAACGCACTCTTAGAAAAACAGTGGGTCATGGAGGAACTCTCAAAAGAAATCAGTAACTACCTTGAAACAAATGAAAATGATAAGGCACATATCAAAACTTATGGGATGCAGCAAAAGTGGTACTGAGAGGGCAATTTATAGCCATAAATTCACACGTGATAAAAGAAAAGTTAAAATTGAAGAACTAACTTCACAGTTGGAGGATTTAGTAAAAAAACAATGACAAACTAAACCCAAAGGAAAAGGAAAGAAATAACAAAGATCAGAGCAGAACTAAATGAAAAAATAAGAAAGCACTTGAAAAAATAAACAAAACCAAGAGCCAGTTCTTTGACAAGATCTATAAAATTGACAAACCCTTAGCTAGACTAACAAGAAAAAAAAAAAAGATGCAAATACAGAAAAAAAAATGAGAAAGGGGATATCACCACTGACCCCACAGAAAAAAGACTATCATAAGAGGATACTTTGAAAAACTATATTCCAACAAAAATGAAAATTCAGAGAAAATGGACAAATTCCTGGAAACACATAAGCAACCTACATTACTGAAAGAGGAAACTGACAATCTCAACAAATCAACCACAAGTAAAGATATAGAATCAGTCATCAAAAGCCTCCCAACTAAGAAGAGTTCTGGGCCAGATGGCTTCAGAAGTGAATTCTACCAAACTTTCCATAAAGAACTAACACCAATCTTGCTAAAACTCTTCCAAAAAATTGAAACAGAAGAACATTGCCTAACTTACACTATGATGCCAATATTGCCCTAATATCAAAGCTGAACAAAGACACCACAGGAAAGGAAAATTACAGACCAATCTCTCTAATGAACATAGATGTGGAAATCCTCAACAAAATACTTACTAATCATATTCAGCAGCACATTAAACGAATTATACATGATGACCAGGAGGAATTCATTCCTCGTGTGCAAGGATGGTTCAACATAAGAAAATACATTAATGTAAACACCACATAAACAGATTGAAGTAAAAAAATCACATGATCATATCTATAGATGCAGAAAAAGCATTTGACAAAATACAGCACTATTTCTTAATAAAAACTCTGCAAAAGATTGGGGTAGAGGGAAACTTTCTGAACATGATAAAAGATATATATGGAAAACCCCAGTTAACATCATTTACAATTTTGAAATCTGAAAATCTTTCCCTTTAAGATCAGGAACAAGACAAGGATGCCCATTATTACCCCTTCTATTTAATATTGTTTTAGAAGTACTTGCCTGAGCATTGAGGCAAGAACCAGACATAAAAGGCATTCAAATTGGAAAGGAAGAAGTGAAAATTCCACTATTTGCAGATGATATGACCCTATACATAGAGAACCCTGAGAAATCTTCAACAAAGCTTCTGGAATTTATAAATGAGTTCAGTAATGTCACAGGTTATGAGATCAATGCGCAAAAATCAGTAGCATGTCTGTACAACACTAATGAAAAACCTGAGGAGGAAATCAAGAAAAAATACCATTTACAATAGAAAATTAAAAAATCAAATACCTAGAAATAAATTTAACTAAAGATGTAAAAAAATTTATACACAGAAAACTACACAACACTGTTCAAGGAAATCAAAGAAGACTTAAATAAATGGAAGAATACTCCCTGTTCATGGATAAGAAGGCTAAATATTATTAAGATGTCTATCCTACCAAAACTGATCTACACATTCAATGCTATCCCAATGAAAATCAACACAACATTCTTTAATGAACTAGAAAAACTCGCTAAGAAATTTATTTTGAAAGGAAAGAAGCCCCGAATAGCCAAAGACATATTGAAAAAGAAAAAACAAAATTGGAGGAATTACACTACCTTACTTCAAAACATAGTACAGTAGTGAAAACAACATGGTACTGACACAAGGAGAGACACACTGACCAATGGAACCAATTTGAAAATTCTGATATAGCTCCTCATAGATACATTCATATGATATTCATAGGACCACCAAACTCACTGAAAGAGGATTGCCAACTCACAGCTTATTAAAAAATCAACTCAAGATGGATCAAAGACCTGAATATAAGAGCCAAGACGATAAGGACCTTAGAACGCAATGTAGGGAAACACCTACAGGACCTTGTAATAGGAAATGGCTTCATGTACTTCACACCAAAAGCACGAGTAGAAGAACAAATAGATACATGAGACTTCTTCAAAATTAAAGCCTTTTGCACCTCAAAGGGCTTTGTCAAGAAATTGAAAAGAGAGCCTACCCAATGGGTAAAAATATTTGGCAACCATATATCTGATAGGAGACAAATATCCTTCAAATATAAAGAATTCCTATATCTCAACAATAAAAAGACAACCCACCCATTTTAAAAAGTGTCAAGACTTAAATAGAAACTGCGGCAGCTTGCTCGGTCGGAAGAGGTGGGGTCTGGCTGCGGACGAGGGGTCGGTCCAGCTCTGGATGAGGGGTCAGTCCCGCTTGGGACGAGGGGTTGGTCCCACCTGGGATGAGGGGTTGGTCCCGAAGTAGAGGAGGGATCGGTCTCACAAGGGGTTGCGCGGTTCGGCTGACGGGGTCGCCCGGAGAAGCAGGCGACGAAGGGGTCGCCTGGAGAAGCAGGCGACGAACTGGGGACAAGGGAGGCCAGACCCTTGTCGGGGGCTCTCAGGACTGGAGGGCGCACGGCAGAAGAACTACCGCGGAGACAAGGTAAACACGCAAGTCCAATTTACTGAGGGAGAGGCAACAGTTTTATAGGGGCTGGGGAAGGCTGATTGGTCAAAGCCATGCCCTGTTCTGATTGGTTGCTGGCAAAGGTCAGTGGGCGGTACTGGATGGGGGAGGGGTGGTGGTTAGGGATTGGCTGTCACTGTTGCTGGGGGAAGGGGCAGGGTTTAGGGATTGGTGGCTGCTGTTGCTGGGGTGGAGGGCAGACTGGAGTTTCCCGCCCACGCCTGGCTGTTGCTGCTGTGGGGGGAGGGAAAAGGGCAGACTGGATTTTTCCGCCCACACCTAGCTGTTGCTGCTGTCGGGGGAGGGGAAAAGGGTAGACTGGATTTCTCCGCCCAGGCCTGGCTGTTGCTGCTGTCGGGGGAGGGGAAAAGGGCAGACTGGAATTTTCTGCCCTGCGCCTGCGAAGGGAGAAGGAAGAAGGGTGCTGCCCCACAAGGCATCGGGTGGCGCCATCTGGGAGGAGGGGTGGCTGCAGAAGCATGGCTGCCGAGAAGGGGAGACCCGAGGGCACTCTGCGCCCATGCCGAGCTTCCTTCAGGGGTGGCGGTGGGCCCGACCAACCACCCTATTATGGGGGCAGCGGAATTAGGCCTACCGCGGCCGCTCCCCTCGCCAGGCCAGCAAACCACACTTCAGCCCGAGGGGTGACCGCAAAAAACTTCTCCAAATAAGAAATACAAATGGCTAAAAAGCACATGAAAAATGCTCAAAATCACTAGATATTAGGGAAATGCAAATCAAAACTACAATGAGATACCATCTTACTCCCATGAGACTGGCAGCTATCAAAAACACAGAAGACTACAAGTACAGGAGAGGATGTGGAGGACTGGGAACACTCACTCATGCTGGTGGAAATGCAGAAGTATACAGCCATTCTGGAGAACAGTTTGTTGGTTTGTCAAAAAAACTAGCTATGGATTTGCCATATGGCCCAGCAATTCCACTGGTGGGTATTTACCCAGTAGAACTGAAAACAAGGATACAAACTGATATATGCACACCAATGTTCATAGCAGCATTATTTACTATTGCCAAAAGTTGGAATCAATGCAAATGTCCATCAATAGATGAGTGGATAAATAAAATGTGGCATATACATACAATGGACTACTACTCAGCTATAAGATGGAATACAGTACAAACACATGTGATAACATGGATGAATCTTGAGAACCTTACGTTGAGTGAAGCAACCCAGGCATTGAAGCACGAATATTACATGATAAGTTGTCTCAGAGAGCTACAGACTGGTTGATAGGCTTAAAGAAAGTTTGGAAGAGAGCTAACACCTACATGGGTGAAATCTATGATAAGCTGTATGTAAGTATTTGTAGAGGGAAGGGATAAAATGGGGGCATAGGGATGCCTTGGGTGGAGCTTTGATGGCTTGAGGGGGTGAGGGATGGGAGGAAGGGTCAGATGGCCCTAGAAATTGGGGGAGGGTGGGGAAATATTTGGACATAGTAGATTGTCAGGTATGTGGTTGAAACTGTAATGTTGAGAAAACTTTTTAGAAAATATAATAAGAAAGTTTACCTGTTTAAGATGCTTAAGCAGGGACATCTTACACAGGTCAGGCTTCCAGGGAGTGTGTGAATGCTCATTTTGTCATAGTGGGTTTTATCACTCGGTGGAGATCCATACAATTAGTGTGAAGTTATATCAACATTCTGAGGACTGATGTTCTCAAACAGGGAAATGTGTCTCTCAAGAATACTGGTGGCTCTCAATGGGTTAGGACAGTCGAGTATGTCAAGCCATCAACACTGTTGCAAGTATCTCTGAATATGGTCCTTCAAGTAATGAAGACTGATTGTCACAGTGGGTACTCTGGGGAGGGGGAGAGGGGTATTGAATAGATGGAATCAGGGTAAATGGAGGGTAATGGAAGTGTTCCACAAGATCATGCAATGATGGATATAGGACATGTTAAATTACACCAAAATTGTATAAAAGTCTATAGGTTAAAATGTAAAATATAATGTAAAACATAAGATAACTAAAAATTTAGAAAAGTGTATAGTCTAAAATATAGATCATAATGTAAGCCAACATGGAACCTTGGTTGAAATTTATGTTTCAATATCTGTACATCAAGTGTAGCAAACACAATATGAACATGTAAAAATATCATTGCTAGGGAAGGGACAAAATGTTTGATATTGGATATGTGGGAATACCCTATATTATATATGTGAATTACTGTGATCTAAACATTTTGTGAAGACGAAACAAATAATTAGAAAAAAAGAAAGGATGTAGACACTGACGAAGAAATGAAATTGCCTTGCCACTGTACATACGGGGCAACACCTATTGCATTAATGAAAGACAAAACATCAAAAATGAAGCATTTTCATTTTTTGATACCCCAATTTATTTTTACTTTATTTAGTTTTTCTAAATTACTATGTATTCTATATCTAACCTTTAAATCCATCACTATCTTCCACTTTATTATTTGTGGAACTTGACAATATATTAGGCTTCATTTTTTAAGAAGTTTTTTTTTGTGTGTGTTGAACAAAATTTTAATATTCTAAATTTAATCAACATCCAGCAGGTTATTTTGACTATATATTGTACATTGGAAGGAAGAATCAATTATTTTCAAAATCACATTTAGATTTCAAAAGTATTAAAATAGTCTCAGTGTGAACAGAGAGGTTCAACTCTGGCAGGGGAGGAACACTGTGTGGGATGTTATTGATGGGAGCCACATGGCTGGGAGGGAGTTCTCCAGGCATGTATATAGGGTACATACAAATGTTTGGATATTTTCAAAGTGGTTACAATTAAAAACTTCAAATAAGGGAATGTTGAGTTCCTAAACTAGGGAGCTCTATCACATTCCCCAATGGAACAGCATCAATCCCCAAATACAATGACAAAGACTAATAAGGATGGTCCAACAATGAGCCCTTTATACTGATGACTATGCTTATGAGCCTGTGTGCCTAAAATATGAACTAGGCCTAGAGGTGCAGTTTGCCTAAGAGTTACCTCCTGAGATCCTCCATGTTGGTCAAATGTGGCCACTCTCTAAGCCAAACTCAGCATGAAAATGCATTACTTTCCCCCAGCATGGGACATGACTCCCAGGGATGAGCTTCTCCGGTGCTGAGGGATTATTACCAAGCACCAGCTGATGATGTAACTAGAAGAAGACTTTGAATAAAAGGGTCAACTCAGACCAGCAGAATATCTCAACCTTCATGTAATAACGTAGTAACAGTTGTTAAATACTGTTTTTTGATTGAATAAAAGGGGGAAATGGAAAGGAGAAATGAGTTTATATGGCTATGAGTTTCCAAAAAAGAGTCAGGGGGTCATCAGAAGGGTCGTGCTTATGCATGCCTCAGCAGGGTCCCAGAGACAGCCAAAGTAGATAGAAGCCCAGGTCCTAGTTCTCCTGAAGGCTGCAGAGACCCACGGGTTCTGTGGTCATGGCAGCTGGCTCTGGAGTTCAGCACCATATCAGTGGGCCCTACTTTGGAGTTTGTATTCCTGAGTATGATGGAATTTTACTCAGATGTGACCTTTCTGCACATCCCTCATTCATTTTTAATTTAAGTCATTCAACAACCATTTAGTCATCAAACACATCATGGAAGTTACTAAATAATATTTTGTGAATAAAGAGATAAGTAAAATATTCTTCCACATCTTATAGAGATTATGTGCAAACAAAAATAGTAGTGACTACATGAAATACCCTGAGATGGCACTGACATCCTGGTGAAGTGGATCTAAAAGTTTATACTCATTCTGTGGAGACAAGTGAAGGCTTCACAAGGGAGATGACTGCACTGACACTGAAAGTAGAGATTGGGGTAACTTCAAGAGGAGAAAGGTGTAGAAGCACACCAAGAAGAAACAAGAGGGAAACAATCCAATCAAGATAACCATATGGTGTGGTGAGGTTTTAAAATTAGTTCTTGCTATCTGATGAACAATGAAGGGGTAGGATGTGAAAAGGGGATAAGCAGCCTGACCAGTTTGGCAGAAGCCATAGTATAGAGAGCCTGGTGTTTTGTGCAGAACATGGATATTTATGTTTAAATTATTGAGAGTCAGGGCAGGTTTATAGAAGGTGATGGTCGTGAAATTACTTGCCATGATGAAAGCTTACTCTCAGTCAACATGACGATCGCTGTTGCCAAAACCCTACAGAGAGGATGAGGGATGGAAATAGCACAATTGTAGTGGGAAGTGAATCTGTGTGGGCTTGGACTACAAAGAAAAATATTCATTTTTATCCTAAGCACAGTGTCAGGCATTTTGTGTTCATTATTTCATTTAATTCAATTATTCCATGAAATTGTTTTTCACTATTCTGATTTTTTTTATGGGTTCATATATGTTCATTATTTATTAATCTGTTCATATATTTATGTTACAATTTTTGTGTTGATCTTAAAAATATAAACTTTCTTTTATTGTTCTTATCTGTGTAATATGTATTACATATGTAATTGTTTTTTTTATTTTTTTTTATTTTTTATTTATTTATTTTTTTGACTTTGTAATATTATTACATTAAAAATATATATGTGAGGTCCCATTCAACCCCACCCCCCCACCCTACCTCTCCTCCCCCCCCAGCAACACTCGCTCCCATCATCATGACACATCCATTGGATTTGCTAAGTATATCTTTGGACACCTCTGCACCTCATAGTCAATGGTCCACATCATGGCCCATACTCTCCTCCATTCCATCCAGTGGGCCCTGTGAGGATTTACAATGTCTGGTGATTGCCTCTGAAGCACCATCCAGGGCAGCTCCATGTCCCAAAGACGCCTCCACCTCTCATCTCTTCCTGCCTTTCCCCATACCCATCAGCCACCATGTCCACTTTTCCCAATCCAATGCCACCTCTTCTATGTGGACATTGGATTGGTTGTGTCCATTGCACCTCTATGTCAACAGGAGGCTCAGATTCCACATGGATGCTGGATGCAATCCTCCCACTTTGAGTTGTAATCACTCTAGGCTCCATGGTGTGGTGGTTGTCCTTCTTCAACTCCATCTTAGCTGAGTCTGGTAAGTCCAATAAATCAGATTGTAAGTGCTGGAGTCTGTTGAGGCTCAGGACCTGGCTATCACATTGTCAGTCCAGAGATTCAAATCCCCTAAATATATCTTAAACCCCAACATTAAGTGCACCTCCAGCACATTAGCATGAAAGTCTTATGAAGGAAGATCCCATCTGAGTCCAGATTCATCACACATAAACACCATTTCCAAAGAGGGGCCATCTGACCTGGTAGTTAACCCCATCGGCCATGACCATAACTCCCTTGGGTCTCTTTAGCCCTCAAAGGAACCAATATCTGGGCGTTGTATCTGCTTTATCTGTCTCTCTGACTCTGCTCAGTTGTACATGAGGGCAATCCTTCTGCCAGCCTCCAGACTCTTTTTTAGAAACTCGTAGCCATATAAACTCATTTCTCCTTTCCATTTCCCCCTTACTTTAGGTCAAACAGCATTTTAAAGTCATGTTATTTTATGTAGACAAGGATATTCTGCTGATCTGCATTGAACCTTCCGTATAAGGTCATTTTCCAGTTGCATCATCAGTTGGTAGTTGATAGTGGTCCCTCGGTGCCAGGGAGGCTCATCCCCGGGTGTCATGTCCCATGCTGGGGGGAAGGCATTGCATTTACATGCTGAGTTTGGCTTCGAGACTGGCCACATTTGAGTAACATGAAGGCTGACAGGAGGAAATTCCCAGGCACAATGTTGCTCTAGGCCTTGTTCTTATTTTAGGCTTATCAGCTCACAAGCATAGTCATTAGCATCAGGGGCTCACTGTTGAACCCTCACTACCTCCCGGTCCCCGCCACTGTACCTGGGAGACTGTCGCTGCTCCCCTAGGGACCACAACAGAGCACCACTGGCCAGGAACCCAGTACCCCCCCCTGCTGTGGTTTTTAATTGTTGGCACTATGAATATATCCAAACATTACCATGCACCCTGGACATATGTTCTGTACAGCTCCCTGTCAGCCATATATCACCTGTCATTGGTATCCCATACCAGTATCCCTCCATTGCCATTGTTGAAACACTCTGTGATCCAGTACTCCCTGAACTTTGAAGCCCAAAATAATGTCATGGTCCCTTACTAGGGAATGGCATATAGCGATGGGTTTAAAGGTTAGATAAAGAACTTGGATAAAGTTAGATAAAGAACTTAGATAAAGAATGTTGACTTGAAAAAATTCTACATCCTATCTTTTTCTTTTTTTTTTCCCCCTAATTATTCAGCTTCTCTTCACAGGAGTCCTAGACCACAGCAATGCATATATATAATATACAGCACTCCCATACATCCACCACAAAACCTTTTTCCTTCCACAGCGATACTCTTACACCCTATTCACATCATATTTACTTAACGTGATGTACAGAGTCTGAGACATTAGCTTTCTAACAAGGAGACATCTGTGCTTACATTATGGTGCATACTTTAGGATACACAGTTCTTTACATTCTTAGTTATCCTATGTTTTACATTATGGTTTACATTATCAATCTGTCATCTCCTATATGTTATGGTGTAATATTACATGTTTTATATCCATCCTTGTGTACTCTCAAGAAACTCCTCTCTTACCCCCCATTTACCATGGTTCCACACATATAACGTCCATTTTCCCTTCCACCTTGGTGCCCACAGTGACAGCCAACCTCCGTTTCCTGAGGAGCCACTTCCAGAGATAGATGGAATAGTGTTCAGGGCCTAACTTGCTCAACTGCCCCAATGCCCTGGGAGCCACCCTTTCTCTCGAGGGATACAGTTCCCTCTATTTGATGGCATCAGTCCTCCCCAGGATGTGGGTCCACCCCCACTCTCACTACTTGGGTTTCTACCCCATGGTGTCACCCACTCTGGCAGAATGAGCATTCAGACATTCCCCAGGAGCCCGTCCTGCATCAGACCCTCCCCTCCAAGCATTCTAAACAGGTAACCCTCTTTATTATATTTTGATATGATTTTCTCGGCATTTTACTCTCCACCACCTGACCCATTCCTGTGTTCGTATGCTACCCCTCCCTCCCCCCACTTTTGGGCAATGTTACCTATCCGTTCCTCCCCAGCCACCCTCAAACCCGCAAAGCCCCAACCAAAGGCAACCCCTTGCCCCCATTTTATCTCTTCTTTGTGTTCATACTTACCACCATCTCGTCTTAAATTCCACCCCTGCAGACATCGGCTCATATCCTTCCTCCACCCTCCGATTTCCTGTAAGCCTATTGTTCAGTCTCTTGCTATCTAGGGCAGCTTGTTTATTTCATATCATTGAGGTCATGTAGTATTTGTCCTTCAATGTCTGGGTTGCTTCACTCAACATAAGGTTCTCAAGATTCATCCATGTTATCACATGTGTTTGTAGTGTGTTTGTTCTTACAGCCGAGTAGTAATCCATTGTGTGTATATACCACATTTTATTGATCCACTCATCTATTGATGGGCATTTGGGTTGATTCCAACTTTTGGCGATAGTGAACAATGCTGCTATGAACATTGGTGTACATATATCGGTTTGTGTCCTTGTTTTCAGTTCTGCTGGTTATATACCCAGCAGTGGTATTGCTGGGTCATATGGCAAATCTATGGCTAGTTTTTTGAGAAACCGCCATACTGTCCTCCAGAATGGTTGGATCCTTCTGCATTCCCACCAGCAGTGGATGAGTGTTCCCCTTTCTTCACATCCTCTCCAGCACTTGTATTCTTCTGTTTTTTTCATAGCTGCCAATCTTATGGGTGTAAGATGGTATCTCATTGTAGTTTTGATTTGCATTTCCCTGATAGCTAGAGATTTGGAACATTTTTTCATGTGCTTTTTTGCCATTTGTATTTCTTCTTTGGAGAAGTGTCTGTTTAAGTCTTTTTCCCATTTTTTAAATGGGTTGTTTATCTTTTTATTTTCAAGATATAGGAGTTCTTTATATATGCAAGTTATAAGTTTCTTATCAGATATATGATTGCCAAATATTTTCTCCCACTGTGTGGGCTCCCTTTTTACTTTCTTCACAAAGTCCTTTGAGGTGCAGAAGGCTTTAATTTTGAGGAAGTCCCATTTATCTATTAGTTCTTTTGCTGCTCGTGCTTTTGGTGAGATATTCATAAATCCATTTCCTATTACAATGTCCTGTAGATGTTTCCCTACACTGCTTTCTAAGGTTTTTATGGTCTTGGCTCTTATATTTAGGTCTTTGATCCATCTTGAGTTGATCTTTGTATAAGGTGTGAGATGGTAATCCTCTTTCATTCTTCTACATGTGGCTATCCAGTTCTCCAGACACCATTTGTTGAATAGGCCACTCTCTCCCAGTTGAGAGGGTTTGGTGGCTTTATCGAATATTATGTGGCTGTATATGTGAGGTTCTATATCAGAGCTTTCAATTCGATTCCATTGGTCTATGTGTCTCTCCTTATGCCAATACCATGCTGTTTTCACCACCGTAGCTTTGTAGTATGTTTTGAAGTCAGATAGTGTGATTCCTCCAATTTCGTTTTTCTTTTTCAGTATGTCTTTGGCTATTCGGGGTCTCTTTCCTTTCCAAATAAATTTCATAGTTAGTTTTTCTAGTTCCTTAAAGAAGGCTGCGTTGATTTTTATTGGGATTGCATTGAATGTGTAGATCAGTTTTGGTAGGATAGACATCTTATTAATGTTCAGTCTTCCTATCCATGAACAAGGAATAGTCTTCCATTTATTCAGGTCTTCTTTGATTTCCTTGAACAATCTTGTATAGTTCTCGGTGTATAAGTTCTTTACCTCTTTAGTTAAATTTATTCCTAAGTATTTGATTTTTTTATTTACTATTGTGAATGGTATTTGTTTCTTGATTTCCTCCTGATCTTGCTCATTATTGGTGTACAGAAATGCTACTGATTTTTGCGCATTGATCTTATAACTTGCGACTTTACTAAACTCATTTATGAGTTCTAGAAACTTCGTTGTAGATCTCTCAGTGTTTTCTATGTATAGGATCATGTCATCTGCAAATAATGACATTTTGACTTCTTCCTTTCCAATTTGAATGCCTTTTATTTCTGGTTCTTGCCTCAGTGCTCGAGCAAGTACTTCTAAGACAATGTTAAATAGGAGTGGAGACAGTGGGCATCCTTGTCTTGTTCCTGAGTTTAGAGGGAAGGAGTCTAGAATTTCTCCATTGTAAACAATATTGGCTTTAGGTTTTTCATATATACTCTTTATCATGTTTGCTCTTGGAGGTTAATTAGCTGTTATTTTTGCATAGGTGTTTTTTCTTCTCTTTGTCACTTTTTTCTTCTTATTCTAGTTACTTGTTGGTTAAGTTCACTTTAAAGGAAAGTGTTAGTGTTGGGGAAAGGCAATTGTGTAAGCAAGGGAAAAGTGTAAAGTAGTATTTGTGATATATGTTAACAAAGCAAGAATATGAGATCTGGGAGGATGGAGGTTAGATTCATGTAAATTGTGTAGAGTTATAGCAATAGGTAGAGTACCTATTATGAGGTAGATGATTGAATATGGGAGGAATATGGTATGAGCTAAAAAGCTATTGATTTCATGAGAGAGGGAAAGAGAAAAGAAAGGTAATAGTTTCAAGAGTGGATAACAGACAGAAAACAAAACATAGGTATTAGAAATTAAGACTTAGACCCTTCGTGGATTGAAGAAAGGGAGGTGGGAGGTGGAATATAGGAGAGCCAGTAGATGGTGGTGGATATCAAGATGTAGGGGAAAGAGGATAGTGTAGGTAACCTAAATCAGTTCACACAGAAATGAGGCAGTGAAGGATGAGAAAACCCAGCGAATGTGAGGTGTTTCCTGCCGCACCTATTGTATAATTGAGTTAAAATAAACTAAGTAGAATATGAGGGACAAGAGGGAGAGAGACAACAGAAAAAAAGGGGAAAAAAGGGGGGGGAGGAAGGGACGAGAGGAAGAAAGGAAAAGAGGGTGGGCAAGGGGTGGGGAACAGGTAGGGGAAAGAAAAAAAAATAAAAAAAAACAGATATACATGAACCAGAATTAAAACACCCACTACACAGCACCTACCACAAAAAAAAAAACCCTTAAATAACTGAGTAAAAAAAGACTTTGGGGGATACGCTGTGAGAGAAGACTAGGGGATAATGCGGTGTTAGCAATCAGGAAATTGAAAAAAGTAAAGAATAAGTCAAAATGAAAATAAAAACAAAACAAAATGAAACGATAAAGAAAAAACGCCAACATTGAAGACTAGGGCATTTAAGGACCTCAGATGGACCTCGGTGCGTGATGGATTCAGGGATGGAAAGTCTGAGATATTGAGGACTCAAGAGGTGTGAGTCTCTGTAGTGTGGGCCACCACAATTTAGGGAATTCAGACCTGGCAGCCTCCAATCTCGTCAACAGGAAGCCTGGGAGCCCCGCAGTGTAACACAGCCCTCAGGGATCCCCACAGCTGGGTGCCAACCCTATGGGGGAAGTCAGATCCACAAACTCTATATTGTGACTGAACCCTGCAATTCACTTTGCTTGGCTCATTAGTACGTTATCCTTTACTTCAGCTTTTGGACAGCTCCCATCCTGTGATTCCAAACCACTGCCACTAGAGGGCGCCTCTACACCACAGCCACTTTACTAGTACAGATCCGAAGCCCGGCCAGTGACGCGGAAAACAGATTCCAATACCAGAATTCTCAAGCTTCGCAGACTATTCCCTAATCGGCTTCCAGACGTGTCCCCGCCCCTTGCCGCAGCCTAGAACAATTTTCCAATTACTTCTCTTTATTGCCTACAGCATATTTGGGTTGGAGAATGGTTGCCGGGCTATTGGGGGCGGGGCTTGAGGCAGAAGCGCTATTGTTTATATTCGCACTCAAAAGTTTCTCCCGCTTCACAACAAAGCACCGTCTATCTTCCAAAATCGATCCACAAAGGCAATCTGTCACATCAACCTGTCAACAGCTCACCCAGAGCTCCTGAACTCCTTAGCCCTTCAGAGTCATCCAAAAGTGGAACCCCAGGACAGGACCGCAGTTCCCCCCACCCCCAACAGGGAGGAGCACATGCGTGGGTCTCACCTGTGGGCAATAGAACCCAAATTATATCTACTAGACCAATCCTCTCCATTACCTTTCCACCCAATCGATGTCCCGACACTTCAGCCCTGCAAAAATCCTGAAAAAGCCTCGCCTTGGAGAACCTGCCGCCGCGCACAGCCGTCTCTTCCCGGGACAGACCACAAAGGCAAGTTTACTCAGCGACCATCTTGTCTCCTCCCACCTCCACTATTCTGATTTAATGGAAGAATAATGTGAGGCAGCAATGCTATATTCTTATCCAAGATATGTAAATGTAATTGTCATGGATTGAAACTTGGAGTTCAAAGTTTCTGGAATTTTGCACTTCACTAATAACTTATTTATTAATAACATTAATATTTTAAACCTGTGTTAGATTTACAGAAAAGTTGCAAGGATAGTAGAGAGGATTTTCAAGAACTTCTCACATACTTTTCCAACATCTTAACACCTCCAAGCCAGAATAGAAAATTATATTTATTTTCAAAAATTCTTAAGCCATTCAGGCAGTGACAACGTCTCAGATTTTCTCCTCATGTTTTATGAGTTGTATACTTTTCAGGAGTGTAGGTCGGGTATTTTGTAAAGTGCCCCTCACTCTGAATTTGCCTGATATTCTTCTCATGTTTAGACAGGGTTAATGGGATTTTGGAGGAAGATCCCAGGATAATGTGTTCTTTTCATTGCATCATATCTAGGGTGCATCCTATCAACATGACTTATCACTCTTGATGTTGACCTTGATCAACAGTGTTTGGAGCTTCCCCAGCTTCCCCAATACTCATCAATTCTCTGCATTTCCATATATGGCTTTTGGAATGAAATTAATACGTGAAGCCCACATTCAGGAGTGTGATGTTTGTGCCACTGCCTTGAGAGAAAAATATCTCCATATATTATGGAATTCATCTTCACAATAAATATGTATCTTTTAAAAATCAATTATTTATATTAGGATTGCCTCATGACATTTATTTCTTACTTTGTGTTGTGATACAGTACTACTTTATTTTGTTTTTCAGTTTATTCCAGTTTTGACCTTTGGAACCCTTTTGGCTATGTCCTGTGTCTATTTGAAATTATCCCCAACATTACCAGTTTTATTTTAACACATACTAACTTTTTGGTACTAAGAGATACTCCAGACTCTTTTTGTATATTTCTTGACCTAGTCCTGCAGGCAGCTATTTCTCCAAGAAAATTCTTCTTGCAAAAATGCTTTTAATATCTAAAGTCTGGTAACTATATGTGCCTTGCTACTGGGCCATCTCCATGGATATTACAAGAACACACATGTGTGTACACAATCCTATGTATATATACATATCTGCAAATATTTCTACATGCAAACCTGTGTAACTATATTTACCTCCACACAAATTCACACTGATGTGTCTGTCTCTAACTCATTAACAGAACAATCTAACATCCTCCCCTTGCTTATCTGAATCCTTCCACACCATGTCGGGAAGCATATTTCTCATATTCCATTCATTTACTTCATTGCTTAATTCCAGTGTACATGTATAAAAGTAAAATTTGTTAACCCATACCCTGATGGGACACAATATCAAATAGAGTAGCATACCTGTGTACAGTGCCCATTGATTTCAAATTACAGATACTGTTCATATCCAATATTACTAATCCAGCATCTTTTCCTCCCATAACCCTCAGATAGGGCATTTGATGCATTTACAATACAGTTAGATTATTTTTGAACTTGGATGTTGTCAAGTTCAATGGGTTTTGAAAAATACATAATGTCATATGCCTGCAATCCCAGTATAACAGAGAATAATTTCACTGTTCTGAAAATTTCTGAGCTTCACCTACTCAATGTACCTCCCTCTGCCTAAGGCCTGGGCAAACAGTGATCATTCTAATATCTCTGCTGTTTTGTCTTATCCTACTTAGACTGGTTTCTTTTTTAAAAAATATTTTTTTAAAATTATTTTATAGGTACTTAGATTACATAAATGTTACATAAAATGTGTAGGAATTTCTATATGCCCTGCTCCTCGTAGCTCCCACATTCTCCCACATAAACAACATCTTTGATTAGGGACATACTTTCATTGCAATTGATAAACACATTTCAGGACATTGCTACTGAGCATTGATTATAGTTTACATTGTAGTTGACACTCTCTCCCACATAATTTTGTAGGTTATGGGAAGACATATAATGGTCTTTATCTGTCATTGCAAAGCCATTCAGAACAACTCCAAATCCCCAAAATGCCCCCATGTTACAACTGTTTTTCCCTCTCCTTGCCCTCAGATCCTCCAGCGGTCACTGCCTCCACACCAATGTTATAATTTCTTCCATTGCTAGAATTACAATAAGTAACAATAAGTATAGACAATAAGGCTGTAGAAGAAT
This sequence comes from Dasypus novemcinctus, assembly GCF_030445035.2. Lineage (NCBI taxonomy): Eukaryota > Metazoa > Chordata > Mammalia > Cingulata > Dasypodidae > Dasypus > Dasypus novemcinctus. The sequence goes on from NC_080694.1 coordinate 23,391,789, forward strand.
ACAAGTAATTCCACTCTAGTCCATAGTTCTTTCCCATTCTTAAGGATTCTGGGATGGTGATGCACAATCCACCTCTAATTGAGAGGGGAGTTTGATCCCATATATGGATGGGATGCTCTTGCTGGCAGTTATAGGCTTTCTTATTTCCTTGGTATAGTGATTGCCCATCCTCACCTCTTTGTTAATTGCCCTGGGTGGGTCCAATGAACTGGAGAGTAGGTGTTGCAACTCCACTGAGGCTCAGGGCACAGCTGGCACATGGGAAGTTCAAAGACTTAAGTTTCTTGGGTGTACACCTACTAACACCATCACCAAGTATAAGTTCAAATAGAAGGGACAGATGAGCTATGTGTAGGGAAGTCATAACTGTGTCCCAACTCTGTCACAATGGGGAGCACAAACCCCAAGGTAGGCCCACTGGGAAGGCACCAAATTCCTGACCTATCTACCATGATCATAGGACCTAGGTGTCTCTAGAGCTCTCAGGAGACTCACTATTTGGGGTAGTATCTATTTTGGCAGTCTATGAGATCCTGCTGAGATGTGCATAAGTGCTACCTCTGAAATGACCTCCCAATTCACTTTGAAGTCTCTCAGCCTTATGAACTCGTTTGTCTTTGCATTCCCCCCCTTTTCTTTTACATCTTTTTCCAGTTACCCTGCTATGTGATTGGTGAAGGCTCATCCCTAGGAGTCATGTCCTACTCTGGGGGGAAGACAACGCATTTGTATGCTGAATTTGTCTTAGAAAGAGGCTACATTTGAGCAACAAGGAGGATCTGAGAAGGTAACTTTTAGGCACCCTAAACACAAGGCTAAGTTTCAATTTCAAGAGCAAAGGATCATAAGCACAGTCATCAATATCAAGGGTCCATCAATGGGCCATTTTTCTTCACTAGTCATTGCCCCTGTACTTGGGGGATTGCTGCTGTTCCATCAGAGAATGTAGCAGAGCTCTCCAGGATTAGAATTCAATATTCTCTCAGTTATTGTGTGTCTCTCCATCCACTGTGGCAATGCCACATGAATATTTGAAAACATTTATATACCTTATGTGTATTTCCAGGTGAAATTCCTCCCATGTATCCCTCATTACTGACACTCCACACTAATGATTCTCCCCTTCACCAATTGTAACTCTTATGGGATCCAAAGCTTCTTCAAAAATGAAGCCAATAAATAGCCAAATACAATTATTAGGAAAATCAAATAATAATGATAGGTTAAATATTAAAAATAAAATACAAAAAAAATTTAAAATAAAATTTAAAATTTGGGATATTACAAAATAATGAAAACTATTATTTTTTTAAAAACTTTTTTCTTTCATCAGTTTAATAGATATTGTACTGTGTGTATACTGACATTTCCTTCCATTTACTCCATTTTGTCTATTCCATTAAACAAAACTATAAAATTTTGTTTTCAAAGAAGTTTTAGTTCACAGAAAAGTCACAAACAGCATATAGGGGACTCCCATATACCCAACATCCTCCCCCCTTTTCCCCTTCCCATGTTAATACCGTTTTACATGTGGACGGTACATTTGTTTCAACTGTTATACAAGCAGTAAATCATAGCTACTAACCACGGTCAATGGTTTATATTGTGGTTTACATTTTACAGCACATACATTTATAAATTTTGATGACATTTAACATGACCAGTGTCCATCATTGTAAGATCATGTAGAACACTTCCATTGCCCAATAAATACCCCTCTTTCATGTACTCTATGTGCTCCCTCTGCCTCCCCTTGGGGCCAATATTGATCATCTGGCTTCACTACTTGGATAAGATTCATAGTTACTTGCAACACTGAAGTCTTGACATTCTGGTTTGTCCTCCCCTCCTAGGAATCACCTATGCCCTCAAATGACTCCTGTCCCATTGTTTGAGAAGATATAGGTTCTCCCCAGGATGGGAGTTCAACAGCTTCCCACTCATTATGTGGGTTTCCACACACCGACCCAAAACATTATGACAAAATGATCTCTCACACACTCCCTGGAAGCCTGCACCAGGAGCACCCTGTCCTGAATGCTCCCCATCCAACACAATAAGGCAGTAACCCTCCCTTGTCATATTGCCATAGGAGTGTTCTCAACTTTTTACGTTCAGCCACATACCTGACAATTCCCAGCGTTCACATGGTCCATTGCCCAACCCTCCCCCAATTCCATGAGCCGTCCAACCTACCCTCACTCCCCCACCCCTGTCAAACCAGCAATGCCTAACCCAATAGTATCACCAATGTTTTGTCATAGTCCTTCACTACCCAATGACACACTTTCACCTTATCATAGATTTGGTCCATATGGGCATTGGCTCACAAACTTCTCCCTTTGTATTTCCTCTAAATATCTCTTACAGACAATAGCTCTCTGAGTCTGCTTGATTTGCTTAATTTATATCAAAAGTCATGTAATATTTGTCCCTCAATGTCTGACTTGCTTCACTCAACATAAGGACCTCAAGGGTCATCCATGTTATTCCATGAGCTAGTTCCATATTCTTTCTTTTTACTTATTAAATTGTATGTTTCTTAAAGATGCATAGATCACAAAATAAAGTTGTATTTAAAAAAGTAAAAGGTTCTTCCATTTCCCACACACCACCCTCCCACTCCTCCCACATCAAAAACCTTGTTTATCATTGTGGCATATTATTTGCATTTGGTGACTACATTTTGGAGCGCTGCCAGACCGCATGGATTATAGTTTACATTGTAGTTTACACTCTCCCCAGTACATTCAGTGGGTTATGGCAGGATATATAATGTCCAGCATCTCTCCCTGCAATATCATTTAGGACAACCTCAAGTAGCAAAAATGTCCCACATCTCAACTCTTCCTTCTCCCTTCCCTCAGCAACTTCCATAGCCACTTTCCCCAGATCAATGCTACAGCTGCTTCACTTACTATTCAAAATGATTCTACAGTAGAATACCATTAAGCTCACACTATTCCATAATTTATTCCTCCATCCTGTAGACCCTCGGTTGGTGATGTCCATTCCACCTCTATACTGAGAGGGGACTTATTCCAACATGGTTGGTGGATGTGATTCTCTTACTTAAAGTTGTAGGCAATCTCAGTTCCCTGGTGTGGTGGTTAGCCATTTTCACTTTCCTCTTAGCTGGCCGGTGTTCAACAAACCAGAGAATAGGAGGTTCAACAAACCAGAGAATAGGAGGTTCAAATCTGCTGAGGCTTAGAGCCCAGCTGCCACATGGCCAGTCCATAGCTTCAAGTCTTCTTAGGATACACCAACCCCAGTGAAAAACTACAAATTCAGTAAAAGTGACAAAAGAGGCATGTGTAGAGAGGTCACATCTGAGTCCAACTCCATCACACTCAGGAGCACAATTTCCATAGTAAGGCCCACTCCAGAGGCATCTGCCATGACCGTAGAATCTGTGTGTCTCCATACCTCTCAGGAGCACCAATACCTGGAGTTGTATCTACTTTGTCTTTCTCTTTTCCCCATTTTTAAAAGTGTTGTTTGTCTTTTGTTTTTAGATATGTTTTCTTTATATATGCTGTATGTTAGGCTCCTATCAGACATATAATTACCAAATATTTTCTTCCATCACATCTTTGAGGTGTAAAAGTTTTAATTTTGAGGAGTTCCCATTTATCTATTTTTTCTTTCACTGCTTGGGATTTGGATGTGAAGTTCAAGCCAAACTCAGAATGTAAATGCATTCCCTTCCCCCCATCATGGGACACAACTCCCAGGGATTCCCCTCCCTGGTGCTGAGGAATTACTACCAAGCACCAGCTGGTGATGTAACTAGAAAAAGACTTTGAATAAAAGGGTCAACTCAGAAGAGCAGAATACCTCAGCCTATATGTAATATTAGGCGTTAAAAACTGCTTTATGATCTTGAATAAAAGGGGGAAATGAAAAGAACAAATGAGTTTATATGGCTATGAGTCTCTAAAAGAGAGTCAGGAGGTCATCAGGGAGGTTGTGCTTACACACACCTCAGCAAGGTCCCAGAGACAGCCAAAGTAGATACAACCTCAGGTACTGGTTCTCCTGAGGGCTATAGAGACCCACAGGTTCTAAGGTCATGGCAGATGGCTCCGGAGTTCAGTGCCATGTCAGTGGGCCCTACTTTGGAGTTTGTGTTCCTGAGTGTGATGGAGTTGGAATCACATATGACCTTTCTACACATGCCTCTTCTGTCACTTTTACTGGACTTGTGGTTAGCCCTGGAGTTGGTGTATATTCTGGAGACCTGAATCTCTGGACTGTCCATGTGATAGTCAGGCCCTAAGCCTCAGCAGACTTTCAACTTATACTGTCTGGTTTATTGGACTTACCCTGGCCACCTAACAGAGAGGTGAAGAAGGTCAACCACCACACCACAGAGCCAAGAGTGCCTACACCTGCAAGCAGGAAAATTGCATCCTTCATCCATGTGGAACCTAAGCTCCTGCAATATAGAGGTGGAGTGGACATAAACATCCCAGGGTCCACAGGCTGGAGGATTAGAGTATGGATTAGAGTAAACTTACTGATATTCCACTGTGACGGTTTGCTCGGTCAGTAGAGGTGGGGTCTGGCTGCGGACGAGGGGTCGGTCCAGCTCTGGACGAGGGGTCGGTTCTGCTTGGGACGAGGGGTCGGTCCCACTTGGGACGAGTGTTCGGTCTGGCAGCAGACGAGGGATCAGTCTGGTGGAGTTGCCTTGCCCCACGTTGGGCGCCTTCTGCGACGGCTTGCTCGGTCGGTAGAGGTGGGGTCTGGCTGTGGATGAGGGGTCTGTCCAGCTTAGGACGAGTGGTCGGTCCGGCAGCAGACGAGGGATCGGTCTCACAGGGGTTGCGCGGTTCGGCTGACGGGGTCACCCGGCAAATCTGGCAACGAAGGGGTTGCCCAGAGAAGCAGGCAAAGAACTGGAGACAAGGGAGGCCAGGCCCTTGTCGGGGGCTCTCAGGACTGGAGGGCGCATGGCAGAAGAACCACCACGGAGACAAGGTAAACACACAAGTCCACTTTATTGAGAGAGAGGCAACAGTTTTAAAGGGGCTGGGGAAGGCTGATTGGTCGAAGCCACACCCTGTTCTGATTGGTTGCCGGAGAAAGGTCAGTGGGCGGTACTGGATGGGGGAGGGGTGGTGATTAGGGATTGGCTGTCGCTATTGCTGGGGGCAGGGGCAGGGTTTAGGGATTGGTGGTGGCTGTTGCTGGGGTGGAGGGCAGACTTGAGTTTCCCGCCCACGCTTGGCTGTTGCTGCTGTTGGGGGAAGGGAAGAGGGCAGACTGGATTTTTCCGCCCACTCCTGGCTGTTGCTGCTGTCGGGGGGAGGGAAAAGGGCAGACTGGATTTTTCCGCCCATGCCTGGCTGTTGCTGCTGTCGGGGGAGGGGAAAAGGGCAGACTGGAATTTTCCGCCCTGTGCCTGCGCAGGGAGAAAGAAGAAGAAGGATGCCGCCCCACAGGCATCGTGTGGCGCCATCCGGGAGGAGGGGTGGCCGTGGAAGCATGGCTGCCGAGAAGGGGAGACCCAAGGGCACTCTGCGCCCATGCCAAGCCGACCAGCCACCCTATTATGGGGGCAGCGGCTTGGCCTGCCATGGCTGCTCCCCTTCCAGGCCAGCAAACCACACTTCAGCCCGAGTGGTGACCGCATTCTACTATGGAACTACTGGGATTACTAATGGAAGAATTTGTAGCATTGATGTGGAGAAAGTGGCCACAGTACCTGCTGAGGTTAGGGAGAGGGAAGAAGAGATATGATGTGGGGGCATTTTCAGGACTTGGAGTTGTCCTCGGTGGTACTGCAAGGAAAGACACTGTACAATGTATGTCCTGCCATGGCTCACTAGGTGGACTGGGGGACAGTGTAAACTACAATGTAAACCATTATCCATGTGCTCCAAATTATATTCACCAAATGCAATGAATATCCCACAATAAGGAAAGAAGTTGTTGATGTGGGAGGAGTGGGGTGAGGGGGGTGGGGGGTATATGGAAGCCTCATATTTTTTTAATGTAACATTAAAAACAATAAAGAGATGAAAAAATATTCCCTATTACAAGGTCCTGTAAATGCTCCACTAGATTATCTTTCAAGGTCTTTATGCTGTTTGCTCTTACATTTAGATCTTTGATCAATCCTGAGTTGATTTTTGTATATAGTGTGAGATGGTGTTTCTTTCAAATTCTTTTGGATATGGATTCCAGTTTTCCAAGCACAATTTGTTGGAGATGCCATTCTCTCCCAGTTGAATGTGTTTGGTAGCCTTTTGAATATCTGATTCTATATCAGAACTCTCAAATTGGCTCAATTTGTTGGTATGTTTATCCTTGTGTCAATACCATGAAGTTTTGACCACTGTAGCTTTATAGAATGTTTTAAAGTCTAAAAGTGTGATTCCTCCAATTTCATTTTCCTTTTTCAATATATCTTTTGCTATTTGGGGACTCTTGCCCTTCCATTTAAATTTCATATTTAGTTTTTCCAATTCAAATAAAATGATGTGTTGATTACTATTGAGATTGTTTTAAATGTGTAGATCATTTTCAGTAGGATGGACATCTTAATCAAGTTTAGTCTTCCCATCCATGAAAATGGAATATTCTTCCTTTTTAAAAAAGTCTTCTTTGATTTACTTTAACAGGGCTGTGTAGTTTTCTGTGTAGAAATCCTTTACATTTTCGATAAGTTTATTCCTAGGTATTGGATTCTTTTATTTGCTCTTGTACATTGGATTTTTGTCATGATTTCCTTCACAGATTGCTCATTACTAGTGTACAGAAATGCTACTGACTTTAGTGCATTAATATTATAACCTGTGACATTACTGAAATAATTTATAAGTTCTACAAGTTTTGGTGTAGATTTCTCAGGGCCTTTCATACATTGGATCATGATATCTGCAAATAGTGAAATTTTGACTTCTTCCTTTCAATTTGGATGCATTTTATATCTTTTTCTTGCCTAAGTGCTTGAGTAAGTACTTCTAACACAATGTTAAATAGAAGCAGGGGCAGTGGAGATCCTTGTCTTGTTCTTGATCTTAGTGGGAAAGGTTTTAGGATTTCACCATTGTACATGTTGTTAGCTGTGGCTTTTTCATATATACTCTAGTTCAAAAATTTTCCTCCTATTACTATCTCTTTTGCAGGATTTTTATCAGGAAAAGGGTGATGTATTTTGGTGAATGCTTTTCTGCATCTGTAGATATGATCATGTGATTTTTTATTTCAATCTGTTTGTATGGTGTATTACATTGATTGATTTTCTTTTGTTGGATAATCCTTATATACCTGGGATGAAACTCACTTGGTTATGGTATATAATTCATTTGATGTGCTTTTGAATATGATTAGCAAGTATTTTTTGAGGATTTTAGCATCTAAGGACATTGCAGAAATTAGTCTGTAATTTTCCTTTCTTGTGGTGTCTTTGTTTGGCTTTGTTTTTAGGGTAATGTTGGCATCATAGAATGAGCTAGGCAATGGTCCTTCTACTTCTGTTTTTTTTTTTTGGAAGAGTTTAAGCAGGATTGGTGTTAGTTCAATGTGGAATGTTTGATAGAATTCACCTGTGAAGCTGTCTGATCCTGCACTCTTCTTATTTGGGAGGTTCTGATTCCATATTTACTTGTGATTGGTCTGTTGAGTTCATCAAATTCTTTTTTCAATGTAAGCTGTTTGTGTGTTTCTAAGAATTAGTTCATTTCCTTTAAATTATCCTTCTTGTTGGCATATAATTTCTAAAAGTATCCTTTTCTGATACTCTATTTCTGTGGGGTTAATGGTGATATCCCCTTCTTCATTTATTATTTTGTGTATTTACATCTTATCTCCTTTTTTCTTTGTTGATAGAGCAAAGAGTTTTTCAATCTTAATGATCTTCTCAAACAGCCATGTTTAATTTTCTTAATTTTTTCTAGTGATTTCTTATTTTCTATTTCATTTAATTCTACTCTAATCTTTCTTTAGTTCTTTCTACTTCATTTGTGGTTAGTTTGTTTTTCTTTTTCTAATTCCTACAGGTGTGGTTAGGTCTTTGATTTTTGCTCTTCTTTTTTTTTTTCATTTATATATTCATGTCTATAAATTTCCCTCTCAGTACAGCTTTGGCTGAATCCAATAAGTTTTGATATGTATTGTTGTCATTTTCATTCATTTCAAGGTATTTCCTGATTTCTTTTGTAATTTCCTCCTTGACCTAGTGTTTGTTGTAGAGTGTGTTGTTTAATTTCCGTGTCTGACCTAGTTTTCTGGCCCCTGCTAATTTCAAGCTTCATACCATTATAATCAGAGAAATTACTTTGTATAATTTCAATCTTTTTTAATTCTTTGAGTGTTATTCTGTGGCTTAGTATGTGGTGTATATTGGATAATGGTCCATGTGCACTTGAGAAGAAAGTATATCCCACTGTATTTGGGTGTATTGTTCTGTATATTTCAATTAGGTCCAGATCCTCTAAAGTATTATTCAAAGTCTTTGTTTCTTTATTGATTCTTTGTTGAGATGTTCTGTCTAGTCATAATAATTTTGTATTAAATTACCCCACTATACTTGTATAAGCATCTATTTCTCCACTTAATTTTCCCAGTGTTTGCCTCATGTATTTTGAGCCTCGTGCTTAGGTGCATAAATGTTTATTTTTGTTCTTTCTTCCTGAAAGTTTACCCCTTTTACTAATATATGGAACCCATCTTTGGCTCTTAAAATCATTTTGTGAGAAGAGAACCTCTGCTCTTGTGTCCTGGACAGTTCTCTCATGTATGTCTGATGGGAAGAAAAGAGGCAGAAGAAGCTACAGGAAAAAGAAAGTGGCTCTGTGGCAGAAAGTCAGAGGCAAAACTACCACCACTAGGGACCACTGTTGGATAAGAATTGTTCCTCCCTCACACTTGCTGGAGGGCAGGGGGCTGAACTCAAAGGCAGGGGGAGAGGGACAGGGCAAGATGGTGGTTGAGTGAGTGCACCTGAGTGTCTCTCCTGCATAGAAGCAACTGGGCAGCATGGAAATTCTTTGGGACCAGGCTGTTTCAAGATTTTGCAGGGCAGGAGGTGTCTGGACATTGATTTGGTGGGAAGGCAATAGAGAAAATTCATGTATAAGATAAAATTGAGGCTCTCTTACACGGTGGTTGGGGCTGCGTGTGGGACGCTCCCTCCTGGGGTGGGCGGAGCTGCAGGAGGCCTTCGCAGACCGATTTGGGGAGACAGACATGAGTTTTGTGTGAGTTGGGGAAAAATTTTATTTCTGACATGAATAATAGTGCTTCCGGCTAGAGCCCCACCCCCAAGGCTGGCTGCCAATCTGCAGCAGCCTTAAATCGCTCACAAAAGAGACATCACCAGGAGGTTGGTTCAGGGGCCTGCAGGGTGGGAGACGTCTGGAAGCCGATTAGGGGAATCTTTTGCAAGGCATGGGAATTTCAGGTTCAGACACTGATATCTGCGCTTCCAGCTGGAGCCACACCAGCTGGGCCTGGCTGCTGATCTGCAGTGTCATTAAATTGGCTGCAGTGTAGAGGAACCCACAGGTTGCTGTTTCGGGTGATTGCAGGATGGGAGCGGTCCTGAAGTCGAATTAGTGATACAGCCACAGAGGAGACACTAGTGAGGGGGTGAATTGTGGGGTTCTGAAGCATAGGTCAGAGTTTGTGGATGTGATCTCCCCCATAGGTCTGGCACTGAGCTGTGGGGATCCCTGAAGGCTGTGTTGCACTGCAGTGCTCCCAGGCTCCCCGTTAACCAGATTTGAGGTTGCCAGGTCTGTGTCCCCTAAACCCTGGTGGCCTACACCCCAAGAATCACACCTCGTGAGTCTGCAATATCACAGACTTTCCATCCTTGAATCCACCACGCCCTGTGGTACATCTGATGTCATTGAATGTCCTAGCCCTCAACATTTGTGTTTTTTCTTTTTTGTTTTTTTGTTTTTTTTTTTTATTTTTTTTAATTTTTTATTGTAGTGATTGCTAACATTGCATTATCTCCTAATCTTTTCTCCCATTTTATCCCCCAAGGTCTTTTTTTTCTTCTTTCTCTCTTATCACTCATTTCCTTCTTATTTTATCTTACTTATACAATAGGTGCTGGAGGGAACAACTCACATTTGCTGGGTTTCCTCATCCTCCACTGCCTCATTTCTGTATGAATTGATTTTGGCTACCTACACTATCTCCTATCCCCCACATATTGATATCCTCCATCATCTATTGTCTCTCCTATATTCCACCTCCCTTTCTTTGATCCCCAAAATTGTCTGTTAATTTCTAATACCTTTGTTTTGTTTTCTGTCTTTTATCCACTCTTGAAACTATTGCCTTTCTTTTCTCTTTCCCTCTCTCACGAAAACACTAACTTTTAAATTCATACCATATTCCTCCCATATTCAGTCAACTACCTCATTATAGGTACTCTACCTACTGCTATAACTCTACACAACATACATGAATCTATTATCCATTCTCCCAGAATTCATATTGTTGCTCTGTTAACATTTCTTACCAATACTACTTTACACATTTTCCTTTCTTACACAATTGCCTTTCCCTGACCCTAATACATTCCTCCAAATTGAACTCACCCAGCAACAAGAAATTAGAATAAGAAGAACAAAGTGACAAAGAGAAGATATAACACTTACACAAAAAGAACAGCTAACTAATCCCCAAGACTAGACAAAGAAGCTAAGAAACTGATTAACCCATCAAGATAAAATGATGACCAGACAGACAAAAAACTACAAAACAAACCAGTAATCAGGAAAACATGGCTGAATCCAATCAACAAACTAAAAATCAGGAAGGGGAGCAGAACTTTGCACAAGTAATTAAAGATCTCAGAACATATATCACAGACAAATTTAATGAAGTATAGGAAGAGGTTAACAATATGAAGTCAATATTTGGAGGGGAAATTGCAGACATATGCAAAAAGATAACAGATATGATGGGAATGAACACTATGGTTCAAGAAATCAAAAATACACCTGCAGCAAATAGCAGCAGATTAGAAGAGGCAGAGCAGAGAATTAGTGATGTGGAAGACAGTACACCGGAAATCAAAGAGATAGAAAATTGATTGATAAAAAGATAGAAAATATCCACCTAGGACTTTGGGACCTGAATGACAATGCAAAATGCACAAACATACGTATTATAGGCATCCCAGAAGGAGAAGAGAAGAGAAAGGAGTCAGAAGGCATGTTGCAGGAAATAATGGCTGAAAACTTCCCAAATCAACTGAAAGAGACAGATGTACATATCCAAGAAGCACAGTGAACCCCAAACATCATAAACCCCAACAGGCCCACCCCAAGACATATACTTGTCAAATTATCCAACGCTCAAGACAAAGAGAATATTCTAAAAGCAGCAAGAGAAAAGAAAACCATCACATACAAGTGAAGCTCCATAAAATTAAGTGCTGTCTTCTCATCTGAAACCATGGAGGCAAGAAGACAGTGGTATGATATAGTCAAAGTACTAAAGGAAAAAAATTTCCAACCAAGAATACTCTATCCAGCTAAACTAGCATTCAAAAATGATGGAGAGTTCAAAATATTCAGAGATAAACAGAAATTGGAAGAGTATGCTAACAAGAAACTTCCCCTTCAAGAAATTCTAAAGGGAGTTCTGCAGCAAGAAAGGATAAAACAGGACAGGCAGAGTTGGAGGAGAGTATAAGAGCAACAAAAAAGACAAAAAGAGAAGAAGAAAAAAAAACAAAATATGACAAACAGAAGTCCAATCAAAATATGGCTAACATAAATAATACCTTGAGAGTAATAACACTGAATGTCAATGGATTAAAATCACCTATGAGAAGATTCAGACTGGGACATTGGATAAGGAAATATGACCCATCTATATGTTATCTACAAGAGACACATCTTAGAGCCAGAGATTCATGGAGGCTGAAAATGAATGGTTGGAAAACAATCTTATAAGCAAACAATAACCAAAAAAAAAGGGCAGGAGTAGCTATATTAATAGCAGACAAAGTAGACTTTAAATGCAAAACAATTGTGAGAGACAAAGAAGGATACTACATATTAGTGAAAGGGACAATCTGTGAAGAAGAATGAACAATCATAAATATTTATGCTCCTAAAAAGGGCTCCTCTAAATACGTGAGGCAAACAGCAGAAAAACTAAGTGAAAGAATAGACACATCTACAATTATAGTGGGGGATTTTAATACACCACTATCAACTCTGGACAGAACATCTCAAAACAGAATCACTAAAGAAATGAAATATTTGAACAATTTATTAGAGGAGCTTGTCTAATAGACATATACAGATCATTACACCCAAACACAGCAGGATATACATTCTTCTCAAGTGCACATGGATCATTCTACAAGATAGATCTATGCTAGGCCACAAAGAAAGGCTTAATGAATTCAGAAATATTGAAATAATACAAAATAAAATCTTTGACCACAGTGGAGTGAAGCTAGCATTCTGCAAGGGCCAGAGGCCCAGATTTCACACCAAAATAATGAAATTAAACAGAACATTCTTAGAAAAACAGTGGGTCAAAGAGAAATCTCAAAAGAAATCAATGACTACCTTGAAACAAATGATACTTTTAACACAACATACCAAACTTTATGGGATGCAGCAAAAGCCGTACTGACAGTGAAATTTGTAGCCATAAATTCATACATCAAAAAAGAAGAAAGAGCAAAAATTGAAGAACTAACAGCATATTTGGAGGAATTAGAAAAAAAAGAACAAAGTAATCCCACAGGAAAAAGAAGGAAGGAAATAACAAAGATAAGAGCAGAACTAAATGAAATAGAAAATAAGAAAGCACTTGAAAAGATAAACAAGACCAAGAGCTGTTTTTTTTTGAGATGAATAAAATTGACAAACCTTTAGCGAGACTAACAAAGAAAAAAGAGAGAAGATGCAAATACACAAAATATGAAATGAGAAAGGAGATATCACCACTGACCACACAGAAATAAAGACTATCATAAAAGGATACTTTGAAAAGCTATATTCCAACAAAAATGACAATTCAGAGGAAATGGACAAATTCCTAGAAACACAGAAGCAGCCAATATTGATGAAAGAAGAAATTGATGATCTCAACAAACCAATCACAAGTAAAGAGATAGATTCAGTCATTAAAAACCTCGCAGCTAAGAGCCCAGGGCCAAATGGCTTCACAGGTGAATTCTATGAAACATTCCGGAAAAAAATTAACACCAATCCTGGTGAAGCTCTTCCAAAAAATTGAAACAGAAGTAACATTACCTAACTCCTTCTTTCTTGCCAACATTACCTAGTACAAAAGCCAAACAAAGACACCACAAGAAAGGAAAATTACAGACCAATTTCTCTAATGAACTTAGACGCAAAAATACTTAACAAAATTCTTGCTAATCATGTTCAACAACACATTAAACGAATTATACACCACCACCAAGTTGGATTCATTCCAGGTATGCAAGGATGGTTCAACATAAGAAAATCAATCAATGTAATACACCATATAAACAGACTGAAGGAAAAAAATCACATGATTTTATCTATAGATACAGAAAAGTGTTTGACAAAATACAGCACCCTTTCTTCATAAAAACACTCCAAAAGATTGGAATACAAGGAAATTTTTTGAACATGATAAAGAGTATATATGAAAAAACCTACAGTCAACATTGTTTACAATGGAGTAATCCTAAAATCCTTCCCTCTAAAGTCAGGAAAAAGACAAGGATGCCCACTGTCTCCCCTTCTATTAAACATTGTCTTATAAGTACTTGATCGAGCACTGAGGCAAGAACCAGATATAAAAGGAATTCAAATTAGAAAGGAAGAAGTCAAAATTTCATTATTTGCAGATGACATGATCCTATACATAGAAAACCCCAAGAGGTCTACAACAAAGCTTCTAGAACTCATAAATGAGTTTAGTAAAGTTGCAAGTTACTAGACCAATGCGCAAAAATCAGTAGCATTTCTGTACACGAATAATGAGCAAGATCAGGAGGAAATCAAGAAACAAATACCATTCACAATAGTAAAGAAAAAAATCAAATACTTAGGAATAAATTTAACTAAAGAGGTAAAAAACTTATACATCAAGAACTATACAAGACGGTTCAAGGAAATCAAAGAAGACCTAAATAAATGGAAGAATATTCCCTGCTCATGGATAGGAAGACTAAATATTATTAAGATGTCTATCCTACCAAAGCTGATCTACACATTCAATGCAATCCCAATAAAAATCAACACAGCCGCCTTTAAGGAACTAGAAAAATTAACTATGAAATTTATTTGTAAAGGAAAGAGGCCCCGAATAGCCAAAGACATATTGAAAAAGAAAAATCAAAATTGGAGCAATCACACTACCTGACTTCAAAACATACTACAAAGCTACAGAAGTGAAAACAGCATGGTATGGGCATAAGGAGAAACACACAGACCAATGGAATTGAATTGAAAATTCTGATATAGAACCTCAATATATAGCCATATAATATTCGATAAAGACACCAAACCCTCTCAACTGGGAGAGAATGGCCTATTCAACAAATGGTGCCTGGAGAACTGGATATCCATATGTAGAAGAATGAAAGAGGATTACCATCTCACACCTTATACAAACATCAACTCAAGATGGACCAAAGACCTAAATATAAGAGCCAAAAACATAAAGACCTTGGAAAGCAGTGTAGGGAAACATCTACAAGAACTTGTAATAGGAAATGCGTTCATGAACATCACACCAAAAGCACAAGCAGCAAAAGAACAAATAGTTAAATGGGACTTCTTCAAAATTAAAGCCCTCTACACCTCAAAGTAGTTTGTCAAGGAAGTAAAAAGGGAACCTACACAATGGGAGAAAATATTTTTCAGCCATATATCTGATAAGAGACGAATAACTTGCATATATAAAGAACTCCTATATCTTGAAAATAAAAAGATAAACAACCCATTGAAAAAAAGGGGGAAAGGTTTAAACAGACACTTCTCCAAAGAAGAAATAGAAATGGCTAAAAAGGACATGAAAAAATGGTCCAAATCATTAGCTATCAGGAAAATGCAAATCAAAACTACAATGAGGTACCATCTTACTCCCTTAAGATTGGCCGCTATGAAAAAAAACAGAAGAATACAAATGCTGGAGAGGATGTGAAGAAATGGGAATCCTCATCCACTGCTGGTGGGAATGCAGAAGGATCCAACCATTCTGGAGGACAATTTGGTGGTTTCTCAAAAAATTAACCATAGATTTGCCATTTGACCCAGCAATACCACTGCAGGTATATACCCAGCAGAACTGAAAACAAGGACACAAACCGATATATGCCCACGAATGTTCATAGCAGCATTGTTCACTATTGCCAAAAGTTGGAATCAACCCAAATGCCCATTACCAGATGAGTGGATCAATAAAATGTGGTATATATATACAATGGAATACTACTCGGCTTTAAGAACAAATACAGTACAAACACACGTGATAAAATGGATGAATCTTGAGAACCTTATTTTGAGGGAAGCAACTCAGGCATTGAAGGACAAATACTACATAACCTCAATGATATGAAATAAGCAAGCTGTCTCAGAGAGCTAGAGACTGGAAGATAGGCTTACAGGAAATCGGGGGGTAGAGGAAAGATGTAAGCTGACGTCTGCAGGGGTGGAATCTATGATGATCTGGCGGTAAGTATGAGCACAAAGAAGAAATAAAATGGGGGCAAGGGGTTGCCTTTGGGTGGGGCTTTGCGGGTTTGAGGGGGCCTGGGGATGGGCAGAGGGGTAATATTGCCCAAAAAATTGGGGGAGGGAGGGGCAACATATGAACATATGAGCGTGTCAGGTGTTGGTTGAGAGTAAAATGCAGAGAAAACTGAGTTTCTAAAAAAGAGTCTGGAGGCTGGCAGAAGGATTGCCCTCATGCACAACTGAGCAGAGTCAGAGAGACAGATAAAGCAGATACAACCCCCAGATATTGGTTCCTTTGAGGGCTAAAGAGACCCATGGGAGTTATGGTCATGGCCGATGGGGTTAACTACCAGGGCAGATGGCCCCTCTTTGGAAATGGTGTTTATGTGTGATGAATCTGGACTCAGATGGGACCTCCCTTCATAAGACTTTCATGCTAATGTGCTGGAGGTGCAGTTAATGTTGGGGTTTAAGATATATTTAGGGGATTTGAATCTCTGGACTGACAATGTGATAGCCAGTTCCTGAGCCTCAACAGACTCCAGCACCTACAATCTGATCTATTGGACTTACCACACTCAGCTAAGATGGAGTTGAAGAAGGACAACCACCACACCATGGAGCCTAGAGTGATTACAACTGAAAGTGGGAGGATTGCATCCAGCATCCAGGTGGAATCTGAGCCTCCTCTTGACATAGAGGTGCAGTGGACACAACCAATCCAGTGTCCACATAGAAGAGGTGGCATTGGATTGGGAAAAGTGGACATGGTGGACGATGGGTATGGGGAAAGGCAGGAAGAAATGAGAGGTGGAGGCGTCTTTGGGACATGGAGCTGCCATGGATGGTGCTTCAGAGGTAATCACCGGACATTGTAAATCCTCACAGGGCCCACTGGATGGAATGGAGGAGAGTATGGGCCATGATGTGGACCATTGTCTATGAGGTGCAGAGGTGCCCAAAGATGTTCTTACCAAATCCAATGGATGTGTCATGATGATGGGAACGAGTGTTGTTGGGGGGGGGAGAGGTGGGGGGGGTGGGGTTGAATGGGACCTCACATATATATTTTTAATGTAATATTATTACAAAGTCAATAAAATATATATATATATATATATATATATATAATTAGGAGGGTTACCTGTTTAGGATGCTTGGAGGGAATGGTCTGATGCGGGACAGACTCCTGGGGAATGTCTGAATGCTCATTTTGCCAGGGTGGGTTGCACCATTGGGTAGAGACCCAAGTAGTGAGCGTGGGGGTGGACCCACACCCTGGGGAGGACTAATGCCATCAAATAGAGGGAACTGTATCAATCGAGAGAAAGGATGACTCCCAGGGCATTAGGGCAGTTGAGCAAGTCAGGCCCTGAGCACTGTTGCAAGTATATCTGGGCATGGCTCCTTGGGAAATGGAGATTGGCTGTCGCTGTGGGCCCCAAGGGGAGGGCAAAATGGATGTTGAATGGATGGAACCATGTAAATGTGGGGGCAAGAGAGGAGTTTCGTGAGAGTACACAAGGATGTATATAAAACATGTAATATTACACCAAAAACATATAGGGGATGACAGACTAATAATGTAAACCATAATGTAAAACAAAGGACAACTAAAAAATTTAGAAAACTGTATACCCTAAAGTATGGACCAAAATGTAAGCACAAATGTCACCTTGTTTGAAAGCTATTGCCTCAGATTCTGTACATCAGTTTAAGTAAATATGATATGAATAAGTTGAAAGATTATCGCTGTGGAAGGGAAAAGGTTTTATGGTGGATGTGTGGGAGTACTATACATTGTATATATGAATTACTGTGATCTGGGACTCCTCTGAAGAGAAGCTGTATAATTAGGAAAAAAGAAAATAAAAAGATAGGATGTAGTATTTTTCCAAATCAATATGCATTCTACAGCTAACCTTTAAACTCATTGCTATATTCCATTTTACTAGCAAGGGAACCTGACATTATATTGGGCTTTACTTTTCAGTAAGTTTTGGATCACAGAGTGGTTCAACAATGGCAGCGGAGGAATACTGGTATGGGATGTTATTGACAGGCGATATATGATTGACAGGGAGTTATACAGGGCATACATCCAGAGGGTATGGAAATATTTGGATATACTCATAGTGGAAAAAATTAAATACAACAGCTGGGGGGGTACTGGGTTACTGGCCAGTGGGGGCTCTGCCGTTGTCTGGAGGGGAGCAGCGGTAGTACCCCAGGTGCAATGGTAAGGATCAGGAAGGAATGAGGGTCCAACAGTGAGCCCCTGATACTAATGACTATGCTTGTGAGCCTATATGCCTGAAATAAGAACAAGGCCTAG
Source organism: Dasypus novemcinctus (assembly GCF_030445035.2). Classification (NCBI taxonomy): domain Eukaryota; kingdom Metazoa; phylum Chordata; class Mammalia; order Cingulata; family Dasypodidae; genus Dasypus; species Dasypus novemcinctus. Next base: position 23,409,801 of record NC_080694.1, read on the forward strand.
AGCAGCACTGTGCCTAGGAGTTCCCTCCTGACAGCCTCCGTGTTACTCAAATGTGGCCAGTCTCAAAGCCAAACTCAGCATGTAAATCCAATGCCTTCCCAAAAATGTGGGATGTGACACCCGGGGATGAGCCTCCCTGGCACTGAGGGATCACTTGCAAGTACCAGCTGATGATGCAACTAGAAAATGACCTTGAATTAAAGGTTCAATGCGGACCAGCAGAATATCCCTATCTACATATAATAACAGGAGTTAAAAATTCTGTTTGACCTAAATTAATGGGGAAATGGAAAGGACAAATGAGTTTATATGGCTATGAGTCTCTAAAAAAGAGTCTGGAGGTTGTCAGAAGAATTGCCCATATGCACACCTGAGCAGAGTCTTAGAGACAGATAAAGTAGATACACCCCCAGATATTGGTCCTTTTGAGGGCTAAAGAGACCCACAGGTTCTATGGTTATGGCAGATGGGGTTCACTGCCATGTCAGTTGGCCCTTCTTTGGAACTGGTGTTTCTGCCTGATGAAGCTGGACTCAGATGGGATCTCTTTTCACAAGCCTTTCATGCTACTTTACTGGAATTGTAGTTGGTGCTGGGGCTTAAGATATATCTCGGGGGTTTGAATTTCTGGACTGACAATATGATAGGCAGGCCCTGCCCTCAACAGACTACAGCTCCTACACTCTGATTTATTGGACTTACTCCACTCAGCTAACATGGAGTTGAAGAATGTCAGCCACCACAACATGGAGCCTAGAGTGCCTACAACTGAAAGCAGGAGGATTGCATCCAATATCCATGTGGAATCTAAACCCCCTCTTGACATAGATGTGGAATGGACACAACCAAGCCAAGGTCCAAAGGAAGGAGGAATACAGTAAGGATCAGAGTGGACTTAATGATATTCTATTTATGAGCTATTGTGGTTAATAATCAAGTAAATGTGGCATTGATGAGGAAAAAGTGGCCATGGTGGCTGCTGGGTGCGGGGAAGGCAAGGAAGAGAAGAAATGTGGAGGCATTCTCGGGACTTGGAGTTGTCCTGGGTGGTGCCCCAGGGACAATTGCCAGATATTGTTTGTCCTCCCATGGCCCACCGGATGGAACGTAGGAAAGTGTGGGCTATGGTGTGGAATACAGGACATGGGGTACAGCGATGCCTGGAGATGTACTCGCTAGACACAATGGATGTGACATGATGATGGGGGAGAGTGTTACTGTGGGGGGAGTGGTGGGGTGGGGGCAGTGGGGGGAATGGGGACCTCATATTTTTTTTAATGTAATATCTTTTTAAAAAATGAATAAAGTGAGTAGAATTTGAAAAAAAAAGCAGTCTGCTTTAAAATCATCAAAAGTTGATGATCTTCAGCATGATTGATGAGCAGGGTGGTGTACCAGAGGGCCACCTGTTTTATGACCAACTCTGTGAGCTCACCAAGCCCCTCACAGACTTACTGATGGGGGCTGACTCATATCCCCCAAGACACATTCAAATCCTGGTCCCTAGTGCTGTGGGTGGGAGCTATTTGGAAGAATCTCAAAGATCCTTTTAAGATGAAACCAAATTTTGAGCCAGGAGGGCCTTCATCCTACAGGACTGGAGACCTCACAAGGAGGGGATCTAGACAGATGTACCCCTGTGCAGAAGTGGAGACCACAGGATTCAGATGGCCATGTGATGAGCAGAGGCTGAGCCAACATCAGGATGCCCCCTGCAGGACTGTGTGGTTGCTAATCCCTTGATCTGATGTCTAGCCTTCAAACCCTGAGACACTGAATTCAGACTCAGACACAGACAAGGTTAGCATTCCCCACTGTAAAGATGGGGGAATGTAGGCTCAGAGAGATGACAAGACTTACACTAGACCTCAGAGCTAGAAAATGGAGGAGCCAGAATTCTACCCAACCCTGGTGAATGCCAAGCTCCATGCTTTCCTCATGACCGCAGCTGCTTCTCACTTACAGGGCGACAGCAGAAAATGCTGGCCACCAGGGCCATCCATCCTTCCCAGGGATTTTTGTCCTCAAGTGAACAAAATTCCATTATTTACAGTTCAGACCACTGGGGAGAAATTGCACTGCAGTATATCTACAGTTCAGTTGTGCTAAAATGTAACTTTCCTGATATTTCCTCTTGAGGAAAGTAAATTGCAAGCATTATTTTAGGTACACTAGAGATAATATCAGGTACTAGTGGCTTCTGTGACTATTAGGAAAATAACTGCACACCCCTAACAGAATACAAATGCAGAAAGCCCATGAACACAAATCCCAGTCACTTAAGGTGGAGGGATATTTTTAATGTTGTGAAGGTGCCCACAGTGAATGAGTCACCAGCATCACTTAATCTGAAATAGTCTCATGGAGAAATCCACCTGCTGGATGTGCCTACATTCTAAAGGTGTCTGCAAGGTTCTTAACCAGGGTCCCTTAGGGAAGCTGCTTGTCGTTCATTGTCCCCACCATAAGGCCAAATGGGGGAATCTCTGCAGTTTCGAGATGTCAACACAATGAGGATTTAAGGCCCCAGGTGTCCCTCCTCCCCCATGAAAGGAGCTCCTGGGCCTTTGGGGCCTGGGGTGACCCTCAGCCTGGAGAAAAGTACCTAAACCAGGAGCCTTGATCTTGGGGATGTTGTTCTTCCTGTAGAAGTCAGCCCTCACGTGGTTGGGGCTGCCTTGGTGGTGGTTCAGTGGCTTGATGGGCTGGTGGATGTGCTTCCTAAAGGTGGAAGACATCAGCACCTCAATGGGCCATTCATGCTCCTGTGGGGGATCATCGAGATGCTCCCATTAGCAGGGGTCTGCTGCTGTAACTGCCTGACTCCCAACAAGGGGCAGAAGTTAGGAGCTTGGGTTTGTAGAAGTCAAAATAAGATATCACTGGTTAAGCAAGCATGAGGGCATAATTCTAACAACTTCATTTTCTAGTGTCACTTAAAAATCCATCACACTTCTGGAATGAATTAATTAGTGCTGGATGTTCATGATTTTTTTCATTACATGTAGGAAAATTGAAACGTAACTGATTGGGATGCTTTTCATTTCAGGTGTAGAATCATGTCTGGACAGACTGAGTCTAGCACAACAGACACAACTGTACTTATCCTCAGTTCTAGAATATCCTTTCTATAAGGTAAAAACAAAAAGTGTATGACATTATTTCACTGAGGGCAAACAGTTTTCTTGTGCCCCTTCTGAAAACTAAGTCACTTCTCTTTTGACTTGTCTCCATAACTTTATTAAAAATGGAAAACTTTCATTTACTTGGAGCTATGTGTAATAGCTGGCCTTTTCTTTGGTAAATTGACCCCATTTCTGTCTTGTCCTATAGGACCAGTTCCCGCTATATGAGATTTCTAGATGGTTTCAATTGTTGAAGGTGTATGAGTCTTAGTATTCCTTGATTCACTTCAAGGGTTTTAAAGGGTTTAGCACGCACAATAGCCATTTGATTAAAAAGTCTGAATCTCTGAACTCTACAAATCCTAATTATTTCTGAGTGTATTTTTAAACCAAGTCAGAAATTTCACTCTTCTCTGGGAAACTTTAGTTTAGGTGGTATCTGTGCTATAAAGATTCCCTCTCATAAATTTCACAGTATACCTTTTTGTGTGATTGGAAATAGTCTCAACAGACTTCAACACCTTCTTCTGTGTCCTTCAAACTTGACTCAGGATCATATTCTGGTAAAAGCTAAATATATAAAAAGTCATTACTCTTTTCTTTTAAAAAAATTTTAACAATGCCAAGGCCTATAAAGATAAACACTATAATTAGTTAACCCCAACCACCTCGATTCCCTGAAATAACAAATTTGTAACTGTGCTTTCTATGCCAAACGTACACAAATATGGAAACCAATTTTCTTTTCTCTTTGTTATGTCCAGTGTATCATATAATTTACCGTTATGTTCAGTATACATAGACCTTCGTCAAGACCAATATGTGTGGATCAAATACGTTCTTTTTCGAAGTGGTGTAGTATTTTATGGGACTTACTCACCAGTTCCCCAGCTTATAATCTTTCAGGTTCTTTCCATCTTTGGTCTCTATCCACAATGCTGTAGTAAACATCCTTGCATGTCATTCTACTCGGGCCCATGCTCCTTCAAGCCTCAGACTAGAATGCTAAGAGTGGGACTACTAGTGTAATGTCAGTAGATAGTGATTCTGAATGGTAGATGTCACACCTCCCCAGCAGAGAGTGAAGGTGGCTGGGTCACCACCACCTCCACTGTACAGTTTTTTTGTCCTGTTAGCTTTTGCCATGCAATTCAGTGGAAAAGGGTGTCTTGTCATGTATTTAAATTGCATTTGAGTGAGCAATAATGAAGTTGAGCATTTTGTCAAATGTTTATTGACCATTTGTATTTTCTAGGAATTGCCTTCCTGCTCCCTAATTCATCTTTCTATTGCCTTGTGTTTTTAAGATTTGTGTGGCCAAATCTACATGTCATTTAATGGTTCCTGACTTTCCCATCATGCATAAGATTATTTCACTAAATATGTGTTAGTGCAAATATTTTACTAATTTTTCCCCATTGGATCTTTAATCCACCTGGGATTTATTATATAGGTATACCTCAGAGATTTCGCAGGTTCAGTTCCAGACCACCATTATAAAGTGAGTTACATGCATGTTTTGGTTTCCCAGTGCACATATACTATAGTCTTTATTATGCTATAACATTATTTTTTATTTTTAAATACATATACCTCAATTAAAATGTGACACAGATGAAGCGAGCACATGTTGTTGGAAAACGGGCAAAATAAAATGTGACACTGATGAAGCAAGCACACGTTGTTGGAAAACTGGCACTGATAGACTTGCTTGACACAGGATTGCCACAAACCCTCAGTTTATTTAAAAAAACAAACAAACACAATATCTGCAAAGTGCAATAAAGCAAAACTCAGTAAAAGGAGATATGCCCATAGTCTGATGTTTGGTAGGAGTTTACCTGTTCTTTTCTAGACAGATAACCAATTTTCCATCACTATTTGTTCCATTGCAATCCTTTATTTATTGAATTGAGATGTCAGTTTTATCATTTCTTCTTGGATTAAAAAATTTAACTGAGTGTCCTTCAGGTCCTTAAAGCAATTCTGAGAGTTTCAGAGATGTTTCTTGAACTTGACAGCATTGTCGTGATGTTTATTGTTCTTTTTTCAGTGACTACTTTTAAAACACATTTTAAAGATATTTTGAGCTATTAGACTTGAACTATAACGAGGATATTTTTCATTGCTGTGTTAAGAAAGGTATCAGTCCTAAGTCCTGGAAAAGCATCATTTATTAAAGGAATTTTGTATCAAACTTTTATACATAGGTAACTCACTACCTTCACTTTATTCTCTGGTTTTGTATCTTCTTTATCTCTCTCATGTTTGTATATATAATTTTTAGGGTCCCAAACTTCTTCCTAAATATCAAGTGAAATCATTTCTTATTCCATACCATTCCCTGGAGACCCCTGTGGATTTTCACTTTCATAAATCTTTAGTGATTTGATTGGTTGACCTTTTAGGAGCAAGATCTACTTTGCTTCCAAAATGTAACACCCTATTGGTATACAATAGGTAAGTACCAGGGAGTTTGTTTACAGAACCTTAGTGGTTGTTATCTCTTTGGGAGACAGGTGGAGCTTAGTAGCCACAGAATGCAAAATGGAATCTTCCCTGCCCCGCATGAGGCTCTAGAGTGTAGATGGTAGAATATAGTATATAGATTGTATTTGAATCCAGCTTGCCACAGATCAGCAGAATGTCTTTGCACAGTGTATTTACCCTTCTTAACCTTTTTCTTTACTTCCTCATCTGTAAAATGTGAGTAAGAAGAATATTGACCTCAAACACATATGGCATGAGGGTATAAATGAGGGAATAACACAAGAAGTGCTCATGTCTGCTTAGCTGCTCTTATAGTTTAGGCCTGTGCTGTTTAGTATAGTAGCCACTAGTGCAGATGGCTACTTAAATTTAAATTAAACATAAGTAAAATTTAAAATTCATTTCCCTAGTCATATATCACATTTCAAGTGCTCCAAGGCCTCCCATTGCTGGTGGCTACCACATTAGCACAGATGTAAGCACATGAATCATCCCGGAAATAGCTACTGGACTATGGTGACTTCAAGTCCAAGTCCTTCCTTTCATCAATTAAAAAGTCATCTCAAAGAGAACCATCTCTGATAGGATTCATGTCACATGTTCCACCTCTGCTGCTCTCATGGTCCTTTCTACAGAAGGAATGGCATTCAGCAGAGGGCTGGGAAGGGAACTCCAGCCACTCCCCTTGGCCACATGTTGCAGTGATGGGGTGCTGCAGTCATGGGCTGCATTAGCTGCCAGGAGGCATGGAAGAGATGGATGTGTTGAGCTGCTTAGGTGTCTAACTTTGCTGAACTTAGAGGATTTTCTTCACTGTCTGAATTGAGAGTGTGCCAGCATTTGTAGGAAGAAGGAGAGAGTGGGTGGTTCCTACTGCTCCTGGCTAATTTGAGAACCTACTCCTTGCTTTAGCCCAGGAAGCCTCCCTAATTTCAGGTTATAGGCTTGTTCTTGAAGCTGAGTGAGTGAACATCCTCATTTGGTTGTGGTCATTACTTTGCAGCCTTCTGTCCTATTGATAAATAGTTTGGAAGAAATCAAAATAGAACAAAGTAGTAAAGGAAGATAGTGTCTGTGAGGGTATCACATGAAGACTTTTTTCCTTCTCTCACCAGATATTGAAATTAAATTAGATAAAGAAGGATTTGTATTACCTTTTACAGTTGATGAAGATGTACACAAAAGGTAAAGAAACTATTGTGGTTTTTACGTTACAAGGCCTGTTGAAGTGAATAGGCAAGGATTATTTTCTTAAAAGGGTGAGAAAAATAGATGATTTCAGAAATTAAAACTACTTCTCAGGATATTTCTTTTTGAAATTCCTTATAATGTTTTATAAATAGCATCATTAATAAAGCCGAGTACATTTTCAGTAGACTAAAGAGTAACAGATTTGTGATTGACGTGAAAGTATTGGCCAATAGGAAAAGCCAAATCTTGAGTAAACACTGGCCAAAAAATATTAAGAATGTTTTGGATTGTTATAAAAAATAAGTTTATTTTTCGATTTTTTTTCAGAGTAGCACTACGCATTAATGGCCCCAAAAGATTTTAACAGCAAAAATTTACTAGGAAAAGAGGCTATTAAACAATGCCACTTCCAGTTACTTGATTATCAAGTTGTCCTTGTATGGTTCCATTTCCCCCACCCCCAAAGTAATCCCTAATTCAAACTTGCTTTTTCCAGGGTCCTAAGTAGTCTGCTAGCCCAGTGGTCTAAGAATCTCATATCTCTAATTTAAGTACCCACTTTGTTAATTAGGCTTTTCTGGGTACTGGATATTTTTCATAAATCTTTGGCATCTGTTTTGAAATATGGAATTTTCTTACCTTCAGTTTTCCAAAAGCAGAACATGCCTATATTCTTCATAAGATATGTTCAACTCTGTTTTTAGAGTTATTAAATTATTGGAATATCTGTTTTAATTTCCCCCTGATATAAGGGAAAGAATGGACAAGATGACTCACTAAAACCAATATCTTCATCACTCCCTAATGCCTAAGACCTTATTGTTTCCTTTGTAAGTTACTTAATAAGGCATTATGATGATGAGTGACTAGAATGTAGATGAGTTTCCCAAGTTCTCTAAGGTATTGGTGCTAGTCTGCTCCCCGGTTTCCTCTCTGGCTTACTCTTGTCCAGTTCATCTTGCACACCCCAGACTAATCTTCTGAAAACCCTCAGCATGCCAGCCTGTGATCAGAAACTTTGTCTCTTTCCTACTCACAGGATACAGTAGAACCTCCTCTGCTCTGACTTTTGCAACCCCTGCAGGCTGCACCTTGTTACCTGGCTCCAAGCTGGTGGTCTCTTCCCTCCCACCTAATCCACTCCATTCTCTCTTGCCTTGCTCCTTTGCCCAGTGCTCCCTCTCCCTCCAGACAGCATCTCCCTGTGACTAAATTCTGTCCATTCATTAGCACCCAACTCAGGACTCTTCTTTCCCCACAAACTAAAACCCTGAACTCCTCTGAGGGCTGGAATGCTGATTTTCTTCACACACTCTGCTTTGGCTTGTTGCATACTTCTAGTATTGATTGTGTCTTTGAGGACAGGAATCATGTTTGATCCTTCTTTAAATATCCCTCTTATTTAACCAACAAATATTTATTGAGCTCTTATTATGTGCCAGGCATTGTTCTGGGCTCTGGGAGTACACAAGTAAGAAAACTGTGACTTTGCCTTCAAGGAGCTTCCATTCTTATGTGTGTGCAAGTGTTGGTGGGCAGGTTGTTAGAGACAAACAAGTTCAACATGGTAATTTCAGTTATGAAGGATTATACTAGCCAGTTCCTTTTTTCTTTCTTCTTCTCATAACTGATCCATTTTCATGAGGCTGAGATGGTAAAATCAAGGCTTGAATTTGTCAAATATTTATCAAGAAAATTCTTTTCTCAAATCCCTGGGGTTCAGTGCTGACAAGAAGGAATAGTGACTTCAGAACTCAGATCATGAAAGGAGTTGTGTTTTTATGTGAGTCAGTATAAAAAGAGCCTTATTTGTGAATTAGCCATTTTGCAGAATTATGGACTATTTGGTGATCTGAAAAGGATCTGTCCAGATCTTACAGAGACATGGAAGGAGCCTTTATTTTCCCTATACTGTGTATACCAAGTGTCAGTGATTGATTTAAAATTAAAGTTCAATTTAATATTAGTATCATAGATACTTGACTTTATATGTCAAACAGAACTGATGAAGTACAATAAAGGAATACAATGAATGACTATTTTTAAATCTGCCATCTTGTAACAGTTATCTGCTAAATGAAAAGAGTATGTTCTTTAGAGAACTTCATTTCCTCTTTTTACAAATATAAGAAATATTTTTTCCCCATGTCCTGATGTACTTTGTTAGCAGATATAATGTATGGTGAGGAGGAGCAATGGGAAAACAGATGACTGCACTTTAGACTACTATAACATTTATAATTATAGAACGATACAGAAAAAAATCCTTTAATAAAATACAGGGAAGTGAATGTGTCTTAAGCAGCTGGACTCCTACCCACAATGTGGTAGGTCCCGGTTTCAGTTCCCAGTGCCTCCTAAAGAGGATGAGCCAAATAACAAGCTGACAGGACGAGCTGACTTGGTGAGCTGATGCAACCAGATGATGCAGTGAGTGATGTAACTAAGAGACACAGTGAAGAAACACAATGAGACATATCAAATGGAGCAGAGGTGGTTTGAGTAATTAGGTGCCTCCCTCCCACATGGGAGACCCCAGGTTCTGTTCCCAGTGCCTCCTAAAAAGAAGGTGAGCAGACAGCAAGTGCAAACAACTGGGGGGGGGGGTCAATTAAAATAAAATCTTTAAGTATATATGTATTCAGGAGCTTTTATTTTAAATGTACAATGAAGTAAAGTAAATTTAGGGAGGGTTGTGAGGGGGCAGGTTTGATTGTGGGGGAAATCTTCTAAAACGTAAATCATGAGTGAATTACATTGCATTTAGTGAAGTACAGATGCTTCACTCTCCAATTACGGTCAGGTTAAAGCGTAAGGGGAGAGTGAGACAAGGCAGGCAGGTGTGGAAAGGGCTGCAGAGTTAGGAGACTGGGTTTCTACCTCCGGCTATTTCTGGGACCTTGAACAGGGGAAGTAGCTGCCATTTACTTTGAACCTGCTCTGTGAAGAGCTCCATGCTAAGCACTTGAACACAGGCCTGTATGATTTCCAGGGGCCCTGGACTTGGGCAATGTTCCCTCTCCAAAGCTCAGAGATGGTCAATGCCTGCCTTGGATATAGAACCACGGGTGAAGATGAGACTTGAACCTGGTCTGAGCAGCGATGCAGCAGAGGACTGCGAATCTGTGTTCAGGAGTCAGGCACGTGGGATTGATTTCAACCTCTCTTGCAAATTGTATAACCTTGGGCCTCATTTCCCAATGGCTAATCAGAAAATAAGGATGAAATGAGTTAATACACATAAAAACATTTAGAAAAAGGCCCACCACAAAGTAATCACAGGACATATTAGCTAGTAATATCTGCATATCTACCAGTATAACGGTTCTCTGAAGAAACAGCCAATAGGATATGGGGTCATATGTAAATAGGAAGGGATTTGTTAGTAGAATTGGCTTAGTGACCCTAGGGATAGGCAAGTTCAGATTTCCTAGGGCAGGCCATGCATTGGAAACAGCACAGGAGATGACTTCCTCGGGAGAAGCTGGAGAAGTAGAGAAAGGAGTTGTGATTGCTGAGAGACTTGGTGTTGCTTTAAGACATCCAGCTGCTGGGGTGATGGGACTTCCCTCCTTGCTGAAGGCAGTCACCCTTGTTTGTGGATGTAACCAGCCTTAGATGCAACCAACTGCCTAATAAGCTAAAGTCACCAACAGAATATCCTCACAGTGGCAGGCCAGGGCTTGCATCATCCAATGACTCGGCACCAACTGGATGGTGATTAACCATCACATGTAACTTTTTAGATCTCTTTATCTTTACTTTCTAAGGTTTTTTTTTTATCTTTAGCATAGGTTATTGAAACTCTATGAGTTCTAGAGCTCTAAGTTCCGTTTAAAATTTTACGCTTCTTTGCAGAGAAGGAATGAGACATATAGAAGCAAATTAAAGATTGACCGGGAGAGAGATGCAATCGATTCGGATGTGTTCATATGCCCAAGTGAATTGCCACTCACCTGGGGGCCAGGCTGAAAGGACTCTCACATCTTGGAAACATGTGAAGTTGTCTCATTTACAGGTCTTAGCGGTACTTACTTACAGTTCATGCAGTTCATGGCTTTGGGTCTGAGCCCTGTTCTGGATCATTCTATGCCTCAGAAACCCTTCCACAGTCCCTCTTTGCTACCGAGACCAAGCCCAGTGTCACGTCTGCCTTCTGTGAGTTCTCTTGTCCTTCTCTGCCTCACCTTGCAGCCCTCTCCCACCAACCCACAACTCTAGGCAATCCTCCTTGTTTCTCAGCTCACCCTTGGTATGAAAGTAAACCCTGAGTTTAGAGTTTAAAGAGGGGAGACCTGATTATATTGCCATGCACATTGGTAATGTGGTTGTGAATACTGTGAAGAAAATGTGCAGCCTAGAACATTCCTCCACCCTCTCCACTCAGGTCCTCGTCCATCATGGCCTTTTCCTGCATTGCTCTTTCAGTTCCCTCCTGCATGGACCCCTTGCCTCATCTGGCCTCCCCCTGCCCACTTCACACATCTATCATATAAGGGATTCCCACTTGCAGGTGTTGTGTTAAGTGCTCCAGGGTAAAGGAGAAAAGACCCCCTGTGCTTGCCTTAGCAGTTGTGTGGGACAAAGAGATAAGTGAGCCCACATTCCAGTGATGTGCAGCCGGCATTCGGCAAACCTCTGCGGGAGTGCAGAAGACTTCAGGCCAACCCAGGGAGTGAGAGGAGGCCCTTAGGTGGGTTCCTGAGTTGCAGGCTGCCGTGGATGGGGAGCATCTGAGACATGGCGCCGGCTGCAGCACACTGTGCAAAGCATGAAGCAAAGTCAGGCCACGGGGCTGGCACTCCCTCTGCAACTGCTTAAAATGTTTCATCCTGCAAGAATGCATGTGCTTGTTATGAAAAATTTAAGCTACTGAGTACATGACTGCTGCTTTCACTAACCATTCCACTACAAGAGGAGGGATTTGACAAGTTGTTAGATTTCAAAGTCCAGTCCTTACGACCCGAATCCTCATGTAAATCTAATTCTAATGTTTCTATAGACACAAGCCAAATGGGCGATAATGCTGGGGCCATCTGAATTTCCTCATATAGTCTGCCCACCAACCCTGTAGTGGTGTTAAACAAAGCAGGTGATATCTAGTAGCAAGTGAAACCAAGATTCAAACCATTTTAGTATTCACTGCATAGCACTGGTCTCTGATGATGACCCTGAAGAATTTGAGGTGACATTCACATAAATGGTTAGAGATTAGCAAGACATTTCCCAGTGTCCCTGTTGGAAGTGTTGGAGCCATGCATTTGAAGATAATTTTGAACACAGCATCTTCTTGCCATTAGTCTTCAAAATTAAAGCAGAGAAAGGAAAATGATTAAAAAGAGCTGTACTTGTGAGCATCACCTCTTAAGCAATGGAGGTATTCTCCGGTCAGTAGGGGGCAGCAAAGCTTAGATTTATTGGCCACCCATGAAACTCTGGATGGTCCCTGGATCCTGTAATTGCTGGGCAGAGCAGTAGCTGCAGAAGGGTACAGTGACCGTTCCGGCTGAACAAAAGGGGAGCAGTTTCTCTTGCACTGCTTACCTTCCTCCCAGTGAAGAAGCACTTTGCCTGAGCCAGGCCTGGAGGCAGAGGGATGGCGCTGATGGGAGACGTGCCTGTGGAGTGTGTGGTCCTAAAGTTGCTGCCTTCCAAGCCTTCGTAGGCTGGTGCATAAGGAACTTGGGGAATGCTTGTCAGATGGAAGGAAAACTAGGGAGGAGCAGAAATCAGTGTAGTTGAGATAGTCCTGGGGAAGAAGAGCAGTCAGTTCCCTCCAAAAATGCTACACCACCACAAGGGCTTGGGCCACAAATCCAGAGGGGATTTTGGCTCATTGGTGAACTGAGCACCTCTGGAGGCTGAGATATCCCCAAAATTTCAAATAAGTGTAGTCTAAATAGTGGAGGATAGTCAATGAAACATGCCATATAATTGCTTAGGGCAGCACCTGGCAAACAGTGAAGGGAATGCTTAGTCAATGGCAGGTGCTATCGTCGCTTCTCATAGAGGTGCTAGGGTGCTTTCTTTTCCAGTCAGATTTTATTGACACAGCTTTTGGTGAGGGTACGTGTAAGGAGGGGTAGGAGAAGCACAGACTGGGTTGCTGGGTCATACTTCTAGGGGTGCCATAATTCTAGGGTCCCCTACTGCTAGTGTGCTGTACTTCTAGGGGTACCATACTCCTAGGGTCCTCTACTTCTAGGGGTGCCACTGTGAATGTGTGGTTACTGTTTTTGTTAATTAGCATCAAGGACATGGTACTGAAAAATCTCTAAAACCTCTGCCTGCAGCAAGGACCTGCGGGCAAGAAGCCCCCTGAGAGGGGTGCTTGTTGGTCCTGGCCTGAGAGCGACCCCTCCCCTGCTTGCCTGTCCACCTGCACTCCCTGCTGCCTACCCCTTCTGAAAGCTGCACCATCCTTGTCCTCCCTTTTTGCCGCCTGCACATCAATGGGCTCGGCCTCAGGGCCACCACAGATGCTCTTCCCTCTGCCTGGAATGACCAACTGTTCCCCAGATTTCACAAGTCTGGCTCCTCATTATCATTTATGTTTCAAGCCGGTCTTCCTAGAGCCCCCCTGATTAAAGTATTCCCAAGTCCAGTTTTGTTCCCCTTTTCCTTTTTACTGATACACACACACACATTCGAGGCTTTAGAATTAAGTGAATTTTCGACAAAAGGAACGCACCTCTTGAACCAGCATTTGACTCAAGAAACAGCAGAGCGCTGCGGAACAGCTCAGTTTTCCCAGATATTACTTGGCTGGATCCCATTCGTGCCGCTGCACACCCGCACCTGCCAGTACCGTGAGCGGTGATCCTCATGATGACCGAGGCGCTGAAAATTGATTCGTTGCACGTTGACACGATGCTGCTGCGGACACACTGAGTTAATATACGATGGCAATGAATTCCACCTTTTTCTTCCACTAGTGTTCCGCGGCTCCTGGAGGGTTTCAGATGCAGCGCGCGGGTGGCCTGCACTTCTTCCAGACAGCCCGCTTGGGACCCTCCGCGAGCTCAAGGGCAAGGGCAAGCCGGCGCAGGCCCCCAGTCCAGCAGACGCTGCTCCTCGCGTCCCAAGTGGGCGCTCCAGGGACCCGCAGGGAGACGGGAGGGCACGGTCCCATCCCCAGCCCGGCTGTGCCTTCGGCCCTGCGCCCCTGGCCCTGCGCCCCAGCCCTGCGCTCCCCGCCCAGCTTTGTGACGCGAGGCCGCGGTTCCCCGGCAACTGCCGAACGCGGGCGCCTGGCAGCCAGGCGGACTCGGGCGGGGCCCCCGGCCGGGTGGGACCGACCTGGCCTGGGCGGAGAAGCTGGATGGGGGCGGCCTGGGGGACGAGGAGATCGCCGCCGCCACGCTGCGGGGCAAGCCCCGGCCGGCGCCCCACCTGGGCGCTGTCCGCCTTCAGCTACGTCCCGCCGCGGCGCCTGGACCCCAAGGAGCTCAGCTACTTCTCCTGCCAGGCCAGGGTGAGACCGGAGGGGCGGCATCGAGCGGCGGGGGGTGAGGCGGGGCTGGGGGCAGGGCTCCCCTGCCAGGGAGCGGCTGGGGCGGGGCTGTGCCACCCGGAGCGGGGACTGGACACCCAGCGGCACCGCGTGGAAGGGGTCTGGGCACCAGGCAGGGGGTGTGGGCGGGGCCCGGGCAGGTGGGGGATGCTTCTGTGGGGGTGGGAGCAGGACATCATACTGGGAAAGGCCTACCAGGAAGGTCAAGCGACGGGAGGGGGGCGGGGATTGCTCCCCAGGGAGGAAGACTCCATGGGGCGCCCGGGAGTGGAGGGGGCAGGGGCTGCTCCGCGGGGTCGTTGGGACAATCACCTGGACCCTGAAGAGCAGAGCTTCTATTACTGAGAGACACAGATGCACCCCTCCCCCCCCAGAGCTGGAGGGGCCCCGCGGCAATCCGGGGGTGCTCGAAGAGTCTAGAAAGGGAGCCCCGAGGCTATCCAGTGTGCAGAATGCAGCCCCCTGAGCAGTATGTGCCGTGGTTCCTGGGGCTATGAATAAGCAGCCAGGCTGATGGACGGTCCTGGGTCCCGGGAACCCTCGGGCCGCCTTCCCACCCACCAAGAACCAGGAATAGGTCTGCACCGTCTGGCCCGGCCCCTCTGGGAAGATGTGCGTGGTGGGAAGAGCTCTGGGGTCTAAGCACCGGAAGCACCCAAGAGAGGGCAGAAGGAAGGAAGAGAAGGGTGTTCAGAGTTGTCCAGGTGACACCCATTCCTTTCTTTTCAACATTGTTTCTGTCTGTCCCAAGGGCATTCCTCAAGGCATCTCATTAGATAAAAGCCTTGTTTGAGGACCCTCAGCCTGGCGGACAGCTGGGCACCTGGGCTATCCCTCAGCCCTCCTGGAGGGATGGTAGTGCCAGAAGAGGGACATCTCATTTTTCTCAGGCTGCTGTCACAAGTGCCATGAACTAGGTGGCTAAAAACACCAGGAACCGCTCTCTCAGCCCTGCAGGCTGAAGCCTCAAGTGCGTGGGCCGTTCTGGTGGGTCAGTCCTGGCCGCTGGGTCACCTGTCCCTTTGCCAGCAAGTTTCAGTGCCTCCTCAGTCACCCTATGGCCTGCTCTGTCTCTCTTCACATGGTGCACTCCCCTTCTATCTGTGCCCACACCCCCCTTCTAAAGACACCAGCCATCCTGGACTAAAGGTCCACCCACTGCAGTCGGCCTCATTCAGTTTAAATGATTCTGCTTGCAGTAATGCTTTTGCAAAAAGTTCTTGTTCCCAGGTACCTGGGATTAGGACTTCAAGGTATCTTTTTGGGGCACACAGCTCAACCCATAACGTGGAACACAGATTCCCTTGGAAAGGAAGTTAATGGTGTGGAAAATAATTCCAAAAAATGCCTCCTTCCTCTTCTCCTAGTCACCCAGTATTAGTGGTGCCCAGGTGAGTCCCCAGTTCCTGTCAACTCTCGCTGGAGTACTAGTGGGAGGCCTCTTGAGTCTCATGAGCTTCACTTCACACATAGAAGTGTAGTTTCCAGTTGAAGCAACTATGGCCCTCAGTCTGACCCCCGGGATGTCTCTTGAATCCGAGGTACCCCTCTGCCTGGCTTCTAGCATGTGGAAGGACTGAATGGAGGAAGTAAGGAAGGAAGGGGACTTCTGGGGCCATCTGACAAGGTACCTGTCTCTGCTGGCCATTGAAACGGAGAGGGGTGGAACGGAAGGGTTCCCGACCTTCTGCCAACACACACTTCATGTATTTTCTTCCTGTAAGCAATAGGTTTTGAACAACTGTAAATAGTTTCACTTATTAAATGGGGTTTACATTTTGAGTCTATGGTACCTATGATACTGCCAGTGAGTTGATGGCCATCATGTGATAATAGTGAAAAAGCCAGGACTCTTGGTGTCTGAAGTTGTTCAATGCTTCTTTATTGAGAGAATATAAAATTCATCTGGATTTTCAGAATAACAAAGAGAGTTCATGCTACACCATTTTGTTTGTACCTTTGAGGAGTCCCTTTCCATAGCACCCTAAGGTGGATTGTAGATTGCTCATTGATAGGGTGTCACTGATGGAAAGTACTGTTGAGGACTGCACAGTGGGGCTTGTGGTTTCTGAAGCTCGAATGTGGTGAAGAGCAGAGCAGAACCCCTGCCCCCTGTGGGCCAGGCCCAAGACGAAGAAGGGCAGAGTGAGCCTGAAGACTCAGTATCTCCTTCTTGAATTTGCCGGTCTGATAAGCAGTCCCACCTTCCAGGGCTGACTGAACAAGGGCCAGAGAGGGGCCTGGAGGTAGGAAGTGACTGGGGCTCTGCCCCTTGGAGGAAAATCAAGCATGAGCCATAAGCACACCTTTCTATATGACACTGTTGGCACACTAAGGCCTGTGGGCCAAATCTGGCCCCCAGCCAGTTTTGATAAAGTTTTATTAGAACATAGCCACACCCATTCATTTCTCTATCCTCCCTGTGTAGGATGTCGTGGTTGAGTGATAGTGACAGAGCCCCTGGGACAGGAGAGTTCCCACCTGGCCCTTCACAGAGAAAGTCGCTGACTCCTGCTCTAATGCCTTACTGCCGCCTGGAAAATGGGAATTGTCTTTAGAATACATTCATTCAAATGGGATTTTATGTGTTTAAAGCATTTCATGGCCGTTTTGATTAGCTGGGGTTACAGGCAAATTCAAGTCCTGGAGCTTTGTGTATGCCAAAAGGAAATTATGCAACTGAAATAAATATTAATTAAAATCTAAAGAAAGGAGCCTTAAAAGCAACAAGAACAGCAAAAGGCATTTCAAAGTCCATTTGTACCAATGTTCACACCATGGTATTCGGATTATGGGCACTGGTATTTGATCAACTCCAGGGCTCCAGGCACAGTTTCTCCAACCTTGGGATCATTGATCATAAAGAGGGTGAATTCTGTACTACAGGTTTGCTGAAGGACCAAACTGCCCCAAAATTCATTGCAGGTACGTTCAGCCCCTAACAAAGCTGATCAAATTACTTCCTAAGTCAATTTCCTTGGAGCACAGTTAACATTAGTCAGTGTGTTGGTTAGCATCCCAGGCTGAGGAGTCCCGGGTGGAAGTATCAGCGCTACGGTGACTAGCTATGGAGCCTTCACAAGTCACAGCCTCTCTGTCTCACTTTGCCGTTCTAGGACAGATCAAACAGAACCGACCTCATGGACCACTTATGAGAATGAATGTAATTAGCATGCATACAGTGGCTCACAGTAAGCCCCGGGTCGGTGGAGCTCTAATTACTGTTTGGTTTTTCATTTTTAATCTTTTAATTATCTTTTTTTAAAGTTAATAGATCACACAAAAAGTTACATTAAAAAACATAAGAGGTTCCCATATACTCCACACCCCACTCCCATCAATTTTTTAGTCGTATTTTTTAAAGATACATAGATCACAAAAAATGTTACATTCAAAAAATATAAGTGGTTCCCATATACCCCCACCCCCCTCACTCCACTCCTCCCACATCATCAAACTCTTTCATTAGTGTGGCACATTCATTCTATTTGGTGAATACATTTTGGAGCACTGCTGCACCACATAGACTAATTGGCTTTGGCTAGTGATGGTCAGTACCCTTTTGCTAAGGCCTGGGTCCACAGGGCCAAGCCTTTCCTTCCTGATCTGATCACTGTCAGAGAGGCACATGATAGAACCTTCAACCTGGGGGCTTAAATAAGCAGTTCTGGGGCATTGTCAGACTAGCCCTGGCAAACTGAGACAGTGGCTAAAAGTAAAGATAGACGTCCCATGCCAAGGGGTGTGTGTGTGTGTGTGTGTGTTTGTGTGGCAGGGAGGCTCTGCTCAGTCCAGTCTCAGGAACCCAGGTGGAGCGAGGGTCACCAGTCAGGCTGTTGTCCTTTCAGTGTGAAGTCTTTGGAGCTCCTGGCCATGGGTGCTTACATGCTTCTGCCTGAAGAGTCACACATGGCTCCTTGATCACATGCAAGCACCTAGCAGAGGAGCAGGGACGGTTACTCCTGTGGGTGGCCGGGAGTGCAGGAGAATTGGCTATTGGTGCCATCTACCACTCAGCTGATCCTCAAGTGCCTTCCAGGGTTGGGTCTCTGGCTCCATTTCCCACTGCTGGAAAGCCCTTGCTTCTCCTACCAAGTGCCCTTTCTCAGCCAGCAGCTCTATCTGCAGTACCAAGGTCTCCTCCACTGTCACGTCCATTTCCTACCCCCAGCACCACCAACATCAGCAGCCCTCCTTCTGTATCACCCTGCACTTTGTTCACACCTCAGCTATTTCCTGAGGGAAAACTGATGGTACACAACAAGGGCCAAACCAGTATCAGGAAACACTGAATTTCAACAATACTCAAAACACAAAGGGCCAAATGGATATCAAGAGAGAAAGGTAAATGGAGTTTGTTTTGTTTTGTGTTTTTATTTTTTTAATTCATTTTTTAAAATATTACATTAAAAAAATATGAGGTCTGCATG
This sequence comes from Dasypus novemcinctus, assembly GCF_030445035.2. Classification (NCBI taxonomy): domain Eukaryota; kingdom Metazoa; phylum Chordata; class Mammalia; order Cingulata; family Dasypodidae; genus Dasypus; species Dasypus novemcinctus. Next base: position 23,428,550 of record NC_080694.1, read on the forward strand.
TACCCCCCATCCCCCTAACCCCACTACTCCCCCCATAGCAACACTCTCCTCCATCATCATGACACATTCATTGCATTTGTTGAATACATCTCTGAGCATCGCTGCACCTCATGGTCAATGGTCCACATCATAGCCCACACTCTCCCACGTTTCATCCAGTGGGCCATGGGAAGATCTACAATGTCCAGTAATTGTCCCTGCAGCACCACCCAGGACAACTCCAAGTCCCCAAAAACGCCTCCACATCTCTTCTCTTACTCCCATTCCCTACACCCAGCAGCCAACCATGTCCACTTTTTCCATACCAATGCCACATTTTCTTTGAATACTAACCACAATAGTTCATGAATAGAATATCAGTAAATCCACTCTAATCCATGTTCTATCCCTCCATCCTGTGGACCTTAGATTGGTTGTGTCCATTCCACATCTATGTCAACAGGGGGCACAGATTCCACATGGATGCTGGATGCATTCCTCCTGCTTTCAGTTGTAGGCATTCTAGGCTCCATGATATGGTGATTGACCTTCTTCATCTCCATGTTATCTGAGTGGGGTAAGTCCAATAAACCAGAGTGTAGGAGCTGAAGTCTGTTGAGGCTCAGGGCCTGACTATCACGTGGTCAGTCCAGAGATTCAGATGCCCTAGAAATATCTTAAACCCCAGCACCAACTACAATTCTGATAAAGTAACAGGAAAGGCTTGTGAAAAGAGATCACATCTGAGTCCAGCTCTATCACACAGAAACACAAACTCCAAAGAAGGGCCAACTGACATGGCACTGAACTCCATCTGCCATGACCATAAGACCTGTGGGTCTCTGTAGCCCTCAGAAGAACCAATACCTGGGGTTGTATCTACTTTATCTGTCTCTGAGAGTCTGCTCAGGTGTGCATAATGGCAAACCCTCTGATAACCTCTAGGCTCTTTTTTAGAGACTCATAGCCATATAAACTCATTTGTCCTTTCCATTTCCCCTTGATTTAGGCCAAAAAGCATTTTTAACTCCTGTTATTATATGTAGACAGGGATATTCTGCTGGTCCGAGTTGAACCATTTATTCAAGGTCATTGTCTAGTTATGTCATCAGCTGGTACTCAGTAGTGATCCCTCAGCACCAGGGAGGCTCATCCCCAGGAGTCATGTCCCATGCTGGGGGTGGGGGTGGGGTGGGGAAGGCAATGCATTTACATGCTGAGTTTGGCTTCGAGACTTGCCATATTTGAGCAACACAGAGGCTCTCAGGAGGTAACTCTTAGGCACACTACTGCTTTAGGCCTTGCTCTTATTTCAGGTGCACAGACTCACAAGCATAGTCATTAGTATCAGGGGCTCATTGTTGGAACTTCATTCCTTTTTCGTCTTTGCCGTTGCACTTGGGGGATTGTTGCTGTTCCCTTAGGGACTGTGATAGAGCTCCCTGGTTAGGAATTCAGCACTCCCTCAGTTGTTATTTTTAATTGTTTCCACTAAGAAAATATCCAAACATATATGCCCTGTAGAACTCCCTGTCAACCATATGTCCCCTGTCAATAACATACCACACCAGTATTCCTCTGCTGCCATTGTTGAACTACTCTGTGATCAAAAACTTCCTGAAAAGTGAAGGCCAATATATTGCCAGGTTCCCTTAATAGTAAAATGGAATATAGCGATGAGTTTAAAGGTTAGGTATAGAGTAGATACTAATTTGGAAAAATTCAACATCCTATCTTTTTCTTTTCTTTTTTCTAATTATTAAGCTTACCTTTACAAGAGTTTTAGATCACAGTAATTCATATATACAATATACAGTACTCCCACATATCCAACAGAAAACCTTTTCCCTTCCACAGCAATAATCTTTTAACATAGTCATACCATATTTACTGAAACTGATGTATAGACATTGAGACAATAGCTTTCAAACAAGGTAACATTTGTGTTTACATTGTGGTTTATACTTTAGGCTATACGATTTTCTAAATTTATAGTTATCTTATGTTTTACATTATGATTTACATTTTAGGCTATCAGCCCCTATGTATTTTTGGTGTCATTTTACATGTCTTATATCCATCCTTGCGTACTCTTATGAAACACTTCTATTGCCCTCACAGTTATGTTGGTTCCATCTATTCAATACCTATTTCCCCCTCCCCTTAGGGCCTACAGTGACAGTCCATCTTCATTTCTTGAAGAGCCATGTTCAGAGATACTTGCAACAGTGTTGAGGGCTTGACATGCTCAACTGCCCTAATGCCCTGGGAGCCACCATTTCTCTTGAGAGATACAGTTCCCTCTATTTGATGGCATCAGTCCTCCCCAGGATGTGGGTATACCTTCACTCTCATTATATGGGTCTCTACCCAGTGATATAAACCTCTCTGGCAAAATGAGAATTCACATATTCCCTAGGAGTCTGTCCTGCATCAGATTATCCCCTTTAAGGAAGTTAAACAGGTAACTTTCCTTATTATATTTTTGAAAAGGTTTTCTCAGCATTATACTCTCAACCAAATACCTGACAATCTTCTATCTTCGTATGTTGCCCCAAACTCCCCCCAATTTCTTGGCAATAATACCCATTTGCCTATCCCTAGCCCCCCTAAAGCCCACAAAGCCCCACCCAAAGGTAACCCTATGCCCCAATTTTATCCCTTCTGGGTACACATATTTACCTCCAGCTTATCAAAGATTTCACCCATGTAGATGTCAGCTTATATCCTTCCTCTACACCACGATTTCCTGTAAGCCTATCATCCAGTCTCTAGCTCTCTAAGGCACCTTGTATTTACTTATTTCATATCATTAATGTCATGTAGTATTTGTCCTTCAATGCCTGGGTTTCTTCACACAATATAAGGTTCTCAAGATTCATCCATGTTATCACATGTGTTTGTAGTGTATTTGTTCTTAAAGCCAAGTAGTATTCCATTGTATGCATATACCACATTTTCTTGATCCATTCATCTGTTGATGGGCACTTGGGTTGATTCCAACTTTTGGCAATAGTGAACAATGCTGCTATGAACATTGGTGTGCATCTATCAGTTTGTGTCCTTCTTTTCAGTTCTGCTGCGTATATACCCAGCAGCGGAATTGCTGAGTCATATGGCAAATCTATGGTTAGTTTTTTGAGAAACTGCCAAACTGTCCTCCAGAATGGTTGGTTCCTTATGCATTTCCACCAGCAGTGGATGACTGTTCCCATTCCTCCACATCCTCTCCAGCATTTGTACTCTTCTGTTTTTTTCATAGCTGCCAATTTTACGGGAGTAAGATGGGATCTCATTGTAGTTTTTATTTGCATTTCCCTGATAGCTAGAGATTTGGAGCATTTTTTCATGTCCTTTTTATCCATTTGTATTTCTTCTTTGGAGAAGTGTCTGTTTAAACCTTTCCCCCATTTTTAAAATGGGTTGTTTATCTTTTTATTTTCAAGATATAGGATTTCTTTATATATGCAAGTTATAAGTCTCCTATCTGATATATGTTTACCAAATATTTTCTCCCATTGTGTAGGCTCCCTTTTTACTTTCTTGACAAACTCCTTTGAGGTCCAGAAGGCTTTAATTTTCAGGAAGTCCCATTATCTATTTGTTCTTTTGCTGTGCGTGCTTTTGGTGTGAAGTTCATGAAGCCATTTCCTATTACTTGACTCTTATATTTAGGTCTTTGATGCATCTTGAGTTGATCTTTGTATAAGGTGTGAGATGGTAATCCTCTTTCATTCTTTTACATATGGATATCCAGTTCTCCAGGCACCATTTGTTGAATAGGCCATTCTCTCCCTGTTGAGAGTGTATGGTGGCTTTATCAAATATTATATGGCTATATATATGAGAATCTATGTCAGAACTCTCAGTTTGGTTCCATTGGTCTGTGTGTCTCTCCTTATGCCAATACCATGCTGTTTTCACTACTGTAGCTGTGTAGTATGTTTTGAAGTCAGGTAGTGTGATTCCTCCAATTATATTTTTCTTTTTCAATATGTCTTTGGGGGGAAACGGACTTTGGCCCAGTGGTTAGGGCGTCCGTCTACCACATGGGAGGTCTGTGGTTCAAGCCCCGGGCCTCCTTGACCCGTGTGGAGCTGGCCCATGCACAGTGCTGATGCGCGCAAGGAGTGCCATGCCACACAGGGGTGTCCCCCGCGTAAGGGAGCCCCACGCACAAGGAGTGCACCCATAAGGAGAGCCGCCCAGCACGAAGGAGGGAGCAGCCTGTCCTGTCGAGGAATGGCGCCGCCCACACTTCCCGTGCCGCTGACGACAGCAGAAGCGGACAAAGAAACAAGACACAGCAAAAAGACACAGAAAACTGACAACCGGGGGAGGGGAGGGGAATTAAATATATAAATAATAAATCTTTAAAAAAAAAATGTCTTTGGCTATTCCGGGTCTCTTTCCTTTCCAAATAAATTTCACAATTACTTTTTTCTAGTTCCTTAAAGAATGCTGTGTTGATTTTTATTGGGATTGCATTGAATGTGTAGATCAGTTTTGGTAGGATAGACATCTTAATAATATTTAGTCTTCCTATCCATGAACAGGGAATATTCTTCCATTTATTTAGGTCTTCTTTGATTTCCTTGAACAATCTTGTGTAGTTCTGTGTGTATAAGTTCTTTACTCTTTAGTTAAGTTTATTCCTAGGTATTTGATTTTTTTATTGACTATTGTAAATGGTATTTGTTTCTTGATTTCCTCCTGAGCTTGCTCATTATTGTTGTACAGAAATGCTACTGATTTTTGCGCATTGATATTATAACCTGCGACTTTACTAAACTCATGAGTTCTAGAAGCTTTCTTGGAGACCTCTCAGGGTTTTCTATGTATAGGATCATGTCATCTGCAATAATGAAATTCTGACTTCCTCGTTTCCAATTTGAATGCCTTTTATATTTGGTTCTTGCCTCAGTCCTTGAGCAAATACTTCTAAGACAATGTTTAATAGAAGACGTGATAGTGGACATCCTTGTCTTGTTCCTGATCTTAGAGGAAGAATTTTAGGATTTCACCATTGTAAACGATGTTGGATGTAGGTTTTTCATATATACTCTTTATCATGTTCAAAAAATTTCCTTGTATTCCAATCTTTTGCAGTGTTTTTATCATGAAAGGGTGCTGTATTTTGTCAAATGCTTTTCCTGCATCTATAAATATAATCACGTCATTTTTTTTCATTCAATCTGTTTAGACGGTGTATTACTTTCATTGATTTTCTTATGTTGAACCATCCTTGCATACCTGGAATGAATCCCAATTGGTCATGGTGTATAATTCGTTTAATGTGTTGTTGAATATGGTTAGCAAGTATTTGTTAGGTATTTTTGAGTCTAAGTTCATTAGAGAAATTGGTCTGTAATTTTCCTTTCTTGTGGTGTCTTTGTTTGGCTTTGGTACTAGGGTATTGTTGGCATCATAGAATGAGTTTGAAAATGTTCCTTCTGTTTCAGTTTTTTGGAAGAGTTTTAGCAAGATTGGTGTTAGTTCTTTCTGAAATGTTTTGTAGAATTCACCTGTGAAGCCATCTGGCCCTGGGCTCTTTTTTAGTTGGGAGGTTTTTAAAGACTGATTCTATCTCTTTACTTGTGATTGGTTTGTTGAGATCAATAATTTCTTCTTTTGTCAGTATAGGCTGCTTATGTGTTTCTATGAATTTTTCCATTTCCTCTGAATTGTCATTTTTGTTGCAACATACTTTTTCAAAGTATCCTCTTATGATAGTCTTTATTTCTGTGGGGTCAAGGGTGATATCTCCTTTCTCATTTCTTATTTTGTATATTTGCATATTTTCTATTTTTTCTTTGTTAGTGTAGCTAAGGGTTTGTCATTTTTATTCATCTTCTCAAAGAACCAGCTCTTGGTCTTGTTTATCTATTCAAGTGCTTTCTTATTTTCTATTTCATTTAGTTCTGCTCTTATCTTTGTTCTTTCTTTCTTTCTTTCTTCTTCCTATGGGGTTACTTTGTTGTTTTTTTCCTAATTCCTCCAAATGTGCAGTTAGTTCTTTAATTATTGCTCTTTTTTTTTTTTGATGTATGAATTTATGGCTATAAATTTCCCTGTCTGTACTGCTTTTGCTGCATCCCATAAATTTTGGTATGTTTTGTTATCATTATCATTAGTTTCAAGGTAGATATTAAGTTCTTTTGAGATTTCCTCTTTTACCCACTGTTTTTCTAAGAGTGTGCTGTTTAAATTCCATATCTTGGTGTGAAATCTGGGCCTCTGGCCCTTGCAGATTTCCAGCTTCACTCCACTGTGGTCCGAGGTATTATTTTGTATGATTTCAATCTTTCTGAATTCATTAAGCCTTTCTTTGTGGCCTAGCATATGGTCTGCCTTGGAGAATGATCCATGTACCCTTGAGAAAAATGTATATCCTGCTGTATTCTGGTGTAATGATCTGTATATGTCTATTAGATCCAGCTCCTCTAATATACTGTTCAAATATTTTGTTTCTTTAGTGATTCTGTTTTGAAATGTTCTGTCCAAAGTTGATAGTGGTGTATTAAAATCTCCCATTATACAGATGGGGCTCACTGCCATGTCAGATGGCCCTTCTTTGGAGTTGGTGTTTCTGCATGATGGAACTGGATTCAGAGGGGATGTCTTTTCACAAGACTCGCATGCTACTTTACTGGAATTGTAGTTGGTGCTGGGGTTTGAAATATATTTGGGGGATTTGAATCTCTGGACTGACAATATGATAGCCAGGCCCTGAGCCTCAACAGACTTCAACTCCTACACTCTGATTTATTGGACTTACCCCACTCAGCTAACATGGAGTTGAAGAAGGTCAACCACCACACCATGGAGCCTAGAGTGTCTACAACTGAAAGAAGGAGGAGTGCATCCAGTATCCATGTGGAATCCAAGCCCCCACTTGACATAGATGTGCAATGGACACAACCAATCCAATGTCCACAGAGAAAATGTGACATGGGCGTGGGAAGGGTGACCATGGTCGCTGCTGGGTGCGGGAAATGGGAGGAAGAGATGAGATGGGGAGGTGTTTTCGGGACGTGGAGTTGTCCTGGGTGGTTCTTCATGGACAATTACGGGACATTGTAGATCCCCCCAGGGCCCACTGGATGGAACGTGGGAGAGTGTGGGCTATGATGTGGACCATTGACTATGGGGCCCAGTGATGCTCAGGGATGTACTTACCAGGTGCAATGGATGTGTCATGATGATGGGAGAGAGTGTTGCTGTGGGGGGAGTAGGGGGTGGGGGCGGTGGGGTTGAATGGGACCTCAAATTTTTTGAATTAATATTAAAAAAAAAAAAGTCTCCCATTATAGTCGTAGAGGCATCTATTCTTTCCCTTAGTTTTTCCAGTGTTCGCCTCACGTATTTGGAGGCGCCCTAGTTAGGAGCATAAATATTTATGATTGTTCATTCTTCTTGAGAGAGTGTCCCTTTCACTAATATGTAGTATCCTTCTTTGTCTCTCACAATTGTTTTGCAATTAAAGTCCATTTTGTCTGATAAAAATATAGCTACTGCTGCTTTTTTTGTTTTGTTTTTGTTATTGTTTGCTTGTAAGATTGTTTTCCAACTATTCACTTTCAGCCTCCATGAATCCCTGGGTCTAAGATGTGTTTCTTGTAGACAGCATATAGATGGGTCATATTTCCTTATCCAATGTCTCAGTCTGAATCTTTTGATAGGTGAGCTTAATCCATTGACATTCAGTGTTATTATTTTCAAGGAATTATTTATGTGAGCCATATTTTGATTGGACTTGTGTTTGTCATATTTTGTCTGTTTTTTTCCTTCTCTTTTTGTCTTTTTTGTTGCTCTTACACTCTCCTCAAACTCTGTCTCTCCTGTATTTTCCTTTCTTCCTGCAGAGCTCCCTTTAGTATTTCTTGAAGGGGAGGTTTCTTGTTGGCATACTCTTTCAATTTCTGTTTATCTGTGAATATTTTGAACTCTCCATCATTTTTGAATGCTAGTTTAGCTTGGTAGAGTATTCTGGGTTGGAATTTTTTCTTTTAGTACGTTGACTATAGCATACCACTGCCTTCTTGCCTCCATGGTTTCAGATGAGAAATCAGCACTTAATCTTATGGACCCTCCTTGTATGTGATCATTTTCTTTTCTCTTAATGCTTTTAGAATTTTCTCTTTGTCTTGAGCATTGGATAATATGACAAGTATATGTCCTGGGGTGGGCCTGTTGGGATTTATGATGTTTGGGGTGCATTGTGCTTCCTGGATATGTACATCTGTCTCTCTCAGTAGATTTGGGAAATTTTCAGCCATTATTTCCTGCAACACCCCTTCTGACCCCTCTCCCTTCTCTACTCCTTCTGGGATGTCTATAATACTTATGTTTGTGCATTTTGCATTGTCATTCAGGTCCCTATGTCCTAGCTGGATTTTTTCTATCTTTTTATCGATGAATTCTAATATCTGTTTGATTTCGGATGTACTGCCTTCCACGTTGCTAATTCTCTCCTCTGCCTCTTCTAATCTGCTATTTGCTGCGGGTGTATTTTTGATTTCTTGAACTGTGGTGTTCATTCCCATCATATCTGTTATCTTTTTGTGTATGTCTGCAATTTCCTCTCCAAGTGCTTTCTTCATATTTTTAAAGTCTTCCTTTACTTCATTAAGTTGGTCTCTAATATATGTTCTGAGATCTTTAATTACTTGTCCAATGTTCTGCCCCTTCCTGGTTTTTAGTTTGTTCATTGGATTCAGCATGTTTTCCTGATTATTCTTTTGGTTTGTACCTTTTTTTTGCTGTCTGGCCATCGTTTTATCTTCATGAGTTTAATCATCCTTAGTTTCTTTGTCTAGTCTAGGGGATTAATTAGTTGATGTTCTTGCATGAGTGTCATATCTTCTCTTTTTGACTTTGTTCTTCTTATTCTAATTTCTTGTTGCTGGATGAGTTCACTTTGAAGGAAAATATTAGGGCCAGGGAAAGGAAATTGTATAAGAAGAGAAAATGTTTAAAGTAGTATTGGTAATAAATGTTAACAGAGCAACAATATGAGATCTGGGAGAATGGATATTAGATTCATGTAAGTTGTGTAGAGTTATAGCAGTAATTAAAGTATCTGTAATGAGACAGTCAACTGATTATGGGGAGAATATAGTATGAATTAAAAGGCCAGTGTTTTCATGAGAGAGGAAAGAGAAATGAAAGACAATAGTATCAAGAGTGGATAAAAGACAGAAAACAGAACAAAGGTATTAGAAAATAAAATTTAGACAATTTGGGGACCAAAGAAATGGAGGTGGAATGTAAGAAAAACAGTAGATGGTGGAGGATAGAAAATTGTGGGGGAAAGAGGTTAGTGTAGGTGACCAAAATCAATTCACACAGAACTGAGTAAATGGAGGATGAGGAAACACAGCAAATGTGAGGCACTCCCTGCAGCACCTATTGTATAAATAAAATAATATAAAATAGGAAGAAAAAGAGAGAAAAGAATAAAAAGAGAAGGAAAAAAGGGGGTGGGCAAAGAAAAGAGAGGGAAACAAGCAAGAAAAAGAAAAGAAGAAAGAAAAAAAAAACCCAATAAACAAAAAAGGACCTTGGGGGATACAATGGGAGAAAAGACCAGGAGATAATGCAATATTAGCAACCAAGACAGTTAAAAAAAAGAAAAAAGGAAAAAAAAAAACACAAACGCCAAGGGCTAGAACAGTCAAGGACCTTGATGGCCCTCAGGGCATGGAGGATTCAGGGATAGGAAGTCTGTGATATTGCAGACTCAAGAGGTGTGAGTCTCTGGGGTGTGAGCCACCAGGGTTTAGGGGGCACAGACCTGGGAACCAGGAATCCAGTTAACAGGGAGCCTGGGAGCACCACAGTGCAACACAGCCTTCAGGGATCCCCACAGCTGGGCACCAGCCCTATGGGGAGGGTTCACGCCCACAAACTCTGACCTCTATGTCAGAAACCCAAAATTCCCCCTCTCACAAGAGTCTCTTCTGTCACTGTCTCACCAAGTCAACTTCAGGACACCTCCTGCCCTGCAAGCCCCTGAAACAGCCTGCTGGGGATGCCACTGTACTATAGACAATTCAGGGACTGCCGCAGATGGGCCGCCAGCCCTACGAGAAGGGGCTCTAGCCAGAAGCTCTGAGCTCCATCTCAGAAATCCAAAATTCCACATCTCGCAAAAATCTCCGTCTTTGTCTAATTGGCTTCCAGACACCTCCCATCCTGCAAGCCCCTGAAACAGCTGGGGGCACCGCTGTACTACAAGCAGTTTGGGGATGTGGTAGATGGGCTGTCTGCTCTAGTGGGAGGGGCTCTACCTGGAAGCTCTGATCTCTGTGTCAGAAACCAAAAATTCCACGTCTCGCAAGAATGCCTCCATCTCTGTCTCACCAAATCGACTTCCAGACACCTCCCACCCTGCAAGCCCCCGAATAGCCCACTCAGGTCTTGGGAATTCCCTGGTTCAGCAAAGTCTCCAGGACTGCCCACCCCAGGGGGAAGCTTCGTATGAGCAGCTCCAATCTCCATGAAAGAGACCCAAAATTCTACATTATACATGAATCTTCTTTTTCACCGTGCCACTAATTTGATATCCAGACACCTCCTGCCCTGCAAATGCCTGAAACAGCCCAGTCCAGCAAAATTCCAATGCTATTCAGCTGCTTCTTTGCAGGAGAGGTTATAAGGTGCACTCACTCAGACGCTGTCTTGCCTGAGTATTGCCTTGCTTTGTGTTTTAAAACAAAATCCTTTGTGAAACAAGAACTCCCTTGACAAATGGTAATAATGAAATACCAATAAACCCAGAAGCTCCGTTTTGTGGTAGCATCTAAATTTGGATCAGTTTTATTAATGACATTCTGCTTCAATCCATAAAGTAGTCAAAGAAAAAAAAAGAGGAAAGAAGAAAAATTGATGACACAAATCAAGGAAAAGCAGATTTTTCAGTTTGATTAGTTGTTGGAAATGGATAACCATGTTATTAACTGAGGTTGACTGGTGATGAATATTATTTTCTTTATTTTTCTGTGATAAAAAAATTTCATTTTGTTCTGCAAAAGTTCTGAAGACACGAAATCCCCACAAAGAAGAGCTGTCTAAGATTCTGATAACATCCACCAGCATTCTTAAGGAAGGTTATTCTGAGCTATGATAGGCTCCTGGAAACTAATCCAGGGTTTGGGAGGCAGGCATTGCTGCTTTCTTATCAATCGTACATTAAAGAGAGTTTTAGAACTAATTAGAAGGAGAAGAAATGGGCATTTTTCTGTCGTGTTGCATATCATACTCTATTATGCTGATTTTCTCCAGCTTAGGGAACAAAATAAAGTGCCATTTGCTCTCACATTCAGTGTAGGGTGATTGCATGTTCTGTTCTTGAGTCCCTTCTTCCCCTTTAGGATCTTCCCCTCAGAATAAGAACCTTAGGGACTTACTCAGCCCAGAAGGATCAGAGGAAAGCACAAGCCCAGCCTCTTCCATGAGGATCTTCCCTTTCCCTGTTCCCCTGCTGTTAGTGCTGCCCCCAGCTGGCTGACCTACTGCCCTATTCACTTTGGCACCAGGCTTTCAGGTGTGAGAGAGGAAGGTGCCTCCCACCTCTCCACCAGGTGTCTGGAGGCCTGGTCTATGTGTTCTCCAGCCACATATGTGTTCCACGGGTGGGCTGGCCAGGAGTGACTTAAGCCACAGAATGACCAGGAACCCAGCTCCCTTCTAAGTCCTTAATTTACTAGGCATATGGAAGTGGTGAGAGTGATGGAGAGCATGTTATCTTTCTTTCTTGCCAGCTGGCCTCAAGTGGGCTGGGCAGTAACTCTGAACCTCTGGATTCCAGAACTTTGCCTGACAGGAGACCAAGTTCCTTCTTTGGAGAATTGACCTTCCATCATCCCTGGAGTGTGGGTGGGGTGCTTGGGCTTCGTTGGGTTCCTGAAGGGCCTTCTGGTCTAGGGGCTTACCTACAAAGTTTCCTTCTAGAGGACATAACACTGCTAGCTAGAGGTGACTCTCAGCCAATCAACATCCTACGTTATGTATGTTAAAGATAATGTGCTCTCTCCATGGTGCATTACGTTTTTTAAACTGTTGGATTTTATTTGATTTAATTCAAATATCTTTAATTTTTATATAGTGTAGCCATTGGATATTGTTTATGAATTCCAAACATAGATATTGGATTATGTTTGTAAATTGGTCTGTTCCTCTGGGCATGATAGATTGTATTAACTTCATAGGTTTCATTTTTATGTATTAAATTATGATCAGGGGTTTGAATGGCCCATGTCAGTAGGACATTGAGTCTTCACCCCCTTGGTGGGCAGGGACTCAGCAAGAAAAAGACATGGCAAAGGAAGTAGTTGGAGTTTTGATGCTGGAACTTGGGGAAGTAAACACACAGGAGAAGAACACAGAGAAATAGAGATGGCTCCTTAGACATGGCAGAGGCCTGGGAAGAGAGATAACCTGAGGGTCTACAGCTGACCTTGTGGAGAGACCAGAGAAGCCAAGCCCATAAAGTAACAAGTGCCAGACAGAGAGACAAGCCTTATGCCAGTCTACATCTGAGACCAGAAAAAGCTGAGGCCATGGAGTGTGAAGAAGAAGCCTGAATCCTCACAGAGACCAGCAGCCATCTTGCTCCAACATGTGGCAACAGACTTTGGTAAGGGAAGTAACTTACACTTTATGATCATGTGACTGTAAGCTTCTACCCAAAATAAACCCTCTTTGTAAATACCAACAGCTTTCTGGTACTTTGCATCAGTACCCCTTTAGTTGACTAATACATATAGTCAAAGTGGTTGATATTTTTTTGTGATTTCTCCCCATTGCTTTGATGATTAGAAGACCTTTAGAGCTGTTTTTCACCTTTTAAAATCCATCCAGAATTTTCTTTTGTCTACAATGAAGTGGGAAGATACAAGTTTAATTTTAACCTAAAGAGCTATCCAACTTTCACAGTACCAAACACTGAAAACTTTATCACTGGCCATTGTTTGGGCTTCTTGTTAACCTAGGAGTGTAGGAGCCATACTGGAGGTGATGCTTTCCACAGAAGTGAAGGCCACAGTGGACCAGGGCACCCTGTGACCATCCCAGAAGTGGACAAGCTTGAAGGCAGCTGTGGGAGGAAGCTCGGTTATGGTGGGCTGGTCCTGGCTAGCCGTGGGTGGGCGCAGGTGCCCTGAGCCCATGCTGGGAGGTTTTCTGTCCTCCCCATCCTGTAAAGTGACTTGGAGCACAGGTACACCAGGATTTCCAGCAGCCGTGGGACAAGTTCCTTTAGTATGGCACCCCTGGAATTCTCAAGAACTTTAAGACAATACTAAGGATTGCCTTGTTGGCCTTAGCAGGTGGCTGTGGACAACAACCAGGCTGACTTATCTTCACACCGCTCCCAGAATGACCAGGTGTCTTGCACAGGATTGAAGGTGTGTGAAGGGTTTGTAGAGGCTCATTTGAAGCTGCTTTCACCGAGTCTGAGTTCCTGGAGTCAGTGAGCATGGGGGTTACTGGGTTTTGCAACATACTCTGCATATGTGCTGCAATCTCTTCACTGTACTTTCTGCCTTGTGCCTTGCGGTTGGTAGAAATGCTTCCTAGCATTACTACCCAGAGGAAAAAAGTAATGCAAAAACAAACTTAGGTAACCTGGCATCGAGACCTGATACTTCCCAAATCCAGCAAGAACAAGTGTCTGAGTTCACTGTTGGGAGTATCTAAGCAGCCAGAGTGATATACATGGCTAACCAGGAGAGGATTAAAGAACAGCTAGCATATGCATTTCTTCATCTTTTATTAGATAAGGAGGCAGATGTACTTTCCCTTTAAGGACAAGCTGGGGTGAACAAATGGAGATATTAAAAGATGATAGCTGATGGGTGGGGCAAGATGGCATCTGAGTGAATGCACTTCATAATTGCGCCCTCAGAAGAGCAGCTGAGTAGGGTTGGAATCTTGCTGCAGTGGGCTGTTTGGGAACTTGCAAGGCAGGAGGTGTTTGGACATTGATTTGGAGAGACAGAAATCATGCTTGCTAAGGTAGAATTGTAGGTTTCTAGCACCGAGGTCGGAAGTTGTGGAGAGGTGGGACTCTTCCCCCTTAGGCATTCCCTGGACTGTCAGTAGTGTGGTGGCATTCCTAGGCCCTGTGTTCCCCAGAAGCATGGTCTCCAGATCCATGACCCCTAAGCCACCACAGCGGACGTTCCACAGACCTACATACCCTAAGTCTGCAATATCCCAGACTTCTCACTCCCAAATCCAGAGCTCCCTGCAGTAAAAGAATACACTAGCCATTCAGTTTTGGACTGACTCTGTGAGTTGGAGGGTTTGGGTGGGAGGTGCAGAGGGGCAAAATGAGTGCGGGTTCATTTTCAGGTCCTGACCCCCCCTTTTTTTTTTTGAACTTGGAGGAGCATACCAGCTGGCTTGGGGAAAGCTGGGGAAGAAAGGAGAGGCAAATCTGCCGAGAAAGCCCTATTTACCTAAAAATGCTGGGTTAGGAAACTTGGTCTGAAAGAAGGTGGAGTCAGAAAATCAACTGCCCCTCCTGTAGCACACCTAAGGGAGATAGCTGTAAGATATGTTTTGAAAACTTCCATTAGCATATTTGGGGTTCCTGGTGAGGTGGGGGCACTCTGTCTTTGGAAATTAAGACACATTGTTTTCTCTGGTGATTTGGTACACCAAGGACCCACTTGAATCTCCTACTGGACACCTCACACAGCTTCCCTGCTGCCCTGGGAGAGAGGGAAGTGAGAAAGGGAGAAAGGGGGAATGTCAGGCTCCTAAGCATTTTATTTAAATACAGAAAGGATTCCTTGCTTGAAATTTTGGTCTTTTTTATTGGTTTATTTTCTTATTTCTTCCTTCCTCTTTATACCCCCACAGCCCTTTCCTCCTCCTCCTCCTCCTCTTCTTTTTCTTCATCTTCCTGTTTTTCTTGCTTGCATTTCCACCCCCGTTTCCCCCCTTCACTCCCTTTTTTCCTTCTCTTCTTTTTTTAATATTAGGTGTTCCAGGAAGTGATTCACATTTGCTGTGTTTCCTCATCCTCGATTTCCTCTTTTCTGTGTGTACTGATTTTGGCTACTAATGCTAACCCCTTTCCTCTACATCTTTTTATTCATCCATCATTTACTGTTTCTCTTACATTCCACTGCTCTTAATTTAGCCCTCAATTTTCATTTCTAATACCTTTGTGTGGTTTTGTCTTTTATTCGCTCTCCATATTATTGTCTTTTCCTTTCTCTTTCCCACTTTCCTGACCACACTGGTCTTTTAATTCATACTATATTCCTCCCCATATTCAGTTTACTGTCTCATTATAGATACTCCATTTTTCTTACTGTTCTAACTCTACACAGCTTACATGAGTCTAATACCCATTGTCCTAGATCTCAATGGTTCTTCTGCTAACATTTACTATCAATACTACTATTCTACTTTTTTCTTTTCTTACTTGTTTTGTTTTCACTTGCCCTAATATTTTACTTCAAGTGAACTTAGCCAACAGCAAGGAAATAGAATAAGAAGAACAAAGTGGCAAAGAGAAGCCTTAGCACACACGCAAAAACAACTAGTTATCCCTGAGACTAGACAAAGAAGTTAATCAAGCCAGCAAGATAAAATGATGACCAGACAGCAACAAGAAACTACAAGCCAAACCAATAATCAGGAAAACATGACCCAATCCAGTGAACAAACTAAAATTAGGAAGAAGAGCAGAACATCAAGCAAGTAATTAAACCTCTCAAAACATTTAATAGGTGCCAATTTAATGAGGTGAAGTAAGAGATAAGAATATGAAGAAAACACTTGGAGAGCATGCAGGAGAAATTGCAATCATGCAAAAAAAAAAAAAAAACGACAATGGATATGATGGGAAGGAACAGCATAATCCAAGAAATCAAAAATACACTCTCAGCAAATAACAGTACATTTGAAGAGGGAGAGGAACTAGTGATGTGGAAGACAGTACATCTGAAACCAAACAGTTAGTAGAATTGATAGATAAAAAGACAGAAAAAATTCAACAGGGACTTTGGGACCTGAATGACAATGCAAAATGTGAAAACATATGCATTATAGGCATCCCAGAAAAAGAAGAGAAGGGAAAGGGAACAGAAGGGGTGTTGGAGGAAATAATGGATAAAAACTTCCCACACCTAGTGAGGGAGATGAACATCCACATCCAGGAAGCACAATGCACCCTAAATAGCATAAAGCCCAACAGGCCTACCCAAAGACATATACTTGTCAAATTATCCAATGCTGAAGACAAAGAGAAAATTCTAAAAGCAGCAAGAGAAAAAAACCACACATACAAAGGAGGCTTCATAAGATTGAGTGCTGATTTCTAATCTGAAACCATGGAGGCAAGAAGGCAGTCTTACGACATAGTCAAGATACTAAATGAAAAAAAAATTTCCGAAAAAGAATACTCTTTCCAGCTAAACTAACAATCAAATATGATAGAGAGTTCAAATACTCACAGATAAACAGAAATTAATAGAGTATGCCACAAGAATCCTGCCCTTCAAGAAATACTAAAGGAAATTCTATAGGAGGAAAGAAAAAAACAGGAGAGACAGAGTTGGAGGAGAGTGTAAGAACAACTAAAAAGACTAAAAAAATGAACAAAATATAACAAACACAAATCCAAAGAAAAAATTGCTAATATAAATAATTCCTTGAAAGTGATAACACTGAATGTCAATGAATTAAACTCACCTGTCCAGATTCTCAGACTGGAAAATTGGATAAGAAAGTATGATCCATCTATATGTTGTCTACATGAAAAACATCTTAGACCCAGGGATTCAAGGAGGTTGAAAATGAATGGCTGGAAAAGAATCTTACAAGCAAATAATAACCAAAAAAGGGCAGGAGTAACTATGTTAATATCAGACAAAACAGACTTTAAATGCAAAACATTTGTGAGAGACAAATATGGACACTACATATTAGTGAAAGGGATAATCATTCAAAAAGAAAGAACAGTTATAAACATTTATGCTCCTAACAAGGGTAACTCCAAATATCTGAGGCAAACACTGGAGAAACTAAGGGAAGGAATAGATGTCTCTACAATTATAGTGGGGTCTTTAATACACCACTATCAAGCTGAAAATCTGCAAGGGCCAGAAGCCCAGATTTCACACCAAGATATGGAAATTAAACAGCACACTCTTAGAACTACAGTGGGTCAAAGAGGAAATCTCAAAAAAGAAATTAATAACTGCCTTGAAACTAATGAAAATGATAACACAACATACCAAGACTTATGGGATGCAGCAAAGCAGTACTGAGAGTGAAACTTATAACCATAAATTCATACATCAAAAAAGAAGAAAGAGGAAAAATTGAGGAACTAACTGCACATTTGGAGGAATTAGGAAAAAAACAACAAAGTAACCCTGCCAGAAGAAGAAAGAAAGAAAGAACAAAGATAAGAGCAGAACTAAGTGAAATAGAAAATAAGAAAGCACTTGAAAAGATAAACAAAACCAAGAGATGGGTCTTTGAGAAAATCAATAAAATTGACAAACCCTTAGCTAGACTAACAAAGAAAAAAATAGAGAAGATGCAAATACACAAAATAAGAAATAACAAAGGAGATATCACCACTGGCCCCACAGAAATAAAGACTATCATAAGAGGATACTTTGAAAAACTATATTCCAACAAAAATGAAAATTCAGAGGAAATGGACAAAATTCTAGAAATACATAACAAGCCTATATTGATGAAAGAAGAAATTGATGATCTCAACAAACTAATCACAAGTAAAGAGATAGAATCAGTCATTAAAAACCCCCCAACTAAGAGCCCTGGGCCAAATGGCTTCAGAGGTGAATTCTACCAAACTTTCCATAAAGAACTAACACGAATCTTGCTGAAAATCTTCCAAAAATTTGAAACAGAAGAACATTGCATAACTCATACTATGATGCCAAAATTACCCTAATATGAAAGCCAAACAAAGACACCACAGGAAAGGAAAATTACAGACCAATCACTCTAATGAACATAGATGTGGAAATCCTCAACAAAATACTTACTAATCATATTCAACAGCACCATAAATCAATTATACTCCATGACCAGGTGGAATTCATTCCTGGTGTGCAAGGATTGTTCACCATAAGAAAATACATTAATGTAAAAACCACATAAACAGATTGAAGGAAAAAAATCACATGATCATATCTATAGATGCAGAAACAGCATTTGACAAAATACAGCACTATTTCTTAATAAAAACACTGCAAAAATTGGAGTAGAGGGAAACTTTCTGAACATAATAAAAGGTATATATGAAAACCTCCAGTTAACATCATTTACAATTTTGAAATCTGAAAATCTTTCCCTCTAAAATCAGGGACAAGGCAAGGAACCCATTATCACCTCTTCTATTTAATATTTTTTAGAAGTACTTGAGTGAGAATTGAAGCAAGAATCAGACATAAAAGCCATTCAAATTGGAAAGGAAGAAGTCAAAATTTACTATTTGCAGATGATATGCTCCTATACATAGAAAACCCTGAGATGTCTACAACGAAACTTCTAAAACTTATATATCAGTTCAGTAATGTTGAAGGTTATAAAATCAATGCGCAAAAATCAGTAGCATGTCTGTACACCAATAATGAAAAATGTGAGGAGGCAATCAAGAAAAAAATACCATTTACAATAGTAAATTAAAAAATCAAATACCTAGGATTAAATTTAACTAAAGATGTAAAAAATTTATACACAGAAAACTACACAACACTATTCAACAAAACCAAAGAAAACTTAAACAAAAGGAAGAATACTCCCCATTCATGGATAGGAAGGCTAAATGTTCGTATGATGTCTATCCTACCAAAACTGATCTACACATTCAATACAATCCCAATAAAAATCAACACAGCATTCTTTAAGGAACTAGAAAAACTAGCTATGAAATTTATTTGGAAATGAAAGAGGCCACGAATATCCAAAGATATATTGAAAAAGAAAAATGAAATTGGAGGAATCACACTACCTGACTTCAAAACATAGTACACTAGTGAAAACAGCATGGTATTGGCACAAGGAGAGGTACACTGATCAATGGAACCAATTTGAAAATTCTGATATAGATCCTCATAGATACAGACACATGATATTCCAAAGGCCACCAAACACACTGAAAGGGAATTACCAACTCACACCTTATACAAAAACCAACTCAAGGTGAATCAAAGACCTAAATATAAGAGCCAAGACTATAAGGACCTTAGAAAGCAATGTAGGGAAACATCTACAGGACCTTGTAATAGGAAATGACTTCATGAATTTCACACCCAAAACACGAGCAGCAAAAGAACAAATAGATAAATGAGACTTCTTCAAAATTAGAGCCTTTTGAACCTCAAAAGACTTTGTCAAGAAAATGAAAAGAGAGCCTACCCAATGGGAA
This sequence comes from Dasypus novemcinctus, assembly GCF_030445035.2. Lineage (NCBI taxonomy): Eukaryota > Metazoa > Chordata > Mammalia > Cingulata > Dasypodidae > Dasypus > Dasypus novemcinctus. Next base: position 23,447,958 of record NC_080694.1, read on the forward strand.
AAAATATTTGGTAACCATGTATATGATAGGAGACTAATATCCTTCAAATATAAAGAACTTCTATATCTCAAAAAATAAAAAGACAACCTACACATCTTAAAAAGTGGCAAGACTTAAACAGACACTTCTCCAAATAAAAAGTACAAATGGCTAAAAAGCATATGAAAAATACTCAAAATCACTAGATGTTATGGAAACGCAAATCAAAATTACAATGAGATATCGTCTTACTCCCATGAGACTGGCAGCTATCAAAAACACAGAGGACTACAAGTGCTGGAGAGGATGTGGAGGAATGGGAACACTCAGCCATTGCTGGTGGAAATGCAGAAGGATCCAACCATTCTGGAGGACAGTTTGGCAGTTTCTCAAAAAACTAGCTATAGATTTGCCATATGACCCAGCAATTCCACTGCTGGGTATAAACCCAGTAGAACTGAAAACAAGGACACAAACCGATATATGCACACCAATGTTCATAGCAGCATTGTTCACTATTGCAAAAAGTTGGAATCAACCCAAATGCCCACCAACAGATGAATGGATAAATAAATAAATAAAATGTGGTATATCCATACAATGGAATACTACTCAGCTTTAAGAATGAATACACTACAAACACAAGTGATAACATGGATGAATCTTGAGACCCTTATACTGAGTGAAACAACCCAAGCATTGAAGGACAAATACTACATGATCCCAATGATATGAAATAAGTAAACCAAGCTGCCTCAGAGAGCTAGAGACTGGATGATAGGTTTAAAGAATATTGGGGGGTAGAGGAAAGATGTAAGCTGACACCTACATGGGAGAAATCTATATAAGCTGAAAGTATATGCACAAGGAAGGGGTAAAATGGGACATAGGGCTAAATTTGGGTAGGGCTTTGTGGACTTGAGGGGGGCTAGCAATGGGAGGATGGGTAATATTGCCCAAGAAATTAGGAGGACGGTGGGGGAACATAGGAACATAGGAGATTCTCAGGTATTTGGTTGAGAATACAATGCTGAGAAAACTTTTTCAAAAATATAAGGAAAGTTACCTATTTAAGATGCTCAAAGGTGATAATCTGATGCAGAACAGGCTTCTAGGGAGTGTGTGAGTGCTCATTTTGCCATAGCGGATTATATAATTGGATAGAGACCCATATAATGAGAGCAAAGTTATACCCATTTCCTGGGGAGGACTGATGTTCTCAATTAGAGGAAATTGTATCTCTTGAGAGAAATGGTGGCACCCAATGCATTAGGGCAGCTGACCATGTCAAGCCCTCAACACTGTTGCAAGTATCTCTGTACATGGCCCTTCAAGCAGTGAAGATTGGCTGTCACTGTGGGCCCTGATGGGAGGGGGAAAGAAGTATTGAATAGATGGAACCAATATAACTGTGTGGGCAATAGAAGTGTTCCACAAGGTTTTGCAAGGATGCATATAAGACATGTTAAATTACACCAAAAATGTATAGGGGCTGATAGGCTAAAATGTAAATCATAATGTAAAACATAAGATAACTAAAAATTTAGAAAATTATACAGTCTAAAATATAAACCACAATGTAAACACAAATGTTACCTTGTTTGAAAGCTATTGTGTCAATATCTGTACATCAGTTTCAGTAAATATAGTATGAATATGTAAAAAAATTATTGCTGTGGAAGGGAAAAGAGTTTAATGTTGGATATGTGAGAGTACTGTATATTTTATATGTGAATTACAGTGCCCTAAAAATTTTCTAAAGGTAAGCTTAATAATTAGGAAATAAAAAAATCAAAAGGACATAGACAGTGAGGAAAAGAAGGAAGAACTTGCCTTGCCAATGTGCATACAGGGCAACATTTATTGCAGTAATGGAAGACAGAGCATCAAAAACAAAGCTTTGAATTTTTTAATTTTTTGATTCCCCAATTTATTTGTACGTTATTTTTTCTAAATTAATATGTATTCTATATTTAACCTTTATACTCATCACTATGTTCCTTTTTACTATTAATGGACCTGGCAATATATTTGACTTCATTTTTGAAGAAGTTTTGGATCACAGAGAAGCTCAACAATGGCAGGGTAGGAATACTGGTGTGGGATGTTATGGACAGGTGATGCACGTTTGGGAGGGAGTTTTCTAGGGCATATATCCAGGGTACATAAAAATGTTTGGATATTTTCATAGTGGTTACAATTAAAAACAACTAAGGGAGTGCTGAGTTCTTAGCCAGGGGAGCTCTATCACAATCCTGAAATGAACAGCAACAATCCCCCAAGTGCAATGGCAAAGACCAAAAAAGAAGGAAGGTCCAACAATGAGCCCTTGAAACTAATAACTATGCTCTTAAGCCTGTGCACCTGAAATAAAAACAAGGCCTAGAGCTGCAGGGTGCCTAAGAGTTAACTCCTGAGAGCCTCCGTGTTGCTACAATGTGGGCAGTCTCAAAGCCAAACTTAGCAGGTAAATGTGTTGTCTTCCCCCCAGTGTGGGAAATGACTCCTGGCGATGAGCCTTCCTGGTTCCGAGGGATTACTACCAAGTACCAACTAATGATGTAACTAGAAAATGACCTTGAATAAAAGGGTCAACTCAGACCAGTAGAATGTCTCAGTCTACATAGAATACCAGGAGTTAAAATGTTTTTTGACCTGAATAAAAGGGGAAAATGGAAAGGACAAATGAGTTTATATGGCTATGAGTCTCCAAAATAGCTGAGAGCTTATTAGAGGGGTTGCCCTGACGCACACCTCAGCAGAGTCCCAGAGACAGATAAAGTAGATACAACCCCAGGTATTGGTTCTTCTGAGGGCTACAGAGATCCACAGGTTTTATGGTAATGGCAGATGGAGTTCAGTGCCATGTCAGATGGCCCTACTTTGGAGTTTGTGTTTCTGTGTGATGGAGCTGAACTCAGATGTGTTCTTTGTCCACAAGCCTCTCCTGTTGCTTTTACTGGATCTGTAGTTGGTACTAGGGTTTAGTGTATACCCAGAGGACCTGAATCTCTGGATTGATCATCTGATAGCCAGGCCCTGAGCCCCAACAGACTTGCAACACCTGTACTCTGGTTTATTGGACTTACCCCACTCAGATAACATGAAGATCAAGAAGGTCAACCACCACACCAGGAAGCCAAGAGAGCCTACAACTGAAAGCAGGAGAAGTGCATCCGGCATCTATGTGGAATCTAAGCTCCCTCTTGATATAGATGTGGAGTGGACACAACCATTCTAAGGTCCACAGGATGGAGGAATAGAGTATGGATTAGAGTGGACTTACTGATATTCTATTCATGAACTATTGTGATTAGTAATCGAAGAAAATATGGCATTGGTGTGGAGAAAGTGGCCATGGTGGCTTCTGGGGGTAGGGAGTGGGAGAAGATGAGATGTGGGGGCGAATTTTGGGCTTGGAGTTGTCCTGGATGGTGCTGCAGGGACAGTTACCAGACATTGTATGTCCTCCCATGGCCCACTGGGTGGAATGTGGGAGTGTGCACTATGGTGTGCACCACTGACCATGAGGTGCAGTGGTGCTCAGAGATGTATTCATCAAATGCAATGAATGTCTCATGATGATGGAGGAGATTGTTGTTATGGGGGGAGGAGTGTGGTGAGGGTGTGGGGGGTATATGGAGACCTCATATAGAGGGGGTATATGAGGACCTCATATAAAGAAAAGAAAAATGAAAAATTTTATAAAATTTTTTTAAGGTTTTGCCTTTTATCACTCTAATAGGTGTTGTCTTGTATATATAGTGGCAAGGCAATCTCTTTCATTTCTTCCTCAGTGTCTTGCCTCTTTTATTTTTTATTATATCTTCAAAAAAGTTTAAGGTCACAGTAAAATCATGCACAGAATATAGGTATCTCCCATACACCCAACATCATCCCTCTTCCTCACCAATGATGTTTTTACATGTGGATGTTACATTTGCTAAAACTGATGTACAAATATTGGATAGCTACCAACCATGCTCAGTAGTACACAATATGGTTTACAATTTAGACCATACGCTTTATAAATTTTTGTTGAAATTTATCATGGCCTGTATCCATCATTGAAAGATCATACAGAACACTTCCATTTACCCCCATTTACCCCCTCTTCCATCTATTTTCTCTCTCTCTCCCTCTCCTTGGGGCCCACATTGGCAACCAAGCTTCATTGCTTGAAGGACAAGATTCATAGATACTTGCAACAATGCTGAGGGCTTGACAAAATGGTCTATCTTCTCCCATTAGGAGCAAGCCTTGCTCTTGAGAGATACTCTCCCCTCTATTTGAGAACATCTAAGTGTCCTCTCCATTATCGGTGTACAACAATTCTTGCTCATTGTATTGCTCTACACTCACGAATATAACACACTGGGTCAGATGGTCCATGGAATTGTGGGTATGTTCGGTGTGGAAAGGTGAACACGCAGGATTGATGTGTGCGTGGTTGAAATTATAATGTTGAGAAATACCTTTTTTTTTCACTATAATCCTGATTCTGCATCTTTATTTTATTTTCACTTTTTTGGTCTTTATTCATTTTTTAAATATTACATTCAAAAAATACGAGGTCCCCATATATCCCCTACTCCCCTCACCCCACTACTCCCCCCATAGCAACTTTCTCCTCCATCATCATGACACGTTCATTGCATTTGGTGAATACATGTCTGAGCATCGCTGCACCTCATGGTGAATGGTCCACATCATAGCCCACACTCTCCCATGTTCCATCCAGTGGGCCATGGGAGGACCTACAATGTCCACTAATTGTCCCTGCAGCACCACCCAGGACAACTCCAAGTCCCCAAAACGCCTCCACAGCTCATCTCTTCATCCCATTCCCCACACCCAGCAGCCACCATGGCCAATTTCTCCACACCAATGCCACATTTTCTTCGATTACTAATCACAATAGTTCATGAGTAGAATATCAGTAAATCCACTCTAATCCATATTCTATTCCTACATCCTGTGGGCCTTGGATTGGTTGTGTCCATTCCACATCTATGTCAACAGGGGGCTTAGATTCCACATGGATGCTGGATGCAATTCTCCTGCTTTCAGTTGTAGGCACTCTTGACTCCATGGTGTGGTGGTTGACCTTCTTCAACTCCATGTTCTCTGAGTGGGGTAAGTCCAATAAAGCAGTGTAGGAGCTGAAGTCTGTTAAGGCTCAGGGCCTGGGTATCATATGGTCAGTCCAGAGATTCAGATCCCCTGGGTATATATTAATCCCCATCACCAACTACAATTCTGGTAAAGTAACAGGAAAGGCTTGTGAAAAGTGATCACATCTGAGTCCAGCTCCATCACACAGAAACACAAACTCCAAAGAAGGGCCAACTGACATGGCACTGAACTCCATCTGCCATGACCATAAAACCTGTGAGTCTCTGTAGCCCTCAGACAAACAAATACCTGGGGTTCTATCTACTTTATCTGTCTCTAAGACTCTGCTGAGTTGTGCATAAGGGCAACCCCTCTGATAAACTCCCAGCTCTTTTTTGGACTCATAGCCATATAAACTCATTTGCCCTTTCCATTTGCCCCTTGATTTAGGTCAAAAAGCATTTTTAACTCCTGTTATTATATGTAGACAGAGATATTCTGCTGGTCCGAGTTGAACCTTTTATTCAAGGTCATTTTCTAGTTACATCATCAGCTGGTACTTGGTATTAATCCCTCGGCACCAGGGAGGCTTATCCCTAGGATTCATGTCCCACGCTGGGGGGAAGGCAACAAATTTACATGCTGAATTTGGCTTCAAGACTGGCCATATTTGCATAACACGGAGGCTCTCAGGAGGTAACTCTTAGGCACATTGCTGCTCTAGCCCTTGTTCTTATTTCAGGTGCACAGGCTCACAAGCATAGTCATTAGTATCAGGGGCTCATTGTTGGACCTTCATTCTTATTTTTCTTTGTTGTTGCACTTGGGAGATTGTTGCTATTCCTTTAGAGCCTGTGATAGAGCTTCCCTGGCTAGGAACTCAGCACTCCCTCAGTTGTTTTTAATTGTTTCCACTATGAAAATATCCAAACATTTTTATGTACCTTGGATATATGCCCTGTAGAACTCCCTGTCAACCATGTGTCCCCTGTCAATAACATCCCACACCAGTATTCCTCCCCTGCCATTGTTGAACCTCTCTGTGTTCCAAAGCTTCCTGAAAAGTGAAGCCCAATATATTGCCAGGTTCCCTTAATAGTAAAATGGAATATAGCGATGAGTTTAAAGGTTAGATATAGAGTAGATACTAATTTGGAAAAATTCAACATCCTATCTTTTCCTTTTCTTTATTCTAATTATTAAGCTTATCTTCACAAGAGTTTTAGATCACAGTAATTCATATATACAATATACAGTAATCCCACATATCCAACATAATATCTTTTCCCTTCCACAGCAGTAATCTTTTAACATATTCATACCATATTTACTAAAACTGATGTACAGATATGAGACAATAGCTTTCAAATAAGGTAACATTTGTGTTTACATTGTGGTTTATTTTTTAGACTATACAATTTTCTATATTTTTAGTTATCTTATGTTTTACATTATGATTTATATTTAGCCTATCAGCCCCTGTATATTTTTTGTGTAATTTTAAATGTCTTATATCCATCCTTGAGAAAACACTGTTGATGATATAATAAGGAAGGGTTACTGTTTTAGGGTATTGGATGGTGGACATCTGGCACAAGGTGCACCAGGGGCAGGCTTCTAGAGAGTGTGTGAGTGCTCATTTCTTGGCTTTTTAAAACTGTGAACAGTTTGTTAGGAAACACAGTACCTTTGTCTTCTCTTCATTCCCAGAATGTACTTTAGGATTTACCATACAGTATTGCTGAATAAATATTGTTGAATGACTTGGAAACCAGATGGTTGTGTGGGTTGAACAGATATTGCTAATTATGGGGGAGAAAGGAGAAGCAGTGAGACAAGAGGAAATTCACTTGTGAGTGGGTGTCTCCATTCATGACAGCCAACTCCAGAGGAGAAAAATTGGGAAATAAGATAGTTTAGTGTATTCAGAATCTTACTCCAGAAGCAACAAGAGGGAAATCAGTATGGGAAACCTGACAAGACTTGAGCCCACACCTTAATAAGGGTGACCTCCTCCTGGGAGGTAGGTGTCCACAGGGATAAGAGATGAACATGGAGCTCCAAAGCGGTCACAAGGGACTAAACTGGTGCAAATTTGCATTGTGTTTTCCTTTCTTATCTCCAGAGAAATAATTATCTCAGGGAGATTGATACAAAAGAATACTTCATTAATGTGGTTCATGGGAATGGAATCCCTAATTGCTCAGATACTCTATGTGCTTCTCCTTCACTGTATCAAAGAAAACACAATTTGTCTTCTACAGACCTTATGACTCATTCCATATCACTTCACTTCTTGGGAACAGAGTTTCCAACTTCATTCATATGACAAGGAAGAACCTGCATTGGTGAACTTAGACCCTGACTTGATAATTTCAGGTAATTCACAGGTACTGGGGGAATATATTTTTGACTCCATGGACACCTTTTATTGGTAGAAGCTTTAAGGAAATCAGCAGATTATGACCACAGAGAAAACTTAAAACACAAAGTTCTGTCTTATTAAAAAGCCTGAGTGAAAATAGCAGATAAACTAAAATAGATTTTTTTCCCAATCTGCTTCCTCTGATCTCTTACTCTTGGGTCTTCCCTCTCTCAGAAGCATTGTTTCCTTGTTTCACTCATTCTTCTTTCTCTATACTTGTAGAAATTATCTGTTTACCTGTGTTTATTCACTTTTTTTCTTTTAGTCATTCAATATATGTGGCTCTGGAATTCTGGTGAAGTGGATCAGAAATTACCGACTCATCCTGGGGAGGTTAGTAAAGGCATCACAAGGGAGATTTTAATTGCAATAAGGCTTGAAGGAGGATTTAGAGTAACTTCAGAAGGAGAAAAGGCTAGAAGTACATGAAGAAGAGATGACATGGACACAAATATGGAGTCAATAATTATATGGTGTGGTGAGGTTTTAAAAATAGTTCTTTTTTAAAAAGAAATCAACTTTATTGATACATATTAAAAAGCATACAATTCCTGTGACATGTAAAATTGGTTGTATTTGCCTTAATGACATAATTGTGCATTTATTACTTCAGTCATTATTAGAGTATGTTCACTGAGATGTAAAGATTTTTCTTGTTTGTTTTTATAAATTCGCTATGAGATTTCTTTAGCAAAAATTATTATGGTCTTCTTATTTTAAGATACATAGATCACACTAAATTTTACATTTTAAAATATGACATTCCCATATACCCCACTCCCTAAATTCCCCATCCTCCCACATTAACAACCTTTCATCAGTGTGGCACATTCTTTTTATTTAATGAATACATTTTGGATCATTGCTACAAAGCTTGGATTATTGTTTACATGTTAGTTTACACTCTCTTCCAGTCCATTCAGTGTGATATGGTAGGATATATAATATCCCGCATCTGTCCATGAGATATATTTCAGGCCAACAACAAGTCCCCAAAAAAGCCACCATATCACACCCTCTTCTTCCCTCTCCCTGCACTCAACAACTCCAGTGGTCACTGTCTCCATGACAGTGACACAATTTCTTCCATTGCTAGAGTCACAATAAGTCTATAGTAGAATACCACTAAGACCACTCTAATTCTTATTTTATTCCTCTATCTTGAGGATCTGGGTATGGTGATGACCACTCCACCTCTAAATCAAGAGGGGCCTTAGATTCCACATGTTTGATGGATGGAATTCTGCTTGCAGTTGTGGACTCTCTCTGTTCCCTGGTGTGGTGGTTGACCAACATTTGTTTGCTTTCAGATTTGGAGTTTAAAAATATAGCTGCTGTAAACGTTCATGTTTGGAATTTTGTGTGGACTCTAATTTTCATATCATATATATATATGATATGGTGTGTATATATATATATATATATATATACACACCTAAAAGC